>NC_064626.1:17924814-18283147 GCF_023864275.1 Schistocerca cancellata | reverse complement strand
CTGTTTGTAATGGGCTACTGCATTTAGATTGTGACTGTTTCTAACGTTTTGATATAATTGCCACTTTGTTCTACAAGATATTCTTATACCTTTAGTCAGCCACCCAGGCTGCCTGTTTGTGCTAATACTCTGTTTTGAACGTTCTAACGGAAAGAAACTTTCAAAGAGCACGAGAAAAGTCTTGAGGAAAGCATTATATTTATCGTCTACTCTATCAGCACTATAAACATCTTGCCACTCTTGTTCCTTGATAAGGTTTACAAAAGTCTCTACAGCAACTGGATCAGCTTTCCTAAAAAGTTAGTAACTATATTTAACCTGTGTTGCAGCACAAAAATCTTTTAGACTTAAAATTTGTGCATCATGATCTGAAAGGCCATTCACCATTCTGCTAACAGAATGCCCTTCTAGTAATGACGAATGAACAAAAATATTCTCTATGGTTGTTCTACTGTTCCCTTACACTCTCGTTGGAAAGAATACGGTTTGCATAAGATTATATGAATTAAGGAGGTCTACCAGCATCCTTTTCCTCGCACAATCACTTATACAATTTATATTGAAGTCACCACATATAACTAACGTTTTGTATTTCCTATAAAGTGAACCAAGAACCTCCTCTAGCTTTAGCAAAAACGTTGTGAATTCGGAGTCTGGGGATCTATAAATAACAGTAAGAAGTTTAGTTCCACTAAATTTAACCACACCTGCACAACATTCAAACACCTTTTCAGTGCAGTACTTTGAAATATCAATTGACTCAAATGGGATACCGTTTTTCACATAAATGGCTACTCCCCCACACCGCAAAGAGCTCCTAGAAAAGCTGCCAAACAACCTGTATCCTGGTAAAGGAAGCCTCTGAATTATCTCCTTATTTAAGAAGTGTTCAGATATACCAATAATTTCAGAGTCAACATCTATAAGTAGTTCACTAACTTTATCTCTAATGCCTTGTACGTTTTGATGAAATATACTAATTCCCTGATTAATCGGATACCTAAGCTTTGTCGAAAGTGGTTTCTTTGTTAGAGAGACTTCCCTTAAGCAGGAATACCTGTCAGCTGACTTCAATCTAAAAAAGGTACAGCTCTAACACCCACAACTAACGGAATTTTCCCATGAGTGATCCCACCACCCCCACCTATGTTGTCACCTATAAGCTTTGCCAACCTCCCCTTTCCATACCTGTTGAGGTGCAGGCCATGTCTAGTGAAACCCGTCCTGCTGATAGACTCCACCGACACCCTTGAAATGTGACTCATGCCTTCTGTCATTAGCGCACCCCCAAGTCTCATGTTATTACGCCTGACGGCTGTATTAAGATGAGGACGATCGTGACGCTGAAACAATTCCACGAAATGCACATTCGTGTTGCCAGTCTGAGTGGCTATCTTTTCCAGGTCACCATCTATGTCATACTCCCCATCCCTATCAATACTATTACCAGCCCCACCCACAATCACTACCTGATCCGCTTTTGTAAAATCCCTACATAGCCCCCCTATGTTAAAAGTCACCTGAGCCAATCGTGCATTAGGCTTCACAATGCTGGTGACCTGGTACTCACTCCCCAAAACTTCCTGCAACTGCTGGCCTACACCTCTGCCGTGAGAACTACCTAACAGCAGAACCTTCTTCTTTCTCTTAGACTTTGCAACTGTCCTAGCTACCGTAACTGCTGAGGTCTGCTGCATACTTCCTACATCTACAGCTACTAGAGATTCCTCTCCACTAGACTCTGACAGTCGGTCAAATCTATTACAAACATCAATAGTAAAACTATCTGAAAATCTCCTTCTCCTAGCAGATCTCTTGCCAACAGCCAACTCCCATTCCCCAACCCCCTCCTCCCTCCTCATCCTATCTAGCTCCTCCTGTGCGTTTTCCAACTGCACCTGAAGGGCACAGATCTTAGGCTCCTGCTCCTCTATCAATTTACTCTTGCTACATAACCTGCAGTTCCAGGAGAGGATCTCACCAGAATGCCCACTGGCTTCCCCACTGCATTCCCCCCAGTGAAAATACTTCGAACAAGTCTCACACCGCAATCCACTACTCACGAACCTACGGCAAAGCCCACACTTCTCACTCATGGTAAAATTTTACAGTTATTGAAACAAGAAAACATCTTTATCTAAGTTCCGCTACTACAATAAGAAGATGTTAAAAACTGACTACAATAATCACAAACTTGCTCCACAAGGAAAGTAACTACTATTATTGACAGTATTAATCAACAACAAATGAAAATATAATAAAATACTAACACAAAAGAAAATCAAACGTCTAATGACAATAACGAAACTGAAAGCAGTTCGCAAAAATTTCTTCTGAAGTTATTTCACCGGAAAACACCAAGAACACCGGTTGAAAACTACTAAAGTTCCTAAATAAACTACTATACACAAACAATTAATTAGTACTTAGCTTTCGATGCGCCGCTACAGCTGCAACTGGTCAGCGCGGAATGTAAACACGGGTAAGAGGTTAAGTTGCTCGATACGAAACACTCACAAATATCAGGTCACATCACAAGAAAGGTAGAGGTGAATGAAGAAACCACTAATAAGTCACTCCTATAGTAAATATTAACACAAAAACCGTTAAAATATATATCTGCAACCTAAAAATAGATGAAAACTTAGAGAGCGATCTCACACGCAGTCACGCGCGTGTGACGTCACACCAAAGATCCATTACTTTTTAAGAGTCACCCTCATCTACATCGCGCTCATAACCATATTATGTATGTGTTGTAATGTCTCTTGCAGCGGTCTCTCAGCGATATTTTCAGAAATTTTATAAATTATATAACTCAGTACATATCTCGAAAAATCTCTTCTTATCTTACCGATTCCTAAACTTTAATATACGATGATTATCAATGCAAAGTAGTTTCAAGCCCTATTATTCCTTGGAGCGTCCATTTACTCCATGGAACAGCTTCTCTGCTATCTACGTTTTCTCTTATGAAACGAATGAAGGAGATCTTGCCGATTAGCCGTGAAAGGAGGAGGATGTATTGTTGAGCTAGTCGCCATCTTGATGAGATTATGTATGAGAAGGAATTTAATACATGAACTAAACTAAAGTAAGTGTGTTCGCGTATTATTTAACTGATTATTATTGACAGTGTCTGCTTACTACGCTGTGTTGCACGGGATCAGTGGGGAACGTCTGATTTACACTGGACGAACCTGCCGTTTTGTATGCTCAAGATATCCAGTATAAATAAATAGGCTAACACGGTCTTACCAGCAGATCTCCGGTCTTCCCCATGTGATCATCGAAATTTAATAATTATTACAAATCTTTTCAGGAGATCGACTGACAATTTTCGTCGCACCGGGACTTCGAAATTGCTTCACTGCCTTATGGAATTTAGGTTAAGCTCAATTTAATCGGGATGGAACAGTATTGAACTGTGTGAATGTGATAAGCCTGCTTTGTGAATGAAAATTCCCTTAATATACGCATGTTTTTTACTATCCTGATCAGTGAAGCTAAATCAGGCCGGTGTGAGAGAGGTTTTCAAATTTTAGATGCCACAAAAAAATATTAAAGTATAATGTATATCTGTGACTATCCCACTCCGTCTTTCTACAAACTCTGACTGCTCCTACTATAAAAATAAAACAAACCTACCCTAAGAATTAATGATACTACATAGACCACTGCAACTTATAGTATATGTAGAAATGAATTAGCAGCAAATAAACCAATAATGACCACACTATCACAGAATTTCTCAGCCTAGCATCAAAGTCAGAAGGAGATGCAACGCCGGCCGGGATGGCCGAGCGGTTCCAGGAGCTACAAAAAATGGTTCAAATGGCTCTGAGCACTATGGGACTTAACTGCTGAGGTCATCAGTCCCCTAGAACTTAGAACCACTTAAACCTAACTAACCCTTGGACATCACACACATCCATGCCCGAAGCAGGATTCGAACCTGCGACCGTAGCGGACGCGCGGTTCCAGACTGTAGCGCCTGGCCGGCCGGAGTGGCCGAGCGGTTTTTTTGTAGATGCAGCGATGAAAATAGTTCTCAAACACCGAGCTGCCAAAGAACCTCGCTTAAGATGCTGCAGCGGTACGTGACTCCGCTGCCTTCCTGCGTCCACGTCTAGTCGTGGGCACAAGTATTCATACACCGTGTAGAAAAACTATACGTATTAGAACCACAGAGTATAAATATGTGTGCAGTGAGCATTCGGATGCGCAGAACGACAAATCTGTCCGTAACAACTCGTGCTGCTCAAGTCACGTGATATTGGGACGGAGCATGTTAGTCGGTATGCCGCTTAGCGTATTTTGACTTATTACTTCGCTAGAGCAGATAGATCACCTTAATCAAGTATCCTGAAACTTTGTATATGCGTTTCATAAACATCTTGAAAATTTTATACCTGCAACTGAAATAGTTTTAAAGCTCTGAAGAGCAAGGGTATTGTCCTTTTTCGTCACAGTACCATAGCTCAGTTCCACTTTACTTACGTTTTTTCGGGTGCGGGAAAAAAAAGTGACAGCCAACAATACCTTTTTAGGTTTTCTCTTGCACTTATTCATATTGTCGAATCTTTGTTCCAATTAATTACGTTACAATCACACAGTACTGGGCGCCGATGCATCACAGAAAGGTGGAAAAATCGCATCTCTAGCAATGAAATTGCTACAGTAAGTAAGCAATTTACACCATCTGCTTATACATTATGTTCAATTTATTTATTTATTTATTTGCTTTTTACAGACAATAACACAATAACAACTTAGGTACGCACAAGGGTTTGAGGACCTGAATAAACTGGAGGAAGTTAATCACACTGTCTTACATAATCTGCAGATAAACATAGCACGATTACGTAAACACTGGCTGGCAGCTTAAACGCACTTGCAAATTTATGTAGCATTTCTCTCGTAAACACACGGGCAAAAAAATGAAAAAAAATCGCATACATTTGCTCTACAATACGAGATATTATAATACCGCGTCTCGATATTTTTAAATATATAAAGCGCCTCACGTCAATATGATATTCACTATTAGAGATTTGTTGTACGTTGAAAGGTCTCTGTTGGATTCCTTTCATGTTTAATTTCTTAAATCTGTTGCCATTTATGGAATAAATTCCTCTTCTAAATGTACTGTGGCGTTTCTGACTATCTGGGAGGAGACTGAGCAGTGGAACGTGTTACTTTTACACATAAACAAGAACGATCTGTCACACTACTACACTTTAAAGCACAGTTTATATGTAATTCTTATATGTAATTCATGTCACACAGTCTCATACGGAACCTACATCCGCTTTCTTTTATATACTGTATATGATAGGATACTGTCATCCCCCTTCCCTTTTGTGTGAGAGGATGAATGAGCATATGTATTTCTAGTTGCATGCTTGAGGGTAGCAGACAAGGCTGTCTGCTAGAGAACAGTAGGACCAACATCGGAACAGGTAGCTACGCTTCCTAAAAGCAAAGAGGTTTCTATCCTTAGTATGGTCCTGTCCGTCCGTTGTCATGTTGGTATAGGAAGCTGCCCCTCTGGCCACTTCCGTTGATCTTTGTGAGCCACCCTCAGGAAGCACGCTCGGCAGTAGGGCAGTTGCAGTGTGGCGAGCGTCTGAAGTGGTAAGATCTCCGGCTAAGCGCGTGTCTGTTAAGTCCGTAGGACAATGGATTTCTTAAGTTCAGCCTAACTGAAAATTTAATCACCTTGATTTCAGGTTTAGCGCTAAAATATCTAATGCTATCTTAAAGTGCAGCGGAGTGTAATTCTCGTGTTAAATTCAGATTATTTTGCGGTAGTTGCTTTGTTACTACTTTGTGAGTAAAGTGGAACCACGTGTTGATCAGTAACTCTAACTAAGTTCATCAATCTTAAATGCGAATGTTTGTGTGATTATAACGTCTCGTCTTGACTATATTTTCAATATAGCAACTTTTCTTTATGTTCAGCTCACGTGGGGTGTACTTTGCGAGACCACTACCACGTGCTTATATAACTGTTTGACCCATCAGGTTAATAGTAAGACGTTAGTAACCAGTTCAAGGTTTTTCTTTTGTCAATTGCTTTTCGATCTAATGTATTTTAATTATCAAAATTATTGTGGAGTTGTACGCTTTGTGTAAACCAAGTTGACCACGTGAAGCATGTGGTGTAATCATCAAAGTAGCCCTCAGCTATTCTTTTTGCGAAGACTTCACAAAGAGTTAATATGAATTTAGTATACCAGTGTGTGGTAATTACATGACAGACAGGGTTGTGGTATGAACGTAATTTCTTTGGGTAAAAACTGAATCTGTTGGTTGTGGTTAATTTCTTCTTGCTTATGTTTCAATGTTCTTCGTGTGTTATTTTATGAATGCAGTGTTGTATCCAGTCTCCCAATCTTGGGTCCATATTTTATGTGTTCCGTAAAGTTACAATCTCACATTTTTTTTTTTAATCGTAAATAAGGCACCAGTTCAGTTATAACTCACGTATAATATGCTGAAATTTCAATGAACAATCTTAAAATAAATTTCCAAATATAAACTGATTTCTTTCCTTTTATTTAAATTCTCCTTTATATATATATATATATATATATATATATATATATATATATATATATATTACCGGTTTTGTATGACTATTAAAAGATTATCATTAATGTTAGTCTGCTTGGTAAACCTAGACTAAATATCTGATGAAACAGTTGCCCAGTAATCCACGGTTAATCTCCCCAGACAGATCACGGCTTTTAACCCACTTTCATTGTCAATTAGCACCGATTTCAGTATACCAAAATTAGAGTAACAATATTACACTTCAGCATACCAAATAAGACTTACAATATTACAACGTACCTATGAAAAGTAACTGATCCTCCATTCACGTACTTCTCTTTACATCCGTAGCAACGGCAATACTGCGCCATGACTGTTATTACTACTAAAACGTGTAGAAACATATGTAAAAACTGGTAAGTGTAATATTGAAGTTTTGCTGTTACCACAAATTACAGGCAAGCAGTGACGTCCCAATACCACGTAATTAGCTCGGTTTGATGTTGATAACGTGTGCAGTAGCCTATGATCGCTCCACAGATATTCATACTCTATGATTAGAATTAAAGATCACGACCAGAGATGTTATTTGGCAAGTGATTAATGATACTTCTTTCCTGAGAGTATTTTCGTTCTGTTGTTACAGCTACAAAAATGCGTGTTTTTGATTTTTTTTTTTTTTTCACCAGACATGTTTCGATTTATTGAGATGAAGTATCATCAGTAGCGGTGATTTCCGCTTCATTTCTAGCCTACATCGGGAAATGCCGCCTGCTAGCATATCGTTGATGAACAAAAGACAGCAAGTGCAAAAGCACCACAGACGCAAAGACTCGCCACTTGCGTGAGTTTCGCCACCGCCACGGGCGGCGCTGGGGACGAAGATATCGACTTCGCCTCGGCCAGTTGACGGCCGAGTACGATCCGACAACGACCGGACGACAGCCGACAGAAGCCTACTCGCACGATAGAAGAACACCACTTGGTTACAGATCATCGTCCAGTTCTGACTTAGAAGTGAACAGATAGTTGTTGTAAATTGCAATTGCTATGTACTGAGAAGTTTATCTACGATTATTTGCACTTATCCATTGAGGGCCTTTCTTGTGTTACATTACAAGCAGTTCAACAAGTCACAAAGATAAGTAA
Organism: Schistocerca cancellata; assembly: GCF_023864275.1. Classification (NCBI taxonomy): domain Eukaryota; kingdom Metazoa; phylum Arthropoda; class Insecta; order Orthoptera; family Acrididae; genus Schistocerca; species Schistocerca cancellata. The sequence goes on along the minus strand of NC_064626.1, from coordinate 18,275,440 downwards.
AGCTTTTTAACTCACTTTGTTACGAATTTGTTGCGAATTTGTTGGAGTGTTGTAGAAACTTCGTCCTTCCATCCTGTTACCTCACCCTGGGGGCTTAGCTGTGTAGTAGTGGCAGGGAGAAGTTGTCTCAACGGCGTACTGCACCAGAACCCGTTTCACGAACTCACCAGCTCGGCCTACCTACCGCATCCACAGTGGCAACTCCGCCTCCACAGCAGCAGTGGTGAGTCCTTTACAAAACTGCCGACGAGGCTTACAAAATTTTTCTCCTTTGGACACTGTATAAAACAAACAGAAATCAGTGTAGTGAGAGAAAGTGTGCTGTGCAAGACATAAAAAATGCACAGTGTTGCGGAGCACGTAACAATCACACTACAGCTATCAGTGTCTAAAGAAGAAAACATCAACGGTGCGCTATCAAAAGCCATTTCCTGATGTAGGCGAGAAATCAAGCGGAAATCACCTCCACTGATGATGCTTTACCTCAATAAAGCAAAACGCGTCTGCTCAAAAAAAAAAAACACGCATTTTTTGTAGTTACAACAACACAACGAAAATACGCTCAAGAATTATAAAGCAACTATGGACGACATAGCTACGCAAAACAAATATCTTTCCTTCGTCGGGGATCACAGTCATACAGAATTTTTTTGAAAGAAATTTCCGCCATTTGACTGTTAATTGTTCATTTATTGCATACAATGACGATTTCGGTTTTGTAGCCATTGTCAAGTGTCTGCAGAAATGTTAAGACACAGGTCAGACATATTTTAACATTTCAGCACGCACTTGATGGTGGCTACAAAGCTCAGATCATGATTGTGTATAATAAATGAACAATTAACAGTCAAATGGCGGAATTTTCTTTAAAAAAATAAATGTATGGGCTTCCTAATTTACACATATAAAACAATTAATTAAATTAGCCTCCTGCAAAAAGTAGATAAAACTAATTTAATTAATTGTTAAATACGGGGACGGCGGCTGGTTGCACGTCGTGCACGTTGGTTCTGATTCGCCGTCAGTGCCGTGCAGCAGAAAAACGGCCCGAACAGGAAGAAAACGACTGTGGAGGAAAGGGAAATAGTTATCTCCCAATACGAAAAGTGAAAAACATTTTCAGGAATAAAGCTGATATTATTGGAAGAAGCCGGGTAACTGCAGTCCATCGTCTCGCGATTTAGAGAAAGAAAAGCTCTCATTAACTGTCAAAGCAGAGATCAGCCACAGAAGCTAACGCAAAGAGAACGAAATATGTTCATGAGGATGATTATAAAAATCCTAAATTGACAGCTTCTGCATTATCTTCGCATGTTAATGACCTGTTTTGGAAGGAAAACACACCAAGGGCTATTCGCTATGTGTTAAGCAGTATAGTTTATCTAACGATAATACCAGGAAAAAGAACCATACATCAGCAAAATAAATGAGAAACTGAGACTTATATTTGTTCGAGAGCATCTAAGCAAGGACACAGGTTTCTGGGACAAGGTCCTGTTCACCGATGAAAGTCAGTTTAACGTATTTGTAAATGATGGCAGAATTTTGGTGTGGAGATGACCAAATACTGATATCCCACGCGCATTCAACCCACGGTGAAGCGTAGTAGTGGAGCAGTTAAGGTATGAGGTGTATGGCTGCATCTGGTGCTGGGCAATTTGTTTTTGTTAAACGTATCATGCATAGATTTCAGTATTTAAATATCCTAAAGGAAAATCTGCCAAAATGTGTTCACGGGACCCTAAGCGTACAGCGGAAATTGCTCGTCTGTGGTTGTTGTACCATATTCCGCATGTCCTCCAGTTTGCAGTACAGAGCGCACACCTTCAAAAAATGGCTCTCAGCACTATGGGACTTAACTTCTGAGGTCATCAGTCCCCTAACTAACCTAAGAACATCACACACATCCATGCCCGAGGCAGGATTCGAACCTGCGACCGTAGCGGTTGCGCGGTTCCAGAATGTAGCGCCTAGAACCGCACGGCCACTCCAGCCGGCGCGCACACCTTAATCCAATACAACATCTTTGGTATCCGCTCGAAAGAATGGTCAAAAAACATGAAATACGAAGTAATACTGCTCTGAAACAATGTTTGCAAAATACTACCTCAGATACGTCAAAAAACTGGTTCATCCCATGCCAAGCAGGTTAACAGAACTGATACATAGAAGAGGAATGCCTGCAGAGTATTAACATTGTCATTGTATTTATGTGTATTGTATTTTCCTTTGTATATATCAGTACTTCTTCCCCAATATGTGAAGCCACGTGGCACAGACTGTAGAGTGGGCATGTAATTTTGATTTTTGTGAGTTATCGATGTGCACGTCGGAAACAGAGCAAGTTACGTTACTGTTAAACAATCTGTGGTCTTGTTGTGGCACAGTCTTTGCTTCTACGCGGTCTGATACATTCTCAGTTGAAGTATGGCAGGTGATCGACGTATGCAGTAGTGCTGTGATAACTTGTGACTCTAGCTGTTAGAGGAAGAAAGATATGCTGTCAAGGGCAGAAAGGATGAATATGATGTATATACTGGAAAATAAAATGAATACAAATTTTTAATAATGTTATTATTTTTATTTTTTGAAGAGATAAAGTCTGAGGTAAGACTGCAGCACTGCGCAGCTAGTCGAAATGATTATCAGCTTGTTAACTTGCTCAGAGGTGGAAGAGAGACCATCCCACTTCCTTAAGTCATACATTAAGATAGCAACAGATTAAGATGTTTAGTTTTTATAGGAATTCTCTGTTAACATTGTACCCTTTTCAAATCATTCTTCAGTTCGTTAAGCACAGTACTGTGCAGACCAATGATATGTGTGAAGATCGCACTCGAAATTTCACTCTGTCTTTTTGAATACATACTTCATTCTAAAATAGTTGTTTTCGAATATCATTTCATGGGAATAGTTATTGTCCCCATTCCCCATTGTTTGAAGGAGGTTTAACAATACGCATTACCACATTTCACGATATGGTATGCAACAGTTTGAATATTGTTTGGAAATTTTATTTAAAATAATAGAAGTCTAGCGTACCTGCTGCTTGCTTGCTGTCTGCTGTTGTGCTTTCGAGACATCTGAAACAACGTTGTCAAGACGCGAGGTAAGTGGAAATTTTGATTAGGGCCAGATAGATGTTTTACTTTGAAACGTCCCCTTAGAACATTTATACATGACTGTGCTTAAACTGACACACAATATTTTTAGCGCAACGCAATCTGACTTTCAGAAATCCCTACAAAGGAATGGCCCTGACTAACATTAACCTATACCTTTCACAAATCACTTACCTCACAAAAATCTTCGTTACTCGAACTACTGCAATACAGCGAGCGCCACTACTGCCAGCTAAATAAAAGATTAAAACTACGGAAGGCACTAACTACTGATAGGGATAGTTAGCAAATGAGAGATTTTAATAGAGAACAAACAATGTACACTCCTGGAAATGGAAAAAAGAACACACTGACACCGGTGTGTCAGACCCACCATACTTGCTCCGGACACTGCGAGAGGGCTGTACAAGCAATGATCACACGCACGGCACAGCGGACACACCAGCAACCGCGGTGTTGGCCGTCGAATGGCGCTAGCTGCGCAGCATTTGTGCACCGCCGCCGTCAGTGTCAGCCAGTTTGCCGTGGCATACGGAGCTCCATCGCAGTCTTTAACACTGGTAGCATGCTGCGACAGCGTGGACGTGAACCGTATGTGCAGTTGACGGACTTTGAGCGAGGGCGTATAGTGGGCATGCGGGAGGCCGGGTGGACGTACCGCCGAATTGCTCTAACACGTGGGGCGTGAGGTCTCCACAGTACATCGATGTTGTCGCCAGTAGTCGGCGGAAGGTGCACGTGCCCGTCGACCTGGGACCGGACCGCAGCGACACACGGATGCACGCCAAGACCGTAGGATCCTACGCAGTGCCGTAGGGGACCGCACCGCCACTTCCCAGCAAATTAGGGACACTGTTGCTCCTGGGGTATCGGCGAGGACCATTCGCAACCGTCTCCATGAAGCTGGGCTACGGTCCCGCACACCGTTAGGCCGTCTTCCGCTCACGCCCCAACATCGTGCAGCCCGCCTCCAGTGGTGTCGCGACAGGCGTGAATGGAGGGACGAATGGAGACGTGTCGTCTTCAGCGATGAGAGTCGCTTCTGCCTTGGTGCCAATGATGGTCGTATGCGTGTTTGGCGCCGTGCAGGTGAGCGCCACAATCAAGACTGCATACGACCGAGGCACACAGGGCCAACACCCGGCATCATGGTGTGGGGAGCGATCTCCTACACTGGCCGTACACCACTAGTGATCGTCGAGGGGACACTGAATAGTGCACGGTACATCCAAACCGTCATCGAACCCATCGTTCTACCATTCCTAGACCGGCAAGGGAACTTGCTGTTCCAACAGGACAATGCACGTCCGCATGTATCCCGTGCCACCCAACGTGCTCTAGAAGGTGTAAGTCAACTACCCTGGCCAGCAAGATCTCCGGATCTGTCCCCCATTGAGCATGTTTGGGACTGGATGAAGCGTCGTCTCACGCGGTCTGCACGTCCAGCACGAACGCTGGTCCAACTGAGGCGCCAGGTGGAAATGGCATGGCAAGCCGTTCCACAGGACTACATCCAGCATCTGTACGATCGTCTCCATGGGAGAATAGCAGCCTGCATTGCTGCGAAAGGTGGATATACACTGTACTAGTGCCGACATTGTGCATGCTCTGTTGCCTGTGTCTATGTGCCTGTGGTTCTGTCAGTGTGATCATGTGATGTATCTGACCCCAGGAATGTGTCAATAAAGTTTCCCCTTCCTGGGACAATGAATTCACGGTGTTCTTATTTCAATTTCCAGGAGTGTATTTACCTTAATAGTCATAATACATATATAGCAGTTCATGACATCCATTCTGTACTAAAAAATCCGCCATCTCATTTCCCACATCCACCACTGCTGGCGGCTCACCACCAACTGCGCAACGCTACGCGCTGTTCACATCCAGCTGCCGCTGCCCAACACTACAATGGCAGACAACAATGCAAACTAGCCACAGACTGCACACAGCACAGCCAGTGATTTTCATACAGAGCGCTACGTAACATTGCCAATAAGAAAACATAAACAGCCTACTTACAACTTCAGTTGTGAGTTTACTATAAAGACAAGTTGTATTGAGACCAGTTACAGTTCTGTTCAAATTATGTCCTGTTCAGTCAAAGGTTAGCATACGAGTTTAAGTTGGATAACAGTTTGTGAGTACATAGACTTTTGGTAATACGTAGACTTTTTATAGAATGGGAGGTAAAGTTGGGCTGAATTGCATACAGAGACAGATATTGATCGTACAGTGTAAGCTTTCACGGCCGGTATTGTCTTCACTTAAAACTTCCGGGCTGATAGGCCGTGGTCGAAGTATAAAACTGTCTCCTGACGTTTCGTCTCCGACTGCGGGAGACATCCTCGGAGGTAAAGCGGCGAACTGCGAAAGTTCGCCGCTTTACCTCCGAGGATGTCTCCCGCAGTCGGAGACGAAACGTCAGGAGAGTGTTTTATACTTCGACCACGGCCTATCAGCCCGGAAGTTTTAAGTGAAGAGAGACAGATATTGTGCGGAAGTTACAGGAACTGAAATGAAATGATCGTACAGCATTCTTGGCCGAGAGACCCTATGCGGGGTGTTCGGACGCCGAAATTGCAAGTCCTTTTTAGCTGACGCCACTTCGGCGACTTGCGAGTCAATGATGATGAAAGACACACAACACCCAGTCATCTCGAGGCAGAGAAAATCCCTGACCCTGTCGGGAATCGAACCCGGCAGCCCGTGCGCGGACAGCGAGAACGCTACCACAAGACCACGAGCTGCGGACGTTACAGGAACTGTTATTCACTTACATTAATGTGACCGTCGCCTACTTTGGTGTCACCTCACAGAGAGCAGCTGGCAGCACTGGCAGTGGAGGGTGTGTGAAACATGCTGCTGGCAGGTGGACGCGGACAACACTGCACTCGTTGTCGTAATGCAGAAACGGAGCGATTTATCTGACGTCTAAAAGGCCACGATCACTGGTTTTTGGGCCAAGAGTGGAAGCATTCCCGAATTCGCTAAGATGTATGTAGAACGTTCAGTGTCGCCGTGATTCAAGCATATTGTGCATGACCAATCGGTGCTATCCTAAAACGGCGCCAAGGCAACTGGGGTCAACCATGTGCCAAAAAAAACACGGGTGAACGACGGCCGCGGACACGTGTACGGGTGAACAGACCTGCAACTATTGAGCAACTGACCTCCCAGATGAACCTTGTGTTTACCAACTGCGTCTCCTCACCGATAGTCCAGCGAACGTTGCCTCTGCAGCAGGTGTGTGGTTCGTACACCGTACCGACTGCTGATCATCGCCTCCGAAGGATGGAAATTGCGCGCCAGTGCCGCAACTGGATGCCCATTGAGTTGCGAGAGGTGACTTCCTCAGATCAATCTCGTTTTGTGCAGATGCTCCTTGGCGTCTACAGGCCTGAAAGAATAGTCTCAAGGATCCAGACCGGAACAGGTAGCGTAATCTTGATTTTATACATACTGGATGAGAGGTTGTGGTTGTGAATGTCAATATTAAAAAATATACATCGGCTCAACCACTTGTATACAGTGTAAAACACTAAGATTGCTCATTCAGTGACCAATAACAGCTAACTGGTGATACAAATAACTTTTTCAAACATTTCACTGGATTCTTTTAGTAACTACATTTTTAGCAATTGGCAGGATACCATCATTTCATGACGTCCTTGGAACATGTATACGTTGTCTGTTTGTATAGCCACCTTTGTGACTTTCTTGTTTACTTGCGCGTGAGCTCACTCGCGTTTCAGTGTCGTGTTTGGCTACGTGGTGTCTGGTATCAACGGAGACGCACGGGTGGTTTACGACGATAGAGGAGAGAGCCATATGGTTAGATGCTGAACGCCATAGGCGACACCATTTTAGAGTTTTTTATGTTTTGACGACTATGTGGAGATGCACCTTGGAAGACACGGCTGCAACAAGGGAAGTAGCCACGATGTTTTAATTTTATTATCAATTTCATTGTACCTGGTGCATGTTCCATTTTAGCGAGTTTTAACAGGTTCTTTTACTTTTCATTATTCTGATGACGGAAGCTTGACTTCCGAAACGCGGCAATCTTAGTCTTTTACACTATATACAAGTGGTTGAGCCGATATATTTTTTAACATTGAGGTAGCGTAATGGTCTCGGGAATGTTTTCGTGGCATTATCTGGGTCCTTTCGTCATTCTGGAAGGGACACTGTGTCAACAAAAGCATGTACGAGTATCTATCCTTAGGAACCACATCCTATCTCACTTACGATTTGGTTTTTCATCGGCATATTGGCATCTACCAACAGGACAACGCGAAGTGTCACACAGCACGCAGCGTACGTGCATGGTTCGAAGAGCACCACGAGGAGTTTACCGTATTCCTCTGGTCGCCAAACTCACGAGGATTTGAACTCAATTGAGAATGTGTGGGTCCACCTCGGTCGGGCTGCCGTCGGCATGGACTGTCATCCGAGGAACCTGGCTCAGCGGGCCGTGGCGCTGCAGCCAGCGAAGCTCGACATCTCAGCCACTGCCTGCCAGAACCACGGTTACTCTCTTCCTGCACGTCTCTTGGCGGTGAGTGCTGCAAAAGTTGGTTATTCGGGCTTTTGGCGGGTGGTCGCATTACTGTGACTGGACCGTATACCTCCAGACTCTACAAACCACTCTGAAATGCACGGCAGTTGTGAAGGTTTCTTCCCGCTCCATTCACGTTTGGAGTGCAGTAGGAATGACTGCTTAAACGCTCTTTGTTATTAGTCTAATCTCGTCTTCAAGGTTCCAAAACTTGTGTATCCATTTTTGCATCTAGTCATGTGACGAATATCAACAAACCGGTACAGCATACTATTAATACTATTGAAAATGCTGCAGCAGCAGTGACACCCTACCCCTGAGACTCATCCCGACGACTGCTGGTGCCACGGTGGGCTTAAGTTACAGCCACAGCCATCAGGGAACGCCGCAGGGCGCTTAAACGGCACAAGTGCCATCCCTCTGGATAATTTAACAGTTTTCAAGCGAATCTGAGTGAAAGTGCGGTTTGTAATAAAAAACGAAGCAGTAGGGTCGGGCGCAATGCGTCTCAGCTACGCAGTCCCACACTCCATCGTCCCAGGTATGGACTAAACTCAGCAGATTAAATCTAAGAATTTTTAGGATATTGCAGCCCCGTCAGCAACTATGACAGACTAATATATTAAAAAATCCGCCTCACTTGCGAAAATTTTCTGGTCTTTACCCAGGTTTCGGCTACAATAATCTACCCTTCTTGAGAAGAATAAAATTACTATAACATGCCAGAGTAAGGCATAGTCAACATTAAAAATTAAAACCTATAGTACCGTGGTACCATGTCGAATTAAAACTACTTAACTGAAGTCCAGCCCCGGCATCACTTCAACACGCGGTCGGTTGGCAGCGGCAACTTCGTTGGCTTCTGAAGAAGGCTAGATTATTCTAGCCGAAACCTGGGTACAGAACAGAAAACGATTGCAACTGAGGCGGATTTTTTAATACGAGTATATTAAACTCAGCTGCATTTGCGGCCATCCACCACCCACGGTGGTTCCTGGCATCGTTGTCAATGGTAACATCTGCACTGATCCCGTGGTTTCCGAATGTTTTGCAAAAATGGTTCACATGGCTCTGAGCACTATGGGACTTAGCATCTGAGGTCATCACTCCCCTAGAACTTAGAACTACTTAAACCTAACTAACCTAAGGACCACACACATCCATGCCCGAGGCAGGATTCGAACCTGCGACCGTACCGGTCGTACGGTTCCAGACTCAAGCGTCTAGAACCGCTCGGCCACTGCATCTGGTGAATGTTTTGCACTGAAGTGTCTGCTTGCAGTAATTACAATCCTGTCCCAGAAACTCCTTATTGAGCACCATCTGCTATCTTCCGATGCACACGATTCTCTGTCATACAATGTCCCTTCCAGTGAATGAGAGCTTCGCAATGATTCGGCAGTGTCGCGATACGGCCCATGGACCCGACAAAAATCCACACCCAAATGCTCAAACATCCTTGTGCCGACAGCAGGAAACATATACTCAGACTTTTCAATCGCATTTGGCTGCAGTATTTCCCTCTAAAGGTCGGGAAGATATTTTTCCTGTCCCGAAAGCGTGAAACGACCTACATATTTTAATGTCTCTGACGAATGGGTTGTGTAAGCTATTCAAACGAATAGACAACTGTCGTCTTTGTTGGTGCCCCGACACTGGAGAGCATATATCACGTTTCCAAAGCAGTTTTTGGGCTTTTCAGTCCACCACATATCCCCTGTTTCTTTAGGAATACATAGGGCGCAATGCTTTCGTACATCGCCAACATGTGATGGCTGTGTTCTTGACATACAGAAGGTATACTATACGAACTGGGAACATCACATCCGCTCTACAATGCATGAGTGATGTTTCCGTGGCAGTTTAAACAGTTTTATCCAGGATTTCCTGTCACCAATTTCTTCGGTTGCGGATAGGCTCGACTCTCAGCAATCACTATGTACAGGAAAATGTATTCCCTCAGGAGCTGGTTCTGACTGTAATGCAGTTTATCGGCAGCAGTGGTGTCGTAAATGCAGTGGGCTCAACAGTCTCTGTCACAGTACCAGGAATATCTTTGCCGCTGCTATGGCTCTGCATGATTGCACACCACTGAGTGGCTACTTTAGCGGCTCTCTTTAGAGTCCATGATTCGGCCCTGAACCGTGGCCATCAATTATTCGCTGCAAGATCACGACTTACGCATTTATTGTCGACTCCAGACTGTAGACCTGCACCCAGAAATTTGTCTTGACGACCTGATACTTGAAATCGCTGAGACTTTCCAATTCTTAGGTATTTTATTTGACCACAAGGTAACTTGGCTGCCACATGTCCGCCACCTCAAGGCAACTTGCAAGAAGAACCTGAATGTTCTGTTTCTACGTCTACATCTACATCTACGTGATCACTTTGCTATTCACAATAAAGTGCCTGGCAGAGGGTTCGATGAACCATCTTCAAGCTGTTGCACTCTCGAACGGCACGCGGGAAAAACGAGCACTTAAATATCTCTGTGCGAGCCCTGATTTCTCTCACTTCTCCCTATGTAGGTAGGTGCCAACAGAATGTTTTCGCAGTCGGAGGAGAAAACTCGTGATTGAAATTTCATGAGAAGATCCCGTCGCAACGAAAAACGCCTTTGTTTTAATGATTGCCACTCCAATTCACGTACCATGTCTGTGACACTATCTCCCCTATTTCGCGATAATACAAAACGAGCCTCCCTTCTTTGTACTTTTTCGATGTCATCCGTCAGTTCCACCTGATGCGGATCCCACACCGCACAGCAATACTCCAGAATAGGGCGGACAAGCGTGGTGTAAGCAGTCTCTTTGGTAGACATGTTGCACCTTCTAAGTGTTCTGCCAATGAATGGCAGTCTTCAGTTTGCTCTACCCACAATATTATCTATGTGATCGTTGCAATTTACGTTATTTGTAATTGTAATCCCTAAGTATTCAGTTGAATTTACAGCCTTCAGATTTGTATGTCTTATCGCGTAACCGAAATTTAGCTGATTTCTTTTAGTACTCATGTGAATAACTTCACACTTTTCTGTATTCAGGGTCAATTGCCACTTTTCTTACCATACAGATATCTTATCTAAATCATTTTGCAAGTCCTTTTGATCATCTGATGACTTTACAAGGCGGCAAATGACATCATCTGCAAACAATTTAAGACGGCTAGTCAGATTGTCTCCTGTGACGTTAATATAGATCACGAACAATAGAGGGCCTATAACTCTTCCTTGGGGAACGCCGGATATTACTTCTGTTTTACTCGATGACTTTCCGTCTATTACTACGAACTGTGACCTTTCTGACAGGAAATCACGAATCCAGTCGCACAACTGAGGCGATACTCCGTAGGCAAGCAGTTTGGTTAGAAGACGCTTGTGAGGAACGGTGTCGAAAGCCTTCTGGAAATCTAAAAATATGGAATCAATTTATCCCCTGTCGAAAGCACTTAATACTTCATGAGTATAAAGAACCTTGCTGACTATGTGTCAATAAATCGTTTTCTTCGAGGTACTTCATAATGTTCGAATACAGTATATGTTCCAAAACCCTACTGCAAATCGACGTTAGTGATATAGGCCTGTAATTCAGCGAATTACTCCTGCTTCCCTTTTTGGGTATTGGTGTGACTTGAGCAATTTTCCAGTCTTTAGGTACGGACCTTTCTGTGAGCGAGTGGTTGTATATAATTGCTAAATATGGAGCTATTTTATCAGCATACCCCGAGAGGAACCTGACTGGTATACAATCTGGACCTGAGGCCTTGCCTTTATTAAGTGATTTAAGCTGCTGCGTTACACCGAGGATATCTACTTCTATGTTTCTCATCTTGGCAGTTGTTCTTGTTTGGAATTCACGAATATTTACTTCGTCTTCTTTGGTGAAGGAGTTTGGGAAAACCGTGTTTAATAACTCTGCTTTAGTGGCACTGTCATCAGTGACTTCACCGTTGTTATCGCACAGTGAAGGTACTGATTGCGTCTTGCCACTGGTGTGCTTTATGTATGACCAAAATCTCTTTGGGCTTTCTGTCAGATTTCGGGACAGAATTTCGTTGTGGAAATTATTAAAAGAATCTCGCAATGAATTACGTGCCATATTTCGAAACTTTGCCAATCTTGGGGATTTTGCGCTCTTTTAAATTTGGCATGCTTTTTTCGTTGCTTCTGCAACAACGATCTGACCCATTTTGTGTACCATGGGTGATCAGTACCATCACTTATTAATTTATGTGGTATATATATCTCTATTGCTGTCGATACTATCTCTTTGAAAACATTCCACAACCTTCCTACACTTACATTACCAGATCGGAAGTAGTGAAGACTGTCTCTTAAGAACGCGTTAAAAGCATTTTTATCAGCTTTTTAAAATAGATATACTTTGCGTTTCTTTTTCATGGTTGTAGGTGTTACGGTATTCAACCTAGCAGCAACTTCTCCGTCACTCCTCGTGGGGCGTGGACCACGGAGTTCTGAGATTTTACAAAGTGCTAATCTTACGCCTTATTCGTAGGCAGCACCACCTGTACTCAGTCTGCCGGATCCTGTTCATCACACTGGTGTCCAGTCAGCAATGGGGGCCTTCTGTATTAGTCCTGCCGACAGCCTCCTGGTGGAAGCCAGTGTCCAACCGCTGCAGGTTAGAAGACAGCAACTTCTGGCAAGTTATGCAGTCACGATCTGTCAGATGCCTACCCACTCATGTCACTTAAGTCTGTTCCACAACCAACAGTTCAGACTGTTTGCACATCCCCCAAAACCGGGAAGGTCAGTTGGGATCCGACTCGATATTCTGCTGAAGGACCTCCAACAGCCTCTGTTAGTCTGTGTTTCTAGAGCTCCTTCTCAAGATCCCCTGCCGATTCGTCCCTCTGTCAGGTGTTTGGGAGGTATGACCTGAGGTGTGAATAACCAGTCAAGGCGGATGTGCCCCCTACTGAATGGGGCCACCAGTTGGAAAGAGTGTACAATCAGGGACGCTGGCAAACATGGGGATTTTCTTGCAATGAGCCACTCATCTTCAGTCAACGGCTACAAAATGTAAATGGAATGAGGCTAATGATTCGAAGACCCTCCCGGCTGCACCATGGTACCATGCCGTATCATTTACTGGAGATGGTCATCCTTCACTACGGTAAATCCGTTTATTATTCTGAAAGGTGTTGATGCAATTGCCGGCCCTGTGAAATCCTGCTCATGTTTACACAATAGCACTTTACTTATGGAGACTACTTGAGATTCTCAAGCACAACAATTACTTGCAGCGTTGCTTCTCCTCGGCTATCCTGTTTGTGTTGAATTTTTCGCATGGTGTCATTTCCATTAGGCTGGTCAATGGTCTGACAGGGGCAGTGATCCGAACGTACCTCTCTGAGCAGGATGTCATTGCCGCCCATCGGATGATGAAAAAGGTAGATGCATCATCAGTGCCCACATGCACTCTTCTCACTTTTGATAAAGTGGTGCTTCCATCCAAGATCAAAGCAGGCTATGAGATTATCACAGACGGAAAATTCCAAACCCCATGCACTGCTGCCAGTGTCATCATTTCAACCACACTCGAATGTCTTGTTGACATCCAGCCAAATGTATAACCTGTGGTAGGGATGCGCATGAGGGTGATTGTCCACCTCCTTCTCCCCACTGCGTCAACTGAGACGGTGACCGTGCTCCCTCTCGAGATCGTCTCGTTTCTCGATGAGCAGACTGTCCAGGAGATCTGGCTAAAGGAAAAAGTACCTTATTTAGTCGCTTGCAAGTTATTGGCTAGTGGTAAACCCTGTGTTCTATCATATGGCATTTACACTACTGTTCTTGCTACATCTCGCTCCATGAAGGACATGGCGGTGCATACATGCGACCTCGAATTCAGTTCTGAGGTTGTGAAATAGCCTAGTGTCGTGGTAGCATCGCTGTCTCCTCGTCCAACTGTGCAACACGGCATCAACCTTTGGCCTCACATGGCAAAGTCACCAGCTACAGATGGCAAGAACTGTGCCCCTTACATGAAGTCATTAAATATCACCTAACTGACGTTGAGCGAACAGTAGGGCTGAACAAAAATGACTGACAAGGCACAATGCATCTTGCAGAGGGTATAGTATGGACGTATTGGAATAATTAATGTTGGGTGATGGTTTTAAAGTAATTCACACGACATGAAAACTTTGTGGAAACACGTCGATTTACTGGAGGCTAGTTTATCTCAGGGAAGTATTCGAGTTGACCATGTCCTGCTGGGGAGCGCCGATGGGAAGCGACAATAGGCAGCTTAAGGCGGCTCAAGCTCTGAAAAAGTGGTAACGGGGCGCGGCCTCCAGCTGCCTTAAGATGAGTGACAGTGAGTGGGTGGTTGACCCCATGCTGGTGTACCGGGAAGCAGACAGAGAACTTGTACGCCTGTTGATAAATGTCTGTCGTCTCGTTTTCAGTGAAACACGCGAGTAATCCGCGCAAAGCTACGGTGGAGCGGTCAACAGAGGCCAAAATATGCGTGTTCGTGACTATAGCAACTTCACGCTGAATTCACAGTCCACAGAGTCTGAAGTAAATCAGGTGAAGAGCGACAGAATGAAATACGCCGCCCTCCGATGGGACCATAGGACCACGGAATTTGAAGTACTCTCCTGGGAGTCAGAATTCCGGAAAAATTGGTGCTTTGTACAGACGCTAACCTTGATGGGTGGCCTGGGAGGAGCTGAATAGCAGAAGTTGAGAGGAAGGGAAATTTTATAGGAATTTGTTCAGTTCCCAGAGCAGGCATTGGTCGGCGCTGGGAAGCGACGTATAATTAACGCGACTTGCGCTGCAATTGGCGTAAGTGATTTTGCTGGAGGGGAAACCGAGGCGAAGAGCGGACTGGGAGAAGTCTCCATAGTGTTCTGCCATTCCCAGCTTGCCTAGAGTGTGGACGTGGCGTTCTTTACTCAGCTTGCCTGAGAAAGAGTGAGCATCTCTGCAGTTTAGGACTTAGCAAATGGAACAATTGAGCTTGGAGATAGGAAGTTTTGGTTGAGCTATGTACTGAGCAAGATAGCTAGGAGTGAATAGATGAGCGCAGCCGTGCAACACCACGAGGTCGGCCGACGTCCGCACAACGACACCGCTCCACCACACTGTATTCGGTGATATTGCGCCACTGATTAATTTGTTGGATCACGTTGGCAAAGTTTCCTAGAGGGTTTCATGGGCCGTGTATTGTAAAATTCTTCCCGCACTTCGCACCACGCCTGGGTCAGTCAATAGGAATTACTTTTGAGTTATCACTTCTCGCAAACGCAATTTATTACCACTGCCTGATAGGAGAGTCTTGTAATGTGATGATTGAAGGTCGGGAGTTAAAATAAATTTGTGCTAATCGACTGCATCTGTTTTCAATCAAGTAGTTGAAATCACAAGTCACTTTCTTAATTAATTTTATGTTCAACATTTGCATCTGGTGTTCAATAGCTGAATATAACATCAATGTGCACCCCTTTTTAATTAAAAGTGATCAATTCTGAATCAGTTAATGTCAACACTGCCACCAAAGTTCAATCAAGAGTCACAGGGACTCATTACTTTTTTTGCGTTATCCGATATTGCGGCAGTTTTGCACTCTCTGTTGATATGTTAGTCAATTAGCTGGGGCGAACACACGCCAAAACCAGATAAGTGATGGGTGGGGTGTTACAACACAACTGGCAGACTGGAAAGAACAGAAAGAATCCTCCCATGAAGACTACATATGACCTTCCAGCCAACCAACATCTGAGTCTTCCTTTGCTAACCCGAAAGGCTCAAAGAAATCAGTCTTGTCATTCGCTGACTCGAAGATCCTTTTCGATGGTTTCGCCATGTGATACCATTACCCGTCCGACTTCCATGTGCCGATGCACAACACCAACCGTTTTTCCGTAGTGGACACTACAGGCCGACAGAAAGAGAATGCCAATGCTTCTGTAGACCCCATGGAGCAAGATCCTCCTGTCTCTGTGCCTTGTAGCAGCGAGTCTTCGAAGGCTGGCACTTGGCAGCCGCTGAGGTGACACCCCTTCATTTTTCTTCGTCATGACTCCCTTCCGATGGAACGTTCGCGGACTTTGATCCAACAAAGAGGATTTACGGCTGCTCTTAGAACTGCAGTGTCAACTTGGACTCTGCCTTCAAGAAACGAAATGGCGTTCTAACGATCACTTTGAGCTCTTGCACTTCTTCCTGCCACGTTTGGCCTCCCGCTGAGGATGGCATTCCCTCTCATGGGGAGTCATGCTGCTCATATGAGGTGCATTCAAGTTCTAAGGCCTCGGATTTTTTTTCTAATTAACTACTCACCCGAAATCGATGAAACTGGCGTTAGTTCCCGACGTAATCGCCTTGCAGAGGTACACATTTTTCACAACGCTGACGCCATGATTCTATGGCAGCGGCGAAGGCTTCTTTAGGAGTCTGTTTTGACCACTGGAAAATCGATGAGACAATAGCAGCACGGCTGGTGAATGTGCGGCCACGGAGAGTGTCTTTCATTCTTGGAAAAAGCCAAAAGTCACTAGGAGCCCGGTCAGGTGAGTAGGGAGCATGAGGAACCACTTCAGAGTTGTTATCACGAAGAAACTGTTGCGTAACGTTAGCTCGATGTGCGGGTGCGTTATCTTGGTGAAACAGCACACGCGCAGCCCTTCCCGGACGTTTTTGTTGCAGTGCAGGAAGGAATTTGTTCTTCAAAACATTTTCGTAGGATGCACCTGTTACCGTTGTGCCCTTTGGAACGCAATGGGTAAGGATTACGCCCTCGCTGTCCCAGAACATGGACACCATCATTTTTTCAGTACTGGCGGTTACCCGAAATTTTTTTGGTGGCGGTGAATCTGTGTGCTTCCATTGAGCTGACTGGCGCTTTGTTTCTGGATTGAAAAATGGCATCCACGTCTCATCCATTGTCACAACCGACGAAAAGAAAGTCCCATTCATGCTGTCGTTGCGCGTCAACATTGCTTGGCAACATGCCACACGGGCAGCCATGTGGTCGTCCGTCAGCATTCGTGGCACCCACCTGGATGACACTTTTCGCATTTTCAGGTCGTCATGCAGGATTGTGTGCACAGAACCCACAGAAATGCCAACTCTGGAGGCGATCTGTTCAACAGTCATTCGGCGTTCCCCCAAAACAATTCTCTCCACTTTTTCGATCATGTCGTCAGACCGGCTTGTGTGAGCCCGAGGTTGTTTCGGTTTGTTGTCACACAGTGTTCTGCCTTCATTAAACTGTCGCACCCACGAACGCACTTTCGACACATCCATAACTCCATCACCACATGTCTCCTTCAACTATTGATGAATTTCAATTGGTTTCACACCACGCAAATTCAGAAAACGAATGATTGCACGCTGTTCAAGTAAGGAAAACGTCGCCATTTTAAGTATTTAAAACAGTTCTCATTCTCGCCGCTGGCGGTAAAATACCATCTGCCATACGGTGCTGCCATCTCTGGGACGTATTGACAATGAACGCGGCCTCATTTTAAAACAATGCACATGTTTCTATCTCTTGCCAGTCCGGAGAAAAAAAATCGGAGGCCTTAGAACTTGGATGCACCTCGTACAAGATGACATTAATAGTCAACTCATCTGAGTACGCAGCTTCAACCTGTTGCAGTCAGCTAACATTTTCCCTTTGTACTGTTTACATATGTCATTTGATGTCACCAGGGCAGGCTTCCTGCAGCTTATTGTATAAGTCCCTCACCCCTTTCTGCTGCTCGGTGACTTTACTGCACACCACCCCGTTTGGGGTTCTCCCAGAACATGTCAGAGAGGTGCCCTTTTGGCTGAGCTTCTCAGCAAACTTAAACTCCTCTGCTTTAACACTGGAGACTCATATTCCTTTCACACTCCACACATTCCCATTTGAACCTATTCTTCTGCACTGCCCAATTTGCCAATCATCTCGAGTGGTTCGCTTTCTTCGACACATACTCTAGCAACCATTTCCCAAGTGCTATCCATTTACTGACTCCCACCTCACCTATGAGCACACCCGAATGACAGGTTTCGAAGGCTGACAGGAGGCTTTGCTCCTTCCTGGCGACCTTCATTTCCCCAGTTGAGATGAGCAGGTAGTACACCTTCCAAACGTTATACTTACCACCTCTGAATGTTTCATTCCTCGCACTTCTTCCTTACCACGCCGTGTCCAGGTCCTTTGGACTGAGGGGTACTGCGACGCAATTTGCTCGTGGGGACGTGATCAATGTTTTTTTAATCGTTATCCTACGATGACAAACTGCATTCACTGTAAACAGTTGCGTACACAGTGTCTTCGAGTTCTTAGGAATAGTAAAAAGGCTATCTGGATTTCATTCACTACTTCTTTTAACAATTCCACACCTTCTACCATCGTTCGGGCCAACCTCCGACGGCTCTCAGGGTCCAATTCCCCAATTTCCAGCCTGACAGAATCTGACGATGCCATAGTGGACCATATTGTTATTTTCAGCTCTTTGGCCGCCATTTTGCGCAGATTTCGAGCTTCTCCCAATGTCACCCTGCCGTCCTCCCTTGGAAACGAGCGTAGGCAGCTTCGGTAAGAGCCTTCTCTTCTCCGAATCGTGAGTGCTACAATGTCGCCTTTACTATGAGGAACTAGACCATGCTCTCAGTTAATCCCGAACCTCCGCCCCAGGGCCGGACGCTGTTTACATTCACAAGTTGCAGCACCTTTCTCTTGCGGGCAGGCACTTCCTGCTTCATATGTATAACCACATCTGGGTAGAGGGCAGGTTTCTCAGACGCTGGCGTGAAGCCACTGTCATACTCATACCTAAGCCCGGTAAGGACGAACACGTTCCTTCTAGCTACCGCCCCTTTCCTTCACCAGCTGTGTTCGCAAGGTGATGAAATGTATGATTCATGCCCAGCTGGTATGGTGGCTCGAATCTCACAATTCACTTACCACTGCACAGTGTGGATTTCGAGCGCGTCGTTCCGCAGTTGACCATGTCTTCATTTTGTCCACGCATGCCATGAATGGTTTTCTGCGGAAACCCCAAACGAAGGCCTTGTTTTTCGATTTGAAGAGAGCCTACGACACTTGCTGGAGGACTGGTATCCTCTGCACTCTCTACAAGTGGTGCTTCCTTGGCTGCATGCTCCATTTCCTTCAGGAATTTTTAAGACTTTCAAGGTACCTGTAGGTTCTGCCTTGTGGGACACCTGTATCCAGGAAAACGGTGTACCTCTGGGTTCTGTCCTCTTTGATATCTCCACTAACCCTATCATGGCCCGTTTTCCAGTGGGCATCTCTGCCTCCCTTTTCGCTAACGATTTTGCCATCTACTGCAGTTCTACACGGACTTAGCTCATTGAGCGGTGCCTTCAGCGACTTCTTGATCGATATTGGCTTTCGTTTCTCCACTGACAAAATCGTTGTATGAATTTATGCGGAATTGGTTTCTTCCACTGCCTTAACATCATGGGCCTGTTGCTCTTCCAGTCGTTGAAACTATGAAATTCCTCGGGCTCATGTTCGATAGGAAACTTTCTTGGTCCGGCCACATGCCTTACCTGGCAGCTCGCTGTACGTGGTCCATAAGTGTCCTACATGTGCTGAATGGTACTTCCTGGGAAGCAGATCGAACTACCCTCCTCTGTTTCTACCAGTCCCTTGTCTGTTCGAAAACAGACTAAGAGTGTTTCCTTTACGGGTCTGAACGTCCACCCTTGTTACGTCATCTTAATGATATTCACCATTGCGGCATCCATTTGGCCAGAGACGCCTTTTACACTAGCCCAGTTGAGAGCCTGTATGCAGAAGCTGACGAAGTACCACTGTGACTTTCTCCCCAGCAGATCAGATACAACCGCCGTTTGTCTGAAATGCGTGTGCCTTCCACCATATGTCTCATTCTCCGATGACTCCTTTCATCGCCAGTGTGGGGTGCAACCGTCTTCTCTGTTACCTCCGGGAGTTCACTTTTGGTTTTTGCTCTGACAGCTTAACTTCACGCTACTTGACACTTACCCAGTCCGTGTGAACCCTTCACCACCTTGGCTTCGTGGGGCGGTCCATATTCACCTTGGTCTTCATCCGCTTCCTAAGGACACTACTCCAGCCTCGCTCTATCGCCTTCAGTTTCACGACCTTCGCACGGAACTTCGCGAGAGTACCTTTGTGTACACCGATGGCTCTCTGACTGACCGTGGTGTCAGGTATGCTTTCGTCATTGGCAGCGACGGTTTTCGGTATCGGCTTCCGGAACACTGCTCAGTATTTAGAGCGGAGCCTTTCGCCCTGTATCAGGCCATGCTGCCAGCGACACAGGCTTTTCAATTGTCATCTGCTCAGATCCTCTCAGCGCCCTTCGAAGCCTCTGCGTGCTCTACACCGTCATCCCTTAGCGCAACGGCTCCACGAAAACTGTCACTCTTGGTGGAGCCGCTGTGACGTTCATGTGGGTTCCCGGTCACGTCGGTCTGACAGGAAACGAGGCCTCTGACGCTGCTGCTGCCACGGCTGCAGTCATCCTAACGCGGCTCGCTGGTTTTTCCACTCCCTCCGATGATCTCTGTGTTGCCCTCTGTCGGCAGGTGGTGTTAATTTGGCACCAACACTGGTCCTCCCTTCTTGGCAACAAGCTCCCGGCGGCTTCGACGACCCCTCTAGGCCCTCTCGGCCCTCTCGCTGTGAAATTATTTTAGCCACAATGCGTATCGGGCACTGTATTTTTAGCCATTGTCATGTGCTAAGTGGTGCTCTCCAACCACTTTGTGTTCATTGCGCTCAACCTTTGACCGTCCGCCATTTCCTGACGGAATGCCCTTTTTTTTAATCAATTTACGTTCTCGTTTGTGTTTGCCATCTCAGTTATCGGCCGTTTTAACGAACGACGCGAGCGCTGTCGACCGCATTTTACTTTTTATCCGTCGTGACAGTACAGCAGAGGACATTTAATTTTTAGTTCAGTACCTCCGTTTCTCTACGGCGTATCTTACAGACCTTTTTCCACGTCCCTGTTTTTAGCTGTCACCTCTTCCCTCGCTTGGGATTGGCGTGAAGTCGTTTTTAATTCCCTTTTTTCTTAGTGTTCTATGGTTCTGACATGTGCTCGTAAGGCCCTAGTTGTTTTTGCGTCCTAAAACAAAACAAAATCCTTTTAATTTCGGTCGCGAAGGAACATTTGAAGAGTCCAGCATTTCTGGTATTGCTACGTTACGACGAATCAGTTCTTGGGTGATCTATAGGTACTGATGTGGGACATAATGCTTCGAAATAGCACGTTTGCAAGAGTGTCATATTTAAGAAATTCAATAAATTTTCATGTTGTCGGTCTCAGTTTAATGAATATACAACTAATGCTGCTGTAAATACTGATTTCGGCTTGGCTCACCCATTCCCAAACCACACGTCTTTCCCAACCGTAACCCCTTACACACAGCATGGTGCCGAAAAGCACGAACTGCTTCATATAAGAAACTCAAACTGTGATGAACATATATTCAGTTGTGTGAACTGTATGATGATTCAAATAGCCCCTTAAGCAGGTCATAAATTTTACGCTTCCGTCATCAGATATTCTGATGCAGGAAGGACATACTTACACTAACAGAAATAAAATTGAGCTCAAACAAAGTTCAGGAATATCAACACTGACAACTCGGGATGGGATCTACACTGTGATCAAATGTATCCGGACACCCCCAAAAACAAACGCCTTTCATATTAGGTGCATTGTGCTGCCACCTACTGCCAGGTACTCCATATCAGAGATCTCAGCAATCATTAGACAACGTGAGAGAGCAGAATGGGGCGCTCCGCAGAACAAACGGACTTTGAACGTGGTCAGGTGATTTTTTTGGGTGTCGCCGCGCGGGATTAGCCGAGCGGTCTGGGGCGCTGCAGTCATGGACTGTGCGGCTGGTCCCGGCGGAGGTTCGAGTCCTCCCTCGGGCATGGCTGTGTGTGTTTGTCCTTAGGATAATTTGGGTTCAGTAGTGTGTAAGCTTAGGGACTGATGACCTTAGCAGTTAAGTCCCATAAGATTTCACACATATTTGAACATTTTTTTGATTGGGTGTCACTTGTGTCATACGTCTGTACGCAAGATTTCCACATTCCTAAACATCCCTAGGTCCCCTTTTTCTGATGTGATAGTGTAGTAGAAACGTGAAGTGACACGTACAGCAAAAAAGCGCACAGGCTGACCGATAGAGACCGCCTACAGCTGAAGAGGGTCGTAATGTGCAATAGGCGGACATCTATTCAGACCATCACACACGTATTCCAGACCGCAACAGGATCCACTACACGTACTATGACAGTTAGGCGGGAGGTGAGAAAACTTGGATTTCATGGTCGAGCAGCTGCTCATAAGCCACACATCACGCCGGTAACTGCCAAACGACGCCACGCTTGGTGTAAGGAGCATAAACATTGGACGACTGAACAGTGGAAAAACGTTGTGTGGAGTGACGAATCACGGTACACTACGTGGCGATCCGATGACAGGGTGTGGGTATAGCGAATGCCCGGTGAATGTCATCCGCCAGCGTGTGTCGTGCCAACAGTAAAATACGGAGGCTGTGGTGGTGTGGTGTGGTCGTGCTTTTCATGGAGGGGCTTTCACTCCTTGTTTTGCGTGACACTATCACAGCACAGGCCTACATTGATGTTTTAAGCACCTTCTTGCATCTCACTGTTGAAGAGCAATTCGGGGATGGCGACTGCGTTTTTCAACACGATCGAGCACCTGTCCATAAGGCACGACAGTAACATCCCGGTAATCGACAGAGTCCTGACCTGAATACTATAGAACACCTTCGGGATGTTTCGGAACGCCGACTTCGTGCAAGGTCTCACCGACCGACATCGGTACTTCAAAATTTTAAACATGGCTGAAGCAGCAACTGTTGAAAATCTTCACGGTAAATGATAACAGCCAAACAGTTGCAGGATAAAGGTTTATTGAAATCCTTGACCACGGTTTCGGTATATCTGAATATACCTTCATCAGAAGCAAAAATACACTAAAATCACATCCTGCAGGGGAGATACATAAAACAAAAGTGCCAAAGGCGTCGTCAGTAGTTAAAATATGACCTCATTTGTACAGAATATCACCTCCATTTGTACAGCATATGCTGTACAAATGGAGGTGATATGTTGTACAAATGGAGGTGATATTCTGTACAAATGATGTCATATTTTAACTACTGACGACGCCTTTGGCACGTTTGTTTCATGTACCTCCACTGCAGGATGTGATTTTAGTGTATTTTTGCTTCTGATGAAGGTATATTCAGATATACCGAAACCGTGGTCAAGGATTTCAATAAATCTTTATCCTGCAACTATTTGACTGTTATCATTTACCGTGACGATATCGATACCTCTCCTCAGTGCAGCACTCCGTGAAAAATGGGCTGCCTTTCCCCAAGAAATCTTCCAGCACCTGACTGAACGTATGCCTGCAAGTGTGGAAGCTGTCATCAGGGATAAGGGTGGGCCAACACCATACTGAATTCCAGCATTACCGATGGAGGGCGCCACGAACTTGCAGGTCATATTTAGCCAGATGTCCGGATACTTTCGATCACATAGTGTATATGTACATCATCACTTTTAAGTGCCTCACAGAGGACTGAGTGAATCACATTCAGATTATTCTCTACCGTTTATGCATGGAAAAAAATGAATTTTGATATCTTTCCTGCACAAACTCTAATTTATCTTAATCCTTTATAGTAACAATTTTTCTCTATGTAGGTTGGCGCCAACAAAATATTTTCGCATTTCTATAGCTTCCCTTTAATACTTTGATTTTAGTGAATTACACAAGTACTTTCAAAAGTAAGCAGACACCAGCTGTTCTCTAGGTAAGTAATCCACTGGTAAGACACCACAGAAACCACTAACAACGGAAACTTCCCATTGCAACCCCCCCCCCCCCCAATCCCTCAGATTTCGTGCTAGGAGTGCTACGTGGATACCATCAAAAAGTGAACACTGAGCAAGCGTGGAGACAGGAAGGAGGCGTATTGAGCTGTGAAAAAAAAAGCAAAACAGAATCAGTGAACGGTCCAAGCACAAGAGGTGCAACATACGTGTAGATAAATGTGGAATAGCGATGGCGTCTTGGTTAAGTGGTCACTGTTTGACTGCAACGCAAGCGAGCCATGTCCAAAAAGTTCCCTCCTGTTAATTTTTTTCGTTGTTCGCTGTATTCAAATTTGTATCTGCGTCGTCTGTAGCGTCCGTTTGCAACAGGGGACTCGCCACTCTTTGGCAGCTTCGTGCTTGGCTACCACGAGGACCGAGCCTTTGCAGCATTTTTTTCCCTTCCATGCTGCATGTCTATCCTCTTGCTATTCTTTTTCCCCTCCACTTCGGCGATTGAGGTTCCTCTTTTTCTTCTTCCTCCCTGTGCGCTACTGAAGGCCGGCCCACGCATCTGACGCATAACAAGTGAGTGGGTAACGCGTAATTCCTAGCCCTGGGCCGACAGTTAAGGTTTGGACATACCCCTGCTACAGGCCAAGCCCAGAGACGGATGATTGCCTGAGCTGCTACCTTCCCAAATTGCCCATTGGTCGCTCTGTCAGGTGTTAGGTAGGTGTGACCTGAGGTGTGAACAATCACCTAAGGCAGGTGTGCCCCATTGTGAAGGAGGCCCCCAATTGGAAGGAGCGCGCCTTCGGAAATGCTGGCACTCATGAGGATTTCTTCTCGATGAGCCAATCATCTTCACAATCAACGTCTACGAAACGCAAACGGAATGAGGCTAACGATTCGAATACCCTACCAGCTGCACCACGGCTCCTTATAGTTTCACATACTGAAGATGGCCAGTTCCTCACAACGAAAAATCCGTTTATTATTCAGAAAGGTCTTGATGCAATTCCGGCCCTATGAAGTCCTGCTCTCGTTTACGGAATGGCACTTTGCGTTTGGAGACTACTTCTGATTTTCAAGCACAACAACTGCCTGTCACCTCTCTTCTCCGC
This sequence comes from Schistocerca cancellata, assembly GCF_023864275.1. NCBI lineage: Eukaryota > Metazoa > Arthropoda > Insecta > Orthoptera > Acrididae > Schistocerca > Schistocerca cancellata. Next base: position 18,250,779 of record NC_064626.1, on the reverse strand, counting down.
GGTTGTTCTGATCGTGTTGAGGCTCATAGAACTCTGAATTCTTCCCGTGGCGTACTTTATACAAGGCTGCTAGACGGTCTGACCGAGGCCGAAATGCAATCAGGGTATCATTGCTGTGCATCGGGTGATGAGAAAGGTAGAGTCCTCCTTAGTGCCTACCCACACTCCTTTTCTCACGTTTGATAGAGGGGTGTTTCCATCCAAGATCACAGCAGGATATGAAATTATCACGGTCAGACCGTACGTTCCGAACCCTGCGCACTGCTACATGTGTCATCGTTTCAACCACACTAGAACGTCTTGTAACCTGTAACCTGTGGTAGGGATGCGCGCGGGGACGATTATCGACCTCCTTCTCCCCGCAGTATCTCGGGATTGTCCCGTCTATCTTATAGCGAAGATACGGGCTGCAAATGCGAAAACCCACTGATATATGCGGTTTTGAGTAAGGGCACAGTGTTGTAGCCCTGAGGCTGGAAACGAGAATCTGTGAGATGGCGAAGCTGACCGCCTGTTGGCGTACTGCTGTCATGAACGCCTACGGAAAGTGCTTAAAGGATGGTGAAACAGCGAGTATGCTGTACGATAATGGACGACCATGTCTCATTACAAAAAGAAGAGGTAGGGACGCCCCCGCCTCCGGCCGGCTCACTGTTCAATCCAGGATAGGCAACGGTCTGTGTCAGATCTCAAGACAGGATACAATGCTGGTGCAGGCACGAGTGTTTCGGAGCACACTGGTCAAAGGCCACTGCCATTGTTGAATATGGAGCTCCACATCACCCAAACCCAACGTGTTCATGTGTTGACCCGACGACATCGTCAGTTATGTTTGCAACGGGCACCGCATCACGGAGTTTCCAGTGGCTCAATAGAAATGTCGCCTGTCGAAAGAATCGCATTTCTTGTCACACCAAGTCGATGGTTAGGTCCTTAACCGGCGTTATTCAGCCGAATGGCTGCACGAAACATACACCGCGCCACAAATGCAGAATTACGCAATGGGGTGCACTGGGCTGAGCTTCCGTGGGATTTGCGGCAGTAATCGGAGGCGCAGTGGTAGCAGTGAACTACGTGAACATTACTGCGGACCACTATAAAGGCTCCTTTGAAAAAAAAAATAAATTTCTTTACTACTACCACTAGGCTCATTACTGTTTAGCTCTACAGGACCTTTACGCTCAAATGTTTCCCACACCACCTTGTATTGTCTTTCTAAGTGTGTGAGTAACTGTTTGTTCACTGTTGTGGGTAAATACATACAGCGTACACAGGGCGATGCGTGAAACTGACAGCGACTACACTCTTCCGCTGTTGTAGAAATCTGCTCCAGCTGCTGCAGATACCGTGATGAGCTGAAAGTGGTAACCAAAGTACGGAGAAATATTCTTCGGGGCTCTGTTGCATAGCAATCAGATTGCTTTCAGTTCTGAGAAATGTCCAGGTACAATTGTGGATTTGAATGATCCATGAAGTGACTTCTTTTCCCAAGAAAGCATCGAACTGTTTCACTAGAACTGAACGCTCCCGTCGGAACTGTGCTCAAGCTGGTATTTATTATTAAATCACAATAGAAGTATACGCTGGTTGTAGAATAACACGTACCTTCTTGAAATGAACAATATTTTATTTTTCTATTAACTGATTTCCTTCCATATACACATATACAGGGTTATTACAAATGATTGAAGCGATTTCACAGCTCTACAATAACTTTATTATTTGAGATATTTTCACAATGCTTTGCACACACATACAAAAACTCAAAAAGTTTTTTTTAGGCATTCGCAAATGTTCGATATGTGCCCCTTCAGTGATTTGGCAGACATCAAGCCGATAATCAAGTTCCTCCCACACTCGGCGCAGCATGTCTCCATCAATGAGTTCGAAAGCACTGCTGATGCGAGCTCGCAGTTCTGGCACGTTTCTTGGTAGAGGAGGTTTAAACACTGAATCTTTCACATCACTATGCGTGAAACTTGCCCTCACGCGTTCAATCGTTTCTTCACTCACTGCAGGCCGACCCGCTGATTTCCCCTTACAGAGGCATCCAGAAGCTTTAAACTGCGCATAACATCGCCGAATGGAGTTAGCAGTTGGTGGATCTTTGTTGAACTTCGTCCTGAAGTGTCGTTGCACTGTTATGACTGACTGATGTGAGTGCATTTCAAGCACGACATACGCTTTCTCGGCTCCTGTCGCCATTTTGTCTCACTGCGCTCTCGAGCGCTCTGGCGGCAGAAACCTGAAGTGCGGCTTCAGCCAAACAAAACTTTATGAGTTTTTCTACGTATCTGTAGTGTGTCGTGACCAGATGTCAATGAATGGAGATACAGTGAATTTATGAAATCGCTTCAATCATTTGTAATAGCCCTGTATTTTACAATGTGAATCAAAATCTCGCAATCGCGTCGATTTTTACATCACAAGAATGGCTCTCCTCTTGTAAAATTACTCTCAACAAGAACAAAAGCTCTATATCCTAAGAATAATTATGTGAGCGCTGACCACCACAGAGTAATAAACAATATCTTTGTCTCTCTCTCTCTCTCGCACTGCACAGCAAGTTACACTGCATGATACACTGCATGATACATCATACCACCTGCATCGCCTCATGCTTCAAGTCTTCCACTACGGCGATGACTCCTTCCAGAACGACAACGTTCGGTGCTGCAAGGTCAGCATCGTGCTAAAGTGGTTTGAGCAGAATTATAGTGAAAACAAATCGATGTCTTGGCCAGCAAATGTGCCCGATCTGTACCCACAGGAACACACATCGGGCGCCAGCTGCGTGCCCGTACACGACCATCACTTAATTTGCGCAAAATTTAGTGACCCCTGAGTTTATATCTGGTGCCACATACTTCTACAATCCTGTCAAGGACTTGTCCAATTCAGGCCAGCAGAAGGTCTGTTGCACTGTGCTCGAAAAGTGGGGCAACGCACTATTAAAAAGATGGTCATAATGTTTTGGCTCTTGTACACATATCTCTATCATTTTTTGACGACGTGCAGCAGTTATGTTTCATGCGTCTTGCGAACAAAGAACGCTGTATAGATATGCTTCCATTGTGAACTGGATGACTTGTTGTTTAGAAATACATTAACAGTGTCAACCATGTCTAACAGAAGTATTCTGGTGCTGAAGTTTCCGTCAGTATTTCGTCCTAGCACAAGCATGCAATATAGGGCCTACCAGTTTCATCCACCAACGTCTCAGTATGATGTCTTTGGACAAAATAAACACTGAAGCTGAGATTCTTTATCATATTCAAGCCTTATGTGCCGAAGTAAGTTCGCTCGCCATTTCTACAATTTTCACGAGTACGCGGACATCAATAAGGTGTGACGTTAACAGGGAATTCACAGGCCGTAAATTTGCTTTAGAATATTGTTTAATAATCCGCTAATAATTCTGACTGTGCCACGTGGATGTTGGTCTGATGTGGATACTATGAGTGCTCACTTCACCTGACACCTATACAGCATTTTCTTCGTTTCGGTTTCTTCAGCAAATTGATAACAACTGGCACAATATTTGAATTCCATTTTCCCCTTCTCAATAATTTACTCAGAGACAGTCTTAGCAACGATGTTCTGTTTTCGTCAGCTGGGCCACAGTGCCAAGTGATTGTGCACTGCTATATATACCAATTTTTTGTATCATTAGGGGAGCCAGGGAGATCTTATTGTTAACTTCCGTACTACCCAAGTAAATAACTTGTGTGAAGTTCATAATTGACACCACCTCTTAGGAACAGTGATTCCTTTAGTGTAATAAAAAACACCATCTGATCACAAATTTCCATTTACCGACTACTGTTTTGAATCTACGTTGCACGTCTTGAGGTCTATGCGCCTCAAAGTGCAGTCTGTCGACAGTTTCGTAAAACTAGTAGACGATAAATCAAAACATGTGATCCAGGAAGTATTGGTTGATTTTATTGTGTGAAGTAGGAATATACCACTTATGAAAATACAAAAAGCAGCAGTAACTTTCAAATTTTGCAACATGTATCAACTAAAAAGCTGTAGATTCAATTGGTCTGTTAGTATGTTTACTGCAATTCAGGGTCACGATTCTGTAACACATTGATTGCGGCCTTATGTGGTCCAGGGACTCAATGTCCACTCGGACTATACGACTGTAAATTCAGGTCCCGAAAGCATCACAGCTATATAGACTTAATGAGAGAAGAAATCTCGTGTTTCATCTCTATAGATAAATTTTGCGTGTGCTGTTGTAGAGGTGCCAGCAGTCCAATGTTTCAAAATTAATCCCTCTCAAACGTTAGATACATTGAAGCACGCCTCACAGTCGATGTTTTCATTTGGCAACTCTATTTTACACGGCTAAACGTCGAACAGCCAAAGGAACGCATGTTCTACAGCTGGCCAGAAATAACAGGGAACAACGACAAAGACTGAGCGAGGTGGCGCACTGGTTGGCACACTGGACTCGCATTCGGGAGGACGACGGTTCGAACCCGCGTCCGGCCATCCTGATTCAGGTTTTCCGTGATTTCCCAGAAACACTTCAGGCAAATGCCGGGATGGTTCCTTTCAGGCAAATGCCGGAATGGTTCCATTAACAGAACACGGACTGTTGGGTCCCTTCCCCCCTAAATCAATCAATCAACCAACGACAAAGATGAAGTGGCTGAACAAAAGGAGGTACTTGTCGCGTGTGTCTGCAAGCTTTCGCGCTAGTTGTCATTAATAATAAAATCGGAGTCACATATCTCCTGAAACTTCACTATCCCACTTCTCGAGCCGCACCTGGCATCCTCTGCAGGAATCCACTGGCAACCCTTCATGGCTGAAGAGTCAAAATACTGTAGGATCACTTAGAGGCTATTTTCACGCTCTCCTTCGCAGAATTGGAGTTGTTGGGTAAATCTTCAGACTGATATTGATGGTCCGTCGTCAATGGGTAAATACTGCTGGCAGATACTGACGCGGAATCCAAAATATTATTGTAACTCTGACTTATTTGTTTCCTGGCAGCCGTTCGTCTCTCGCTCGCCGTTGCTGGTGTTTACTTCCGCGATAGCGGGTAGCCACAAAGACAGAAGCCTGTACCCGTCACACCTATTGAAGTACTTGTATTGCAACTCTTGTCCTGTTATTGTGTGGGATTTCTATAGCCCCAGTAACTGGGGCATTTGCCTGACTGTTGAGGAGACCCCTCTGGAGAGTCTGCGACTGATCAGTTCGATTGTTGGAAACATGTCGTCCATTCAAGGATAAGTCGTGGATATGTTGTTGCCATTGCATGTGCAATGGCACTGGGATATGATGGGTATTTGTATCTTGGAAAGCTTAGTATAGCCGGCGCTTGTTTCAAGAAATCTGTTTTTTAGATTATGTTGTTTGTCTAGACACGGCATAATTTGCTGAAAGGTAAAAATCCAGTGGCTCTGTGTCGACTAAGTGGTATGTCTCTATATGGGTGCTTCGGCTACTTAGAGGCTGTTCGTAGCCTCCTTCTATGAGTAGTAAAAACCTTGTGCGTATAAATTTCAGATGTTAACCAGTTTGGTACTAATTACTCAGAAATTCCTCTCAAGCCCCAACTATTGGGGCAACTTGTGCGACCCCTATTTGCATTGTTGCCAGATGTATCCAAGATGGCGTCGATGACGACAATCAAGAGGGCGCATTTTGGCGGAAGTTTGAATTTTGGCGGGAAAGAGCAATGCCCCCCTCTCCCAGAAAAATTGTGGTACGTTCATAGTCCAAGAGGATAATGCACCACACCACGGTTATCTCTACTAAGCAAAGAAATTCGAGGGAAGATAGCTCACTTGACCTACCTCCACTAACCTGTCACCTGACCGCCACTTCCTCCTACGAACTGGCACCAAGTTTGAATTTTGGCACTAAGGAAGGTCACTCGGGGTTTCGCTACCAACCTAAGAAAATTGCGGGAAGATAGATCACTTGAACTAATCTAAGTCATCCGACCGCCACCTCCTCCTACGAACTGTCACCAAGTTGGAATTCCAACAGAATAATGCATCACACCCTGGTTATCTCCCCTAAGCAAAGAAAATCGCGGAAAGATAGCTCACTTGGCCTACCTCCACTAACCTAAGTCACTCGACCGCCACTTCTTCCTGTGCACTGGCGCCAAGTTTGAATTTTGGCAGTAAACAAAGGTCAATTCATATATCTCTACCAACCTAAGAAAACGGCGCGAAAGAAAGGACACTTGTACTGACCTTAGTTACCTGACTGCCATCTCCTCCTAAGGATTCGTGGGAAAAGGACTTGGATATAAGTCTTTATTTAATCATTTTCACGCATTACGGCCATCCAGTCTCCTCACCATGAGTTCCGGACTCCAGCTGACTCAGTACACATCGCCACCACCAGAGGGCACACCCAAGTAACAAGAAAGGTAGTGATATTTCTATTTCCAGAGCCACTGCCGACAGCTGGGTGTATTTCCGATACTTGGCTCATTGTCAAATGCCATTCAGTGGAGACTGCGATTGTAAGATTTAATTGTAAGCATAATGATAAAACATATATGTGATCGGTTTTATGGAATAATTCCTTGTATGCATGGCCTGTGGTGGGAATGATTCACGTTTCCCGTTAATGGCAGCAGCTGTCTGAATGCAGAGGCCTATTGGAGTGTAGGAATGTATGTGAGTTAACTTTGCCATCCTCTGGACGACCGAATAGCGAACTAAGACTTAGTAAGTGCTGGGCGGCTTTAGTGATCAGGTGGAAATTTGAGGAGACTGTGTATGGAAGTATATTTGCGTTTGTCATTCATTCCCTGCCATCTAAATTGTTCAGTTGAATGGTTCTGCACATTTCGCGCCTTTATTTAGTTGAGAGAAGATCGATTGTGGTGTGTGCATCTGGCACGTGGAAGACACGTTTGCCATTTCTCTAGACATGGGGAAGACCTTAGTTGGCTTGTAAATTATAGGGGTGATTTGGCATCTGTTTCATCACCGACATCGGTATTCGAGAGTGGAAATATCAGTTTGTTTCCAGTTACTCACTGGTTTACAGCATGCTGCACCACGTATGTTCTTGTAATCCCAGAGTCTGAAAATGTCTGTAGAAAAGCGAGCAGGTTCGGGGCAGAAACAGTGCCGCGTTTGTGCCGAGGGGAAACGATCTCGAATTTGTAGAAGAGTTCTGAGAGCGACTTCGGTCCACTGAGGGTGCTCTGGTGTAAAAGGGATGAATTTGTACGGCGCTGAATGTCACGTCTGCAGAAAGAAAGAAAAGGTGCTACAGATACTGAGACTGGTTCCAGAAGCATCACCATCAAGAGGAGACATTAACTGTACAATGATCGGTGTCAGACTGTAGTAGGGATAATAATATTTAATTGTAGTTAGACGGTAGATACGTCCCTGGCTTCCAATATCCTTGTGAGTCTGGTATGTATTTGATGATCTATAGACAAGATTACAGGTTTAACTGTCAATGCAGTTTAGCGATCTGTGCAAAATAATTTTACCGCTGAAAGTCCGAAAAAGAAGAGGCGGACAGTGCTTTGATACTGGCAGCATCAGTAATTCGATGGGTAAATTCGATAAGAGCCAATCATAATGCTCGATTCATTGACATCCTTTGTGCTGGGGTATAGGAGCCTCTACGTAGAAGTGAAAACATTAGCGTATGTTGAGAGCAGGAAGGGTAGCAACTGATACCATGTTAGGTCCGCAAGGAAGACTGCATTCGGTGTTATTCTGCGTTATTTTCGTAAACAGGTTCTGTTAGGGCAAGAATTTCAGTGCATACAAGCTGAGACAACACGAAAACTCCTATAAAAGTGCACGTTAAGTATTTCTGGGACACTATACAATTTACTAGAGTTCGACTTGGTTATTATTTTAGATAGCAATGTGGCTTCAGTATAAGATTGAGACCATTGCTAGATGCACTTGCGATGGTAAGTAGCTACGCGCGTTGATGTGCCAGCCACATGTCACACATGGTCTGATAGAATCGCTAAGGAGACAGCAGCGTGTGATATTCTGGGAGGGATTTCTGCAGTGTCTTCACCTGACTGCAGTTAGAGGGATGGTAGTGACGAACCCACGGGCGGCCCAGCTTGGGGCATGAGTGCTCTGTAAATAAGTCGTCACTCCCATCCGATGACGTCATCAATGGCGCCTGGATGCAACATTCACCTGCATTCGGCGGCAGCTCGCGGCTGCACTCCCACCCTATCTCGTCAGCACGTGTGTCTTTGGTGAATACATATTTGGATAGGAATTTCTCAGATATCAGGTATGAAAGGGATGTCCCCACCTGCGTGTGGGCATCTGTGCGTGTTATGACGCCTGACGACCGCATCACTTCGCGATCCGGAGGTCAATGTGTGTGTGTGTGTGGTGGGGGGGGAGGGGGTGATTGCTTGCATTGATTGCATTATTTTGCGTGCGATCCTGTACGCTGTGCCATGCACTATTTGGACAGTTTACGAGTACTGAGTGTGTCTACACATCACTGTGCTGCATTATTTAGGAGCAGTTTGCAGGTCTGTACTAAAATCATTTCGGAAAATTAGAAGCTGTTTGCGTGTCTGCAGACCATGTATTATGACCCCAAGCACATCAGTATGATAAATATACTCAATCCCCAAATAAAATGTTCCAAACTAAATAGAGTGCACTCCTTCCTTAGTCTCCCCAGCAGCCCAGCGCAGCCTGAGTCATTTTCGCGCCATTTTCCTCCTGCAGACCACCATCTGAAATTAGGTCACAGGAGGGATGACAGCACCCTCTGATGGCAGTAATGTGTACTAGGTTAGTTGGAGTCTAGATCTCATGATGGAAACACTGCTTGCAAAATAATAAAGATTTATATTTAGCATAGGCAGAGTCGTTTTCGCACCATTTCGCCCCCACCATATTGCATGACGTCGTGCGATGTGCACGTCAGTACATGTTAGTGCATGTTAGTACACATTAGTACACGTTAGCTCGCCAACATGGGTTGGTAAGGGGACGTGGCGGTCGGTTGAAGATCGTGGAGGAGACTTTAACTATTTCCTTCCAAAGTCCAGGTGGTTGTAGCACTCGCGAAAATTCATTCCAAGTCCATGGTAGCGCTCTCCGGTGGTGTCAATATGTACTAGGCCTTGTGGTGAACACACTGTTTGCTGCCATCTTGGATTACGGTACTTGCATCATTACCTGACGTCACGGTAGCGCCCTCTGATGTCAGTACTGTTTACTAAGTCACTTTGAGTCCAGACCTGGTGGTGGGCACACTGTTTGCTGCCATCTTGGATTATGTCACAGATGGGTGTGCCCTCTGGTGGTGGCGATGTGTACTGAGTCAGTTGGAGTCCAGAACTCGTGGTGAAGACACTGGATGGTTGTACAGCATGAAAATGATTAAATAAAGATTTATGTCAAAGTCCTTTTCCCACGAATCCTTAGGAGGCGGTGTACTTTCTTTCTCACCATGTTCTTAGCGTATAAGAGATACGTGAACTGACCTTTGTTTACTGCTAAAAGTCAAACTTGGCACCAGTTCATAGGAAGAAGTGGCAGTTGGGTGACAGGTTATTGGTGGTAGACCAAGTGAGCTATCTTGCAGCGATTTGCTTTATTTAGTAGAGATAACCATGGTGTGGTGCATTATCCTCTTGGAATTTGAACTTCCCGCCATTTTTCTGGGGGAGGGGGGCATGGCCTTTTCCCGCCAAAATTCAAATGTACTGTCAGATGCAGCCATCTTGCATGACGTCATCGCCGCCACCTTGGATGACATCATACACTGGTGCCAAGTCTACTCGACGCCATCTTGAAAGACGTCATCGCTGCCATCTTGGATTCATCTGGCAACAATGCAGATTGGGGTCATACACACGTTGCCCCAATACTGCCGCAATATGTTCAGATATGCGTTCAGGCAGTTGCACCATTTAATTTCCATTTAAAACATTTTAGAAGTCAGTCCATTTCGAGCCTTAGTTATTACTTCCTTGCTTGTCTGCCTGTACGCCAAATTACTGTCAAGTTATTCCCACGTTTTTCACGGTGCTTCCTGGTAATACTTCTTCCCTCATAGTGCTTAATGTAAATTTTCAGTATTTTGCGTGTGGTAGTGAGAGGTTTTTATGGTTTTTATGGGCATTTGGACATATCCTCCAGTTAAATATTCAGGTTTGCAGAATGTTAACATACTCTGTAGTATATCTGTCTCAACTTGATGCCATACCTGCATGGCAACTTAAGCTGTATGGTCAGTGGCTCAACTTGATGCCATACTGGCATGGCAACTTAAGCTGTATGGTCAGCATACAATCCTAGCCTTTGATCTAATTTTCTTCGTAGTGAAATATCTGAGGGGTATAAGTATATAACACCGGTGCTAAAACGTGAGTTGGAACTCAGTTGTGTAACAGTGGTGTTGATATGTTATAATGCATATCGACAATGGCTAGCCTTAAGCCCAGATAATGCCGTATTACTTGAAGTAATTAATCTAGGAAGCAGAACTTCGTTTTTAGCACAGTAAAGAGCGCAATACACCGTCAAAGTAACGTTAATATCTACCATTAGCGGAATTCTACCGTCTCCAAAGTTCAAAGCCTCGTTACTACTGCTGAAGATAATGAATGTTACATGCGTATAAGGGTCTCGTAGATCCATTTTCGCTGATGGAACTATCTTTCTTTTACCATCGACTTTTATTACCAATTCCAGCCGCTTCATCGCTAATTCAATAAAGATAGTCTGCAACTGCAGAAACCCAGTTCAGCTTTTGGAGCGGGATGGCAGCTGCTCATTTCCTCCCAACTTCGTGGCCACAGGAAAAAGAGCTTCGCACACTACGTAAGAACGACCACACAGAGATGCCAAACAGCTGGATTACTGGAGACTGCGATACCATCCGTCCACTTTGATCAATTTATGTCATCACCACGCCAAAAACCTTTGTTTCGAGCGTATCCAAGATGGCGACCATATCATGGGCTGAATTACAAATATCATGTTAATAAATTCATCGACCAAAGCCAATGAAAATAGTGGCACAGCCGCAGAAAACAGCAGTTTTGGTTGGGGACAAATGAAGAATTCAGTAATAAAAACACCGATCAATACCTAACTCTCGTCAAAAAAAACACTAAATTACCAAAAATTAAGACCCGACAAAACGATGAAAAACACATTGATTCGCGCGAGAACACGGTGTTAAATCATGGGAGGAGGTAGGTGGTTCAATGTTAATTAATACTACATTGCCGGTATCCCACTCTCCAGATGACCTATATAGATGACCTCTCGTCCAGGATACCAAAAAAACCCTAAATCCCACTCCCCCCCACCACCACCACAGACAACTATGAAAGCGTATTCCATTTTCCAGTTCACTCATGCAGTTGGACTCTAGGCCACGGTATCAGTAACCCCCCCCCCCCCCCCCCCACACACACACACACCAAACAACTAAAACTATAAACCCTGGTATCCCTAACAACCACCAACGTAAAATTACTGTAAGCAACAACAAAAAAGAAGGAAACCGCGGTGGCACCCACACCACCGCTACCTACAAACTCTGTGTCTGAGGATAACAACAAAAAACAAGGAAGCCGCGGTGGCACCCACACCACCACTACCTACAAGCTCTGTGTCTGAGGATGAGGTGGAGATTCTGGCGTCCGCTGAGGACCTCGATTTCGCCGGTCCCTCAGACACCATGGACGTAGACTGCCCAGGAACTAAGTCAGTGGCAGCAGGTGAGAATGAGGCGTAAACTGCCCCACTGAGCGTTTCATGCCTTCCCAGCCTCACAATAACGTCAGCCTCCAGTGGAATTGGTGCAGTTTTTTCCACCACCTGACTCAGCTACGGCAACTGTTAATCTTTACACCCGTTTTCCGCATTGCTCTCCAGGAAACCTGGTTCCCGACAATGTGGACCCCTGCCCTCCGCGGCTATAGAGCGTATTACAAGAACCGTAGCGAATGTAATATTGTGTCAGGTAGAGTTTCCGTCAATGTCCTAAACTCGGTATGTAGTGAACCTGTGTCCCTTCAAACTCCTCTTGAAGCTGTGGCTGTCAGGACGACTCAGGAAACAACTGTCTGCAACGTATATCTTCCTCCAGATGGTGTGGTACCCCTGAACGTCTTGGCTGCACTGATTCATCAGCTCCCTAAACCTTTCCTACTTTTGGGAGATTTTAACACCCATAACGTCTTGTGGGGTGGCACCGTTCTTACTGGCGGAGGTAGAGATGTCTCAGCTCGGCCTCTGCCTTTTAAATACTGGGGCACCAACATATTTCAATGTGGCTCATGGAAGTTTTTCGGCCATTGATTTATCACTTTGCAGCCCAGGACTTCTCCCATCTCTCCACTGGAGAGCCCCTGATGACTTGTGTGGTAGTGACCACTTCCCCATCTTCCTGTCTCTCCCCCAGTGTCATGCCCACGGACGCCTACCCAGATGGGCTTTATACAAGGCAGACTGGGGAGCTTTCACCGTTGCATCTCCCCGCACGGTACCATCGATGTGGTAGTTGAGCGGGTCACTCGAACGATGTTTTTGCGGTGGAGAACGCAGTCCCTTGTTACTACGGGTGCCCTAGGCGAAAGACAGCACCTTGGTGGTCGCCGGAAATTGCTGAGGCAATTAAAGAGCGTAGGCTATGTCTACAGCGACATAAGCCGCACCCTTTCCTGGAGCAACTAACAGGTTTTAAACGGCTACGTGCCCGCTTTCGACAGCTTATAACAAGACGGAAACAGGAATGTTGGAGGAGATATTTCGCGACCATTGGGTGCCATACGTCACCTCCCCAAGTCTGGACGAAGATCAGACGTGTTTTTGGGTACCAGACTCCAACAGCTGTCCCTGGCGTTAACATCGATGGCGTGTTATCTACCGACGCAAACGCGATTGCCGAAGCACTTTTCTGAGCCTCGGATGGATGGGAAGGTCCTCTCGTTCTCTAGACACCACAGTGAACACTAAAACGCCCCATTTACATAGTGGGAGGTCCTCAGGGCCCTTGCACTTTGCCACGACACAGCTCCTGGACCAGGTCGGACCCACAGTCCTATGATTAAACATCTCGCGTCCGACTACAAGCGACATCTCCTCTTCATCTTCAACCAGACCTGGTGCGACGGCGGTGCTCAAACCTGGTAAAAACCCGCTTGATGTGGATAGCTATCGGTCTATCAGCCTCACCAACGTTCTTTGTAAGCTGCTACAACGTATGGTGAGCTGGTAGTTGTGTTGGATCCTGAAGTCACGTGGCTTACTGGCTGCATGCCAAGGAGGTTTCCGCCAGGGTCGCTCTACCAGGGGTAATCTTGTGTCCCTCGAGTCTCCCATCCGAACAGCCTTTTCCAGGCGCCAACACCTGGTTGCTGTCTTTATTGATTTACGAGAAGCTTACGTCACAACCTGGCGACACCATTTCCTCACCATGTTATATACTTTCCAAGTTGGTGCCTCCCTTAGTGCCCCCATATCCAGGAGAAATGTGTCCCAGAGAGCTCTGTGTTGAATGTATCTCTATTTTTAGTGGCCATTAGCGGTGTAGCAGCAGCTGTCGGGACGTCTGTCTCACCTTCTCCGTATGCAGACGACTTCTGCATTTCGTACTGCTCCTCTAGTACTGGTGTTACTAATCGGCGCCTACAGGGAGCCATCCAGAGGGCGCAGTCATGGCCCACGGCTTCCAGTTTCCAGTCGCAAAGTCGTGTGCCATGCACTTCTGTCGGCGTCGTACCGTTTATCCGGAACCAGAACTTTACCTTAATGACGATCCACTCACTGTAGTGGAGACATATCGATTCTTGGGACTGGTTTTCGACGCCCGATTGACTTGGCTTCCTTACCTTCGTCAGCTTAAGCGGAAGTGCTGGCAGCACCTCAACGGCCCCCGCTGCCTGAGCAGCACCAACTGGGGTGCAGATCGCTCCACGCTGCTGCAGCTCCAGAGCTCTTGTTCAATCCCGCCTTGACTATGGGAGTGCGATTTATGGTTCGGCGGTACCCTCAGCGTTGCGTTTACTCGACCCTGTGCACCATTGCGGATTTCGACTAGCGACATGAGCTTTTCGGACAAGTCCGGTGACCAGCATACTAGTGCAGGCTGGAGTCCCTCCATTGAAGATCAGACGTGCGCAGCTGCCCGCCAGTTACGTTGCATCCTAATTACCGTCTCCATTTCCCAACCACGGCGGTTCATCTCCCGCATCAGCGGCCCAAGTCAGGACTTACGATTGCGGTTCACGTGTGGTCCCTTCTGTCTGGAGTCCTTCTCTTTACCGCCTCTACTCGAGGTCCATTCACGTACACCTCCGTGGTGTACACCTAGGCCGAAGCTTCGCCTGGACCTTTCACATGGCCCTAAGGACTCATTTATTCCCACTGCTCTCCGCTGCCACTTCCTCTAGATTCCTGACGTGTCCTGGGGCTCTGGTTTACACCGACAGCTCGATCCAGGAGTCCATTTATGCCCTGGAACTGTCCAGCCTCTCAATGGTATTTGTCTGAACGCCAGGTCACGTCGTAATCCCGGGCAACGAACTTGCCGACAGGCTGGCCAACCAGGCTACACGGAAACCGCCTCTGGAGATCAGCATTCCCATAACTGACCTGCGTTCATTAATTTGCCGCAAGGCTTTTCGGCTTTGGGAGACGGAATGGCATAGTCTCAGTAAGCACAAAAAACTGTGTGACATTAAGAAAACTATGGATGTGTGGAAGTCCTCCATGTGGGCCTCTCGGAAGGACTCAGTGGTTCTCTGCCGGCTCCGCATTGGTCACGCTTGGACGACCCACGGCTGCCTCCTGTTGTCCTCTTTTGGCTGGCCTGTGTCATAAACTTTGTTTACCGCACTCGTTACACATAACTTCTGCAGACAACGCCTTAGCGGCTGATCTAGTTTTCGTTTTATGCGTGAGGGGGGGTTTATCCATCTTTATTTTGGCACTTGTTGTTTGTCCCTGTTTTCTCTCCCCTACTGCTTTTGGGTCGGAGGTTTTAATGTGTTGCTCAGTGGCTGGCTTCTCCTTTTTATTCTCGTGGTCGGCCAGCCACAGTAATCTGCTTTCTTGTTCTAATCTCTTCTAACTTCTTGCGTCTCTCTGTTCTTTTCTTGTCCTCTTTTGTTCCTTGTAGTGTTTATTGCCTTTCCTTCGTTCTTGTGGTTTTTCCTTTCCTTTCAGTATTGTGCTGTACGTGTGTTTAGTTTTATACTTTCCCTTGTGGAATTGTTTATCAGGAACAAGGGACCGATGACCAAGCAGTTTGGTCCCATCCCCCCCCCTCCCCCCCCCCCCCCCCCCATATTAAACCACCCAACCTTCTTCCGTTAAAACTTAAAGAGAAAGGGAAAAAATCTGACGACGACTCGACATGACGCCTTGACTTGAACGAGATTCCACTATCTTGTGGTGCTTAACTGACAATTCCTCACTTGAAACGTAACACGCATTCTCAGAATTCACAAAGGAAAGGCCATGTTCATCCACTATTCCCTAATTACTGAACACAAAGTTATGTCTTAATAAGTGGCTTCCTTACCTGAAGGATTGAGATGTAAAATTGCGCGTGTTTTCCTTGATACAATTTATTTTCATACTCTCTTTTCTTCCCTTTCATTGTTATTTATTCCCGTTGGGATTTGTCTCCTTTGTGGGTAGACAGATGAAAATACACAAAAATTACAGAACTTTAAATTTTACCATAAATATACAATTCATAAAACTTCGTTTCACTGGCTGTCCTCATTTCAGGTTGAGCATGTTAACATGATCTTGTAGTAAACAGCACTGACTAAACGTAAAAATATTTATTGGAATTCAGTCTATGGTGGTAACGTTGTAAGAAAACTGGGGCCAAAGTACGAGGGCTATCCACAAAGTACATTACGTTTTGGAATTAAAAATAAATAAAGTATTGCAATTTTTTTTATTATATACAGGTGAAAGCCACACTTAAATACTACTTTTCTACATAGTTGCCATTTAAATTAAGGCACTTATCGTAGCGATGGACGAGCTTGGAAATTCCTTCGTCGTAAAATTCGGCCGCCTACGCCTTCAACCACATGGTTAATCAGTAACCCGGTAGAAATACGATTTTTGTGGATTTCCTGGAAAGAGGCACTACAATAAACTCTCAAAGGTATTGCCAAACTCTGCACAACCTCAGAAGAGCAATGCAAAACAAGCACAGGGGAAAGTCGGGCTCAAAGATCTTGCTGATTCACGACAACGCCCGGGCCCACACGGCAAATGCCACTCGTGAAGTTCTCGAATCTTTTAAGTGGGAGTTGTTTCCGCCGTACAGTCCCGACCGGGCACCGAGCGACTTTCCACTTATTCCCAGCAATGAAGAAGTGGTTGGCTATGCAGCGTTTTGATGACGACGCACAGCTTCAAGAAGAGGTAACCACGTGGTTGAAGGCGCAGGCGGCCGAATTTTACGACGAAGGAATTTCCAAGCTCGTCCATCGCTACGATAAGTGGCTTAATTTAAATGGCAACTATGTAGAAAAGTAGTATTGAAGTGTGGCTTTCATCTGTATATAATAAAAAAAATTTCAAATACTTTAATTTTAATTCCAAAACGTAATGTACTTTGTGGATAGCCCTCGTATCTGATTCATTCTTAAGTTGTCTTCGTGAAAAGTAGTTAGTAATGTTAACTTTGACTCAGTTCAAAACTAAATAACATAGGTACATCTCAGTTAGCTTCGAAACAACCTGTTTCGTATTTTGAATGATTGCGAATACAAAGGGGTTTTTCTTTTGAAATATTTGTGTACAGAAATAAATGACAGCAGGTTATAATGAATATAATAAGTATCTAATTACGCGCAAAATGGTGTTTGAAGTAATGGCGAACCATACGAAAAGCTTCTATATTTAATTAGACTTTCACTGCAAATGGTTACTTTTTATTCTGATTGGTAATGAAAAGGTCATTCCAACGTCTTAGTCATAACGTAAGAAACACTTCTGGGCTTCTTAATGCGTATTTGGTCTACACTCGAAAGCAACTGATATCAAAAAGAAAACAGCTCGGCGTCAATGGGGATCGATCAAGAGATAAAGAAGTAGTCTCTTCGCGTTGACGTGTACTATATTACACTAGAAACTGAGGTAATTAACACTTTATCCATAAAAACGAAGTTCACATGGTTCTCAATTCACAAACGATGATTTATCAGTAAATTAAATAGACACTCCCGAAACGTCTGATTATGAAACTTCCTGGCAGATTAAAATTGAGTGCCGGACCAAAATTCGAACTCGGGACCTTTGCCTTTTGGGGGCAAATGCTCTACTATCTGAGCTACCCAAGCACCACTCATAGTTTCAATTACGTCAGTCGGGAGTCTTCTACCTTCCAAACTTCACAGAAGCTCTCCTGCGAACCTTACAGAACTAGCACTCCTGGAAGAAAGGATATTACGGAGACATGGCTTAGCGATAGCCTAGGGGATGTTTCCACTACGAAATGGTAGAGCATTTGCCCGCGAAAGGCAAGGTCCCGAGTTCAAGTCTAGGTCTGGCACACAGTTTTAATCTGCCAGGAAGTTTCATATCAGCGCACACATCGCTGCAGAGTGGAAATTTCGGTCTGACGTCTGATTAGTATGCACCGAGATGTCAACGAAGCAGAAAGTCATCCAAGCTCGGAAAGTGATTCGAAAGAAATTAAGGTTCCTGGGGATAGGGCATGATTGGTTACTGAATGTCTGACAGCTCTCAGCAAAAACAAAACCACACGGTAACGATGGTGTCCCATTGACTAATTCATTACCCGTGGCGCCCCTGGTCAGGTAGACAGAACATTTGGCGTTGGCAGGGGGAGACCGTACATGTTGGGCATCCACTCTATAAGTGTAACTTAAGACACAGTACAGAATGGTGAGAGGCGGTTTGGGAGAACACCTGACTTAATGAATCTTATTTTCCTAAGAGCTACCAAAAAACCTATAAGTTATTCAGTTAATGATACGAAAATGTACTGTGAAATACTGCATTTGACTGATGTACATAAGCTTACAAGAAGCCTGAGCAACAAGAAATATCAAACCATTATAAAACCAATACTTGATGGCGAAAACAGCAGCAGCAGCGGTAATGGTATTGACATTCAGCATAAAGCAGTGAACAATCGAATCCAGCAGCATATATATTACGACGGCCCCAACGAACTAACAGATTGACTACGGCTGCTCATTGTATCAGCCTCTGCAGGTAATACAGCCCATTCCAGTGAAGCTGTTTCATCGAATAAGTATGGAGACAGTAGTTCGAGAACTGCACGAACCAGCACGCAAAACATACCCTCGAAGGAATGTTTTGATTAAAGGTTTGATGACTTATGGCAGGTTGATCTTGTAGATATGACGGAATATTCACATGAGAATAATCGGTTCAAATGTATTTTAATGGTTATTGATACAAACTCCAAATTTGCCTGGGCATTACCTGTTAAAACAAAAACGGGTAGAAATGTTGCGGGGGTATTTCAGCATTTGCTACAGCCAGGGACGAATTGATGCCCAGACACCTCCAAACCGATCAATCACGGTGGAGAGTTTTACAATAGGTATTTCAAGACCGTCATGCAGTGGTAGGGAATAAATCACTACTCAACATTCACTCACCTGAAGGCAACTATCGTGGAGCGTCTGAACAGAACAATAAAAGGTCGAATGTGGATGTGTTGTGACTGACAATTCGCAATTTTTCACAAACACAACTTTTATTGATGTAAGTTCACAAGGTTGATGACTGAACATACAAACGAAAGGTAACAATAACGATGCCAATACAAGTCTCCTAATTTAGGCAAACAAAAGTTCACTTCTAATTTTCCACAAAGGTTCGTGGGAACATACTCACACACCAGTAACAGTCCAATTCAGAGACGAAGACGTAATCTTCAACGGTCGCAGTACACGAGGTCGGCATCCGGCGTGAACTGAACTTCGGGCCTGATTCTAGCCCCTAAATAGCTGTGTCACGTTTTGGCGTAGTGATACTTCCTGCAGGCCGTGGCTCGAGCTCCCCCCTGCAAGAAGTAGTGCTCGGAATATCTGTTTCCATTATCTTTTATGTAAATAGCCGGTGTTTACCGTGGTGCTTTTGGTACGCCTTGGGCATAGACAACCTCATCCTCAGTAGTGTAATATGGGTTACCGGCTCTCAGGGGCTTCCTTGGCTCCGGTATAACAGGATGCAGTTTAACCTTCGCGGCTCATACAAATGGACAGATATCCTCCCAGAAATAATTGCTCGCTATAATCGAACCAAACATACAATAAAAACGAGACCAATCGATGTTAGTGATAACAGACGAATGGATACGGTGTACTATCACATTAAAATGCTGGGTCCACGCAGACAGAAATTTAATGTATGTGATTTGGTACGTATCTCAAGACACAAGACAGCATTTGATAAATCATACCTTTTGAACTGGTCAACAGAAAAATTTACAGTTTCTAAGGTGCAGAGAACGAATCCTAGGACATCTATTGAGGGATAGTAAAGGCGAAGAAATTGCAGGCTGCTTCTACATCGAGGAGTTGCAGAAAAGCCCAGAAACTGGTGTGTTTCTTGTGGAGAGAGTCATAAGACGTCGGGGAAATAAATACCTTGGTTTTCCTGCAGCACAAAAGTTGGACTGATGCTAACGATTTGCTATATAACGGGGACGCACCGTCCACAACCATCGCAGTAGCATAACACGAGTGCTGAGAGACGCATTAGAGGTGGTGGTGCTATTCCAGACGAACTGCCAGTGGAATTGCACATTCCAGCGTGTAACTACTATGGACCTGGAACAAAGCTTCAGAAACGCTTGACACAAGGTGATACGGGGGTTAATCTGCTGGCCGAAGCATGTATGGAACATGACATTGCTTACACTGCAAATTAAGATCTCTCTAGTCGTCACATTGCAGATAAAGCTAAGGCGATACACAGAAGAAAGGATATTGGTATAGGCCAAAGCATTGCAGCATTTGCAGTTGATAAATCCATGCGTGGAAGAATTAGCTGGGTTTAGAAGTGCTGAGTTTCAAACTAGTTATGAATGCTGCACGTTGTGCACTAAACAAGAAGAAGAAGAAGAAGAAGAAGGGTGGGAAGCAGATTAGTTTGAACTGTATCCTGACAGCGATGTACGCAGATAAAACTCTGAAACACAGGAGGAGGAGGAGGAGAAGGAGGATCGGTTAAAGCACCTCTGGTGGTTTCCTTCCAGTCCTCATCCCAGCCCTCTCCGCGCTCTCGGCGGTAGTGTCCCTCGCTGGTGATGCTGCAGCTATTGCATGATGGGAGCCGCAACCGTCGGAAAAGGACTACACTTGAAACCGTATAGGAGAGGCTTGGCGTATTCATAAATAAAAAAAGCCCGTTAGTGGTCCTACCAGATCGATCAGTCACAAATACTGATAAGTTTGTTAGAAAAAGATTCAACATTCCAACATTTCTTGGTGTGTTTATGCGGGATACATTATCGAAGACTACGTGGAAAACTGGTGAATGTGGTATTGTGAATTTAGATGTTGCTAGACGTCCCGGCACCCACTGGGTGTCATATGTTATGAAAAATGAGGATACCGTCCACTATTTCGACTCATTTGGTGACCTGCAACCGCCAGAAGATTTACAATGTGTTTTTTACAATTTTCGGTACTATCAGGACTTTAATACACACCTCTGTGAACATCTATCCATCATGTTTCTCTTGACGTTTACAAAGAAGAAGAAGCAGAATATATAAGAAGGAGCTTTAACATTCCTTCATTAAGTTGAGGTTCAGATGCAATGTCGTACACTGTGACGTTAAAAGAATGATCATCTGTATTGTGTGCAAATTACTTCCTGCCAATTGATTTGAGCATTGCTGAATGGAGTATTGCATTGATTGGACTGGAGACGTCCAACAACATCCCAAATATCACTGAGACTAACAACAAACTGCATCTGGATATTAATAGTGAAAAAGACATTGTGGGAATAGAACCGGGCGCATACGATATATTTGATTTAAATGAAGTCTTAAAACAGTCTGGAAAAGGTATTGATCTACGTGCAAACATCAATACACTTAAATCTGAAATAAGGACTGTAACTGCAACGAATGACTTTAACCAGAAATATTCAATAGAGCGCCTACTGGGTTTCACAAAAGGACAGGTTTTGAAGAAGGTTCCAAGTATATTTTACAAGTCAGTTCAGACTGTGGACATACTTCCCGTCAGCACAATTCGAGTCGAGTGGAACATTGCAACGAACTCCTATCTCCACGACAGTCTGATTCATACTATTTACAAATTCTTCCCCTCAGTTGCAAAGGGGTATAAGGTTGTTGAGACCCTGCCAATGCAATATATCTTCCAGTGACAGCTCAGACATTGGACTATTTGCAGCTGCGTATTGTGGATCGGAATAATCAACTTGTTGACTTTCGTGGTGAGGAAATCATTGTACGATTACATCTAAGGCAGGATGGGCGTACGGTATAAAACAAGTGCATGCAATCCACAGCACGTCACTTCGGTACCGAACCGCAAAGATAACACGTGCGAACTACGAATTTCTTAAATCAGTAGGCTAGAAACCGCGCAATGACGTCCTCACTCAATATAACCAATCCAGTAGAGTGTGATGAGAGAATTGTACGTCAGGAATACTTCTCTCATAAACCTTACGCTTCAACCACATTTAACAAGACGCTGCCATGCAAGAGTTTCATATATCTAGAGGGGTCATTCAAGAAAATCGACGGCAGCGATACAGTGGTATCCAAGCTTACATGTATCTCTGTTTCAAGAGATACGCTATGAACTCAATGGGTCTGAGATCAACTGTACCCGCAATGTCGGCATATCAACCCTCAAAACATTTCCATGAAAAGTGACCAAGCAAACAAATTTCCAGTTAACACTATTATTTGGATATTAACCAGTAATTGAATCAGGAATCTAATACTTAGTAATTTATTAACATACGAAAGAAAGATAGGATTCCAGTAAAATCAAACTCAAAATTGAAAATCATAGTAAATCACAAAATCATTATAATTAAAATTCGCAAAGTAGAACCAACGTTCCCAAAGAATACTCCGTGTGAGTACTCTTTGAGATTCGTGAGTAATGGCTAAGGATAATTTAATCCATTGTCAATACGTTACGAGAGTTAGCCGAGGTAGATCATACTTTTGAATGCTCGTATATGTAGGCGCAATTAGATTGTTTTTTCAGAATTGATTATTGCGACCTACTATGACGCAGTGAAACGATACTTTGACTTCAAATATTACGTTGTTTAGAATTCAGATAGAGGACTTGCGTATATTAGACAGAAGTGACTCTTAATTAGATAACCTGAAGTTAACACTATTTAGGAAGTGAACGCAGATAGACAATTTCATTCGTAATAACTTGCCGATAGTTACGAAGCATATAACTTATAATTCCCCCAACACCTGGGAAAGCTTCTTCCTCACGGCTCTGTTAGGAAGTGACTAATATTGTGTAATAAACCAGCGTATCTTGTCAATTCACGCATTTATCATTCAAGTTTTACAATATTATTTATAGAGATAACGTGCTGCGATATTATTTGACTGAAGCGCTCGGCGCTTATATAGAAACTCCTTGACGTTAGGAATTAATAACACTGTTACGGCTGATTATAGATTTGAGATTACAACCAGTCTATAGTGAATTTGGTGTCGCTGGAACTAATTTGAACTTATCATTAATATTTAAATAGCAACTGATAAACCATCGATTATAAACGATTTAATTACGACATTTGGTGAAGTAAATATCTCGCACAAGTCGCGATCTCAGTTCATCAATGTTCTTTTTGTAACGTCGATACCGATACATAAGAAATAACAATCTCATTGCTCTACCGCTGAGTGTTAGCCAAGACTGAAGATCCGAAGGACGTTACAACTGCCCCAACAGCAGAGATTTTCTACAATAACAGTTCTGATGGACTGTGAGCTATATAGATATACATATACACTTAAAAACTATTGACTTGGATGGCTATCGGCAGGTGAAAAAACTATTTTATTTACAAGATGCGCATGTTGTGTAGATATATATATTTACATCTAGATTCTGTCCACCTCAGAGGATTGCGTTTAGCGTCTGGAGCTTTTGACGCTAGCCCCGTGGAGAGCCTTTACGCTGAGACTACTGAACCTCCACTGTCCAATCGACGAGTCGATACGCTAGTCATATCTTCCATGCCTGCTCATCCGACCCATGCCGATTTTTTCGACACCTCCTTGGATTTTGGGTATTCAGCCAGCCCTTCCTCTCTGGTACCACAGGGGGTCCGCTTCCGTCAACTGCTAATTTCCTAAAACTTCGTTGACAAATGTGGGTACGACGCCACCTTGGCTTCGCCCCTGGACCTGCCTTCTCCGTGACCTTTGTCAGCCCCTCCTCCCCCCCCCCCCCCCTATAGTTTATCGTCGGGCATTTGCTGCCCTTTTCGGGGAAAACAACCCCCCTTCAGTAGGACTTTTCTAAGATGTCCTTCCGTTTTTGTTTCCCTCCTTCTTGAGTTTCGCACCCATAGCTACTGATTTAAATTTCTATTTTTACCCTTCACTAAGCCACAGGCTGGGCACTTATGACCATTTTGCGCTCTAAAACCATAATCCAAAAAGAAAAAACCTCTTATATTGCACTGAAAAAATTTAAAACAAAGATCTTTACCCAATCAGTTCGTCGTATTCTTAGCGCATCGCGACTGGTAACATTCATGACCTTGATACAACCTTGAACTAACACGAACGGGAAAGCCGTCGAAAGATCATAGAGGCAAATGAAACTTTATGAAGAACCTAAAGATCAGTCCTAATTCGTATTCTGGGCACAAACTAAAGTGGGTGAGTGGTGTTAGGAGGAACTGCTGGCGGGGGTGCGTGTCAGGAGGTCGATGATCCTTGAATGAAAAAAGAAAATTTTGGTTATCTTGAAATTCGTGGTAATATTGCGTAAGTGAGAAAGGTAATGGTACTGGCAGAATGTCTTATCGGGGCTCAGACAGTGTCAGATACGAGTTTGAGCTCGAGCATTCGACGATTACCACGTTGTACTTCGTTAGGAATAGACTGTCTTGCAGGAGCGAAATCTACTTCCTTTCTAATACAAAGCTTGTCATTGGTCGGATGACATCGCCCGGAATTCTACTGGCCATGAGGTCGTCGGGAGGGAAGGATTCAAATGTGCAAATACAGGATACGGATAATGGGGTGGTATAGCCCCTCTGCACCACCAGGCCACGATTGAGGAGCGGAAGGGAATGGAGGTTATCCCTAATGTCACCAATCAGCTTCAAGGTTACAATTTTGATCGAATTCTTTTGAAGGGGGCTGCATCTCAAGTGCTCTCCTGTAAGCACCACTCATAACGTTTGTATCTGTTAACAGTCCCTGTTCATGCGAATTCCTACCCAGCAGTTCAATACGTGGGGAGGTCCTTAGTTTTCTCATAGTCGGTGTCGTGTCTTACCGAAATGCCGTGTTCCTCTGTCGCACATTTCTCAAGATCGCAAACCTCATGTGCCGTATATGTTCAATGGAGTATTTGGCAATGGCATGGATTGTTGCCTTACGTAATGTTTGCCTTACTCAAATGGCACTTTCTGATCCCGACTGTATTTCACTCGCCGCAGAAAATTCTTAATTTTCCGAGTAGATCGAAGAACTGTTGTAATATCATACTTGCGTTACAAGCGTTTGAATTTACTGAAGGTCGTAACATACAACGGAAGGAATACTGTGGGTTCGTTGTATTCAATTGCCTAGATGGATTTACGCTTTAGGCTTACACATGAGTATATTGATTTCGTTTGTGAAGGGATGACAGGACCGTTTTCCAGCAGTCGGAGGGATCGTTAGGGTCAAGGTTAATTTGTGCTTCCGTCGTGCCACTCCCTGTTTAATACTGGGGTTGACCTCTTTTATCGGCCAGTATAGTGCTTTTTGATTAAGAGATTGACATCTCTGGTATTTGCTTAACTGTTCAGGGAGAACCACCCAAAAAAAAACCTTTGTAGCGGCTGGTATTAATCATGTTGCTTCCTTAGGTGTTAAGGTATGTCCTCTCGTCTACGTTAGTCGTGGACATGTTGTTTCTATTGCCTGTGCGATGGCTGTTGGTAAAAAAGAGTCTTTTAAGTTCGGAAAGTTGAGTCTAGTCGAAGATTGTTCGAGTAAATCTGTTTTTAATTTCCGTTGTGTGGACACATCGTAACTTGTGATAAACTTAAAAATATGCCGTCCAGTGGGAATTATGTCAACTGCTATATGTCTCTCGTACCAGCGCTAATTTCAGAGGCTTTCTTCTTTCGGTACCAAAAATTTTATGAGTGTATACTTGAAATGTAAACAGGGTTGGTGCTACGTACTCCGAAACTGCTCGAAAGTCGCAAGAGGTGCAGATAAGTGTTGAGCCAGTTGCGCTATTGAATTTCACTTTAAAATCTTTTAGAATTATGTATTTTGAGCCTTCGGTATTAGTCCTGTTATCGTCTGCCTCAACGTGAATAAACTATCACTTTACAGTATTTCTTGGTAATACTTCTTTTCCCCCATATTGCTAAACATTAATTTTCGGTATTCTACGCATGGTACTAATAGATTCTTATGGCGAAATATAATGCTTTTTTAATGTTTGGACGTATTCTCGACTTACATAGCGTTCCAGCATATTAACATAGTCTGTAGAAGCTCTAGACAGACTTCCATACCATAGGCTCATGACGCGAACAGGCAGTATAATCAGCATACGACGTCAATTCATTTCATTTTGTGGGTAGTGTAATACCTGAAGTGTGAAAGGCTTACAAAATTGGCGAAAAAATATCACGTTATGGGACTTAGATCTCCAGAATAAGTAGTGTTCATGTACCTATATGGACCATGGTTCGCCTAAAGCCCAGACAATTTACTATTCATTTAAGTAATTTACCTAGGAAACAAACCTTTATTAGTTTTTAGTATAGTGAAGAGTGGAATACCATCTCGAAATGAGGTCAATATCTGTCGTTAGCGCCAGTGCACAGTCTCCAAAGTTCAAAGCAAGATGCTAGAAAATGTAAGTATTCTATCCATTGTAGAATCTCTTCGTAAATACATCTTCACTGATGGAAGTGTCTTCCCTTCTCCATCGATTTTTTGTAGCAATTCCAGTCCCTTTGTAGCTAACTGAAAACAGCATAGCTTCGAAAAATCAATTGAGCTTATGGATGTGGGTGGCTGGCTGGCGCACATTTTCTCGCAGCAGTGGGACCACAGGGAAACTAACTACCCTTCCTGTGTTACAAGCACCGCCAGAGGCCAGCCAGTAGCCTCTCTATTGTATATTACGTCTTTTGATATTTCGTCTCAAAGTCAGAAACGTGATGGTATTTCTCCTCCTTATACGAGGCATCGCAACAACGTTTCACCAGGCAACGCCGGTCAACTGCTGTTTGTGTGTGAGAAATCGGTTGGTAACTTTCCTCATGTCAGCACGTTGTAGGTGTCGCCACTGGCGCCAACCTTGTGTGAATGCTCTGAAAAGCTAGTCATTTGCATATCACAGCATCTTCTTCCTGTCGGTTAAATTTCGTGTCTGTAGCACGTCATCTTCGTGGTGTAGTAATTTTAATGGCCATTAGTGTACGTTGCTATTCGAAGGTAATTTTATCCACTAAGGATCTGCTTCTTGTAGCACTTGCGTGTTGTGACAAATCTTCAAATACCAACTCCTTTAAGTGGGCTCCTTTGTTAACAATAGCTTAAATTCTGTTTTCTGTTAAGCTAATTCTGAAGACTCGTGTAATCACTGCAGGAGGCACGATCACGCAACAGCTACCACATTGTCCTTGCCGCTTATGTGTACTGTATCAAGGTCGTACACTTGTAATAGTAATGACCAGGCTGCTAGGCATTAATGTGAAAGTTTACTGCTCATGATGAAACTCAAAGCATGATAATCACAGAAAGTCTTTAAATGTTTACCATGAACGTACTAACAAATTCTTGCATGAGCAAACAACTGCTACTGCTTCTGGTTATGTTGCTGAGTACGTTCTTTCAGACAGCTTTCTATTAGCAAAACCTATATCTCTAATACCAACGGTGGTATCGTTACTTTCTGCTTGGAAAATACAAGAGCCTGAAGCAAAAAGTGAACGAACAGAAACCTTTATTCATGTCTGTATGGTGCAGGAATGGCGCATTATTCAAGGAGTGTTTCATTTTGGGCACATGAATGTCGAACAGTGTTCCGTAACACCAAGATGCATTCTTTCTCAATACATTTAGTAGTGGCTCACTATTAAGAAAATGAATGGGTACGATTCAACAGAAAAATGTAGAAAGTTCTACGAAATTTCTTAGTTGCTTCTTGGTGCATGGAGGTGATAAGTTTTTCAGTGATTCTATTTTACCTGGCTCTGGCACAATATCTTCTGTTGTGATAATTTGACCTAAAAACCCTTTTTTCTTTGGAAAATTTCTCCAAGTTTCAATACACAAGGCTCCTGAAACTTTTAAACTTTCAACTAGCTCAAGATATCGCTTTCTATTTGGATGTAGCTACAAGTAGGCCATCTACATATACCGTGACTTTGTATAAAAGATCAGGGCTCAGTTGTGTGTCTAAATCTGTCATAAATATGCCTGCTCCGACATTAAATAAGCGTTGTAAGATACGGAACCCATAACTTCTAACATTGAAAAAAAAGTTGTGTATCTTCCAGAATCTTCTGACATAAAGATCTTCCAATATGATGACAGTTCAGTCGTTGATAAACTCTCTACATCAGTTTTTGAACCGGTGGTCTTCAGAACGTGTCCAAACTGGTACTATAATTTTATTTATAGTATTCCCATCCTTCAAAAGTGCACACTACCTACTGCTTTAGCCACCGGTAATAGTGGATTGATATATAGGGAAACAGATATTTCAGTAATTTCTCAGTCAAGCATCTTTCCGATTCCTTTACTTATTGCCTCTGTTCTGGTTCAGGCAACCGAGTAGACAGAATGGCAATAAATTTCGCAAGTTTTACTTGCAAGTGATTTATGAAACGCCTGATTACACCTGGAGTTTTCGGTATATATATATATATATATATATATATATATATATATATATATATATATATATATATATATATATATATGGTGGGCGGCATGCAGCCCGCCAATTATTTTTGTGGGCGAGGTGCGGTGATTCGGTAATATTTGTGACTTTATGCCAGTGATAAAAAGGAAAACGTCGGCAGAGGTTAATATGGAAATGTTGCTACAGAAACCATAAGACGTACTGACACAGTCAGAGGAAAAGTTTACACGCGTAATAGAACATTCTAATGAAAAAAAGTTTCGAAGATCGATAACAGATTCCTACAAATAGTAGACAGTCATGGTACATTCAAGAGAGTATTAATAAGTTTTCGCAACTACGCCAAGTCTTAGGAAATCGCATTAAAGACACTCACGTCCAAGTAATGGAAAACCAACAGAGGCTGTGACAGGAATCGGAAACTCAGATTACACTCATGAAGAGCTACAGGCGCGTTTAGGACGTAAGCTAGATCAGACTCAACATGTTACGAGAAGAAATACACACAGAAATCTTCAAACAATGTCAATTAGTTGGGAAAGAGACACATGAATATATTAAAGATTTGCATACGGACTTAGTTTACGCAACTTCGCAGAAATAGAATGTATCTGGTAAAAGATCAGATGTCAGATGTGCAAATGTGCATAAAAATTTTAGAACAGAGAAACGAAAACGGAGATTCCGTATATTCGCGCTAGATATTCAGGTTTGGAGGAAAAATACAAGTATCGTTAGATCAGTCATGGACTGTGCGGCAGGTCCCGGCGGAGGTTCGAGTCCTCCCTCGGGCATGGGTGTGTGTGTGTTTGTCCTTAGGATAATTTAGGTTAAGTAGTGTGTAAGCTTAGGGACTGATGACCTTAGCAGTTAAGTCCCATAAGATTTCACACACATTTGAACATTTTTTTTAGATCAAAGATTGAATTCACTCATTTTAGGAAATGGGCAGCTTTCTGGACAGTAAGTCAGTAACACCACCAATGAGTTCAAAAGACAATGAGTCGAATTGGCAAAAACTAGAAGGGAATTAACAGAAAGTCAAAGTAAAGGTAAATCTTTCGATGTAATAGAACAATTACAGTTGACATGCGGAATGAACTTCTATAACCATTTTCCAGAGATTAAATCAGATGGGAGAAGTACGTCCAACATACTTGGTGTGAGTGTTTTCCAGGTTATCTCCTCAAACATTGGAAGAATCTATAAAGATAGATTTCTTGCTATTTGCAAGGAGATGTTGTTGAGTGAGGAACTGTAAATTTTCAGGAGAAATTCAATAGTAAATATTGGCCTGATGCTACAATTACTACACCCAAAACATTCCAAAAGTTCATGGGTAGTACCCAAAAAAAAAAAAAATATCTAAGTATTTAGTTAACCCAATAGACGACGTACATCTAGCAAAGGTAATAGTAAGGCGTTTACCGTACTATGTAAGAAAGGAAATTTCATATAGAGTTTCGTATCTGCGAATGAATTTCTGTTTTTTGCTGAAAATCTAGATATGATGAATAATAAGTGCACTAATCCCAGTCACGAGGATATGTGCCAGGAAGGAGATAAATTTTATCCTAAATACCAGGAAAAACGAGAGGTCAATTAGTATAGGATAAATAAGTCAGAACATCAATTCTAAACAACAAACACAGGGAGTAAGAAGCGTTGATACGCGAACGTTTACAAATAGTGGTCTAAAGGAAAGTACTAGAATACTACAGCCCTTTTCGAAAAACCAAACAATAGTATCATGAAACGATATATGTCCTGGTCAAGGGGTCATGATTCAGGAGTGTCCAACTAAGTACAGACTAATATGAAAAAAAACGTTGGTTGCCTGTAATGAGGTAACACCATTACGAAATAGGTTACTTGCTGAAGACAAAGAAACATGTATCGAGTTTACTAAACCAATAGTTTCGGGAGCGATTGACACTCAGGAAGTGAGTGTACATAGATTTAGTGAGAGAAAATTCTATGTTGTCAGTGTCCTTGTTAGAAGTATTAAAACATAAGACAGTATATCCAATATCCTGGGTTGTACTCAGTAGGAATAACTGGGAGCAAAGTAAGACAAGTCTGAAGTGCAGTTACCAGTATCATTAAACAATTTTGGGTTTATACAGACTTTTTAGTAGTGCCTAATGTAAATACACAGTTGTTGCTTCGTATTGATTGCCTAGTGGTATTTAAAGTAATACTGGATTTTTAAGCACAGTTATTAACACGTACTTATCAAGATCAAGTATTTGTAGTACCATTTAGTGGTACTACTGGTTACACCAAGACATATAACATCCGCTTGGTATTGATTGGCTAATAGTATTTAAAGTAATACTGGATTTTTCAGCACAGATATTAACATGTACTTATCAAGATCAAGTATTTGTAGTACCACTTAATGGTACTACTGGTAGTACCAAGACATATAACATCCACTTAGTATCAGATTTAGAGGGCACTTTTGATACGCAGAATTCGCTTCAAGAACTAATTAGGATGAAAGCTGATGAATGTGATCTGTTAAGAGTTACAGAAAAATGATCTACACCATATATTGATAAAGTCTAGCAAAGCTATCTCAGCAAAACCTGGAGTACTTGGTAACTATACATGTAGTTTTAAGATCAAAGATGAATCGCCATTTTTCTGTAAACCCTACCCATTATCATTAAGTGTACAACCAGCTGTAAAAGAGGAGATTAATAAAATGTTAGGAGGAGGAATAATAGAATGGAGTTCTAATATATGCAATAACCCCTTTTTAGTAGTGCATAAATCGACGGAGTATGTTTAGTGTTGGACACATATGCTTTAAATAAGCACACAGAATTTGAAGAGATCAATCTGTTAGTATAGGTGAAATATTGATGAAGGTTGAATAAGCAAAGTACTTTAGCTCGATGGATCTCATGTATGGGTACTGGCAAGTCAAACTTGATGAAACTTCAAAGAAATTTAGTGCTTTTTTGTATGAGGCTCTCGTACCAATTTAATGTTACCCTTTGGAATAAATGTCTGAGGCGGTATTCTAAGAGCCTAGCATGCTGTGTTGGGTAAGGATTTATTGAAAGAACTAATAAGCCATGTGTATGACATACTCCTAGTGCCAAAGACACACGAGGAACATTGTGATTTACTGGTTAGAACACTAGAAAGGTTTTACATTAGAGGTATCACTATAAGACTGTCCAAGTCGATTTTTGGGACATAGCAACTGAAGTTTCTTGGCCACTTTGTAGGCATAAATGGAGTAAAATCAGATCAAGACAGAATGAGAATCATAAAAGAATGTCGAGAATGTAAAAGTATGAAACAATGAAAGTATTTCTGGGACTATCAGGATTCTATACGAAATATATTGGGGGTCAACCTAGGATTAATCCTAAGTTATTAAACTTATTGGATTTGGGATAATGAAGAGACTAAGGCCTTTCATGAGATTAATGTAGCTGTAGTAGAGGCACTCATTTTAAAATGCTCACAGATGGACAAACCTGTTACGTACAGTACTGACGCCTCAGTGAATGGAATAGCACGAGATTTGATACAGGGAGAGTATAGCATGAGAGAACATAATACACTAGTTTCTGAGAGCTGAGCTCTAACCAAACATGAATTGAATTGCACAGCAAGAGAGAATTACCTGTTACAATGCGGAGTATCAAAAAGTTTCAAACTCTAATTTGGGGATCTAAAATAATAGTGTATACTGATCCTTACGGAAAGTCGACTACTATATAGAAGCTTGATATGTTGGGTACTATTCTTGCAAGAATATCAGATTGAAATTAAGTATATAAAAGGTTCCTGATGCGTCACCATGTTTATCATTTGGCATGAATGATTTGGTAAGAACG
This sequence comes from Schistocerca cancellata, assembly GCF_023864275.1. Taxonomy (NCBI): domain Eukaryota; kingdom Metazoa; phylum Arthropoda; class Insecta; order Orthoptera; family Acrididae; genus Schistocerca; species Schistocerca cancellata. The sequence continues at coordinate 18,218,784 of NC_064626.1, read as the reverse complement.
GAAATGCCCTGGTGTTATCTTAAACATTAATATTTTATGAATAGGTTATACCAATACTGCAGTAATTAGCCTTAAGAGTAAAGGAGAAGATCACTGACGATCCATATTTTGAATATAAGCGTCAAACCTTAGGCCAAGTCGAGACAATTGATTACTGTGGTGGAGTGGACTATGGTAAATCTTGTTTAGTTATGGAGAGTAAAGAAAATTACTCAAATGGTGACGTTGTATGCCGAAATCTGTAGAACTTGATTTAACTATGTTTACTCATTAAGGCTATGAACACTTTGGGGTACAGAAATGTGTTCAACATACGGCAAAATTTTTCTACTTTAAGAACGTAAGTAAAAAGTACTGCCTGTACTATGTACATGTGAAACTTGCCAAAAGATGAAAGACAACAATCAAGCGATAGTTCCTGATAAAACGTAAAGGCTTACATGACCACATGGCTGCTGATTGCTTTGACTGATTACCATTGAGTGTATTGGGAACTTAAAAATTTGTACTAGTTGAGTTTTGGCTAAATATGTTAAGTGCATTGGGAAATTAAACATTTGTACTAGTTGAGTGTTGGCTAAATATGTTTATCCTATTAAGCATGCCAACACCGAGATGGTGATTAGATGTCTACATGAATATTTCTCAGATGTAGGAAAGCCATGTACAGTGACAGAACAGAGGCCCACAGTTTGTAAGGCCTTTAAAGAGGTTTTAACATGGGAAGATGTTAGACATATTGCTAACACGAAACACCACCCGCAAAGTTGCCCTTGTGAATGTGTAATGAAAGAAATTGCTAGGCCATGTAGAATCTATTGTTTGGCGAGGCATACTGGCTGGGTGCAATTGATCACTCAATTCAAATGGATAATTGATGGATTACCATATTTAGGAACAGCGTTGTCACCTATGGAAATATTCGATAAACCATTTATAGGAGAATCTTTAGTAAAATTGTTTAATTGCTTTCAGGCTGGAACTAGAGCGACAGGGAAGGTACAGCAGCAAGTGCAAAAAAACAAACAGTACGGATTCGCAAGTGAAACGGTATAATATACAGGCGAGAACACCGGAATTTAATATTGGAGATCTAGTACCAATTAAAGACCATATGACTTCAAACCTAAAGAAAGACAAATTTTTTCCAAAGTACGTTCGCCCATATCACCAAAACATTTCTAGTAGAGAAAGGGAAAGGTTTATACAATGTGTAAATAGTAAAAAAGAACAAGCACTGAACTACTTGACGAAAAAATTCAATCGGCTAGGGATTTGAAGAACACAGTATAATATGTTTTACGTCATGAGTATCGAAGATGTAACTAGTGATTCTTGTTAACTTTTGTAGTAATTTGATGTGATATCGGTTGTTTGTTTTTAACTTTTATAGGGAGATGTGGGATTTCTCCATACTACACTCGCTAGCCCAAACGTCTGAAACGTAACAGGTGACTGGGTAACGCCTAATTTCCAGCGCCATGTTGACAGGTAGGTTCGCATTTACCCGCTGGTACAGGCCAGGCCCACGTAGGAGTGATGGCCGATTGGTCTCTCTGTAAGGTGATCGGGGGTGTTACTTGAGATGTGAACAATCACCTTAGGCGGGTGCACCCCCTTCTGAAGTTGCAGTTGGAAGGAGACACTGGCAATCATTGAGGATTTTCTCGTAATGAGCCAGTCATCATCTTTGCAGTCATCAGCTACCAGACACAAACGGAATGAAGCTCCCGATTCAAAGACCCTCCCAGCCGCAACATGATTTCTCATGTTTTCACGTCCTGAAGATAAAGGTCCTTTGCTATGGTAAATCCGTGTTTTATTCAGAAAGATATTGATGGGCCCGTGAAATTCTGATCTCATTTACGCGATGGCTCTTTGCCGTTGGAGACTACTTCTGATTCTCAACAACTGCTTGCAACTTGACTCCTCCATGGTTATTCTATTTGTGTCAAGGGCTATCGAACGCTGAATTCTTTCCATGGTGTTATTTACACTAGACTTCTCTATGGTATCACCAACGTACCTCATTGATCAGGGTGTCACTGTCGGTCATTGGACGACGAAAAAGGTAGATGCCTTCTTACTGCCCACACACTCTCTTTTTCTCAGTCTTAATGGAGTGGTGCTTCTGTCAAATATCAAAGCAGGCTATAAGGTTATCACAGTCTCACCGTACATTTCGAACCTGATGCAGTGCTACCTGTGTCATCATTTCACCCACACTCGAATGTCCTGTCGACACCCAGCCAAATGTGTAACCTGTGGTAGGGATGCGCATGAGGGTGGTGGTCCACCACCCCTTCCCCACTTCATCTACTGCATTTGCGACAGTCCCGCCGCCTCCCGGGATTGTCCCGTGTATCTCGATGAGCAGGCTGTTCAGGAGGTCCAGGTGAAGGGAAAAGTGCCCTACCTGGCCGCTCGCGAGTTGTTCAGTAGTCGGAAACCCCGCATTCTACCATGTGGCACTTACAGTACTGTTCTTAATGCTGCTCGCTCAACGAAGGACGAGGCCACGCAAACATGCGACCTCAAATCCAGCACTGCGGTTGTAAAACCACCCAGTGTCATGGAAGCAGCCCCGTCTTGTCGTCCACCGAATTCACCTCACACCTTCACATCACACAAAAGGGAAACTCAATATTAAAGCTGATGCAAGAGGACGATAAAATAGTTTTCTTTTTATCAATGTAACACGCACATTGGACTGCTGATCTTGGTGTCTGTAATCTTAGCAAAATGCGTAATTAAAATGAAAATAGTACTGAGAAGATGACAGGAATGAGCACTGCTAAATGACTCAGTATTTCCAGAACAAATATTTATTGTAACTAAAACATATATCGTACCTTAAGCTTAGTACTACAATGACGGTAGATTTTTATGTCCGTATCATGTCCATTGAGCGCTCTTTTATATAGCCATTGTCCTTTTGAGTCACCCGTGCGTCGTCAAGATAAGTTATAACAGTTCTTCTTACACTTCACTCAAACTTAGACGGAACACGTTTTTATTTATTTAGTAAAAAAAAATTAGATCAGATCGCCACAAATCTGCGTCCGTCTTACTTAAGAAAAAACAGTACAGATGTTTTTGCGCTCAACGCTTCATTTGTTCTCCAACGAACAAAATAGTGAAGGATCGCATATCTATCCGTATTTTTCTGTTTATATTGCCGCCCAAAGACGACGAATTACATTATTTAGAAAATTCCACCGTCGCTATGCGAAGCCTTATTATACATTAATCATTATTTATAAACAAGTATTTGCCTTCTGGCTGAAAGTATTAACTACTCGTATTTGCTGTTTTAATGAAGTCAAAAATAGCGAATATCACATTGCCTCCCATGAGGAGAGGGGGAATGCCGAAGGATTACCTCGATCCTCATGTCCTCATGAGATATTCGTGATTTTTGGTGTGACATTTACATAATGTTACTGGCGTACAAAGTACATAAATTGAAATTACATTTATAAACATATATCAGATATTTATCATTTTTCAAAATAAAGTTTTTACTCTTTGTTCATCAGTCACTTCATTCCATAATACCAAGATTAACATTTATGTGCATATTTAAGTTTGGTCCATATTTGCTTATAACAATAAGTGAACGTTCATTTCACACTTCAGGGGATAGATATTCAGAATTTACATCCTCGTGAGCTTATCAACTAATACATGAGTACAGTGAGTGCTTATTTTCACTTAACTAGAGGGGACAATGTTCGAGCCTCTGTTGACTCATTGTGGTTCAGTTACAGTTTATTAACGTAGCACTACACTTGGTGATGCCTTCACTTTCTGTGTTAGCTGTCTACGGCGTTCATCATGCAGTACATCTGTCCTTTCCACTGTGGTGCCAGGAATTCAAGTGGCTTCCCGGGTTTTTATTTACAATATGAAACAGAAGAAGTGGAAAATTATTAGTATAACCTACAACCTATTGGATACATTTGTTAAGGATCGGGACTGGTCTGGAGTTCAAGGTCTTCCTATAGCGCACAGTCATTTTCTTTGTCCATCAAGAGACAGGATTATAATTCATTTTAGCAGTGTTCAGGAGTGCCGGTATTAATGGCTTTAAGGTCTGAGTAATCTAACAATCTACTTCTCCCGCATCTTAACTTCAACTCAAGAAAATTGCTTAATTTACGTATGAAAATGAAGTCACACAAGTGTGCAAATGTCTTTCCTCCGGTATGTACGACGGAAGTCATGGCGGTTAGAAGTTTAGAGTTTGGATTGTTTCGTCACCCACACGTCAGCCACTCACAGCGGCTGCACAGTGTTGCGTGAGCTCCAGTGCTCAGTGTCCGTTCGCGCTCGGGCTGTAACAGAGCTGCTGGTCGTCGCTCACCTTTTTTTTTTTTTTTTTTTTTTGTGAACTTGGTATCACACGAGTGCATCGATACACACACCTCGCGCACGTTTTCCATCGGAGGAGCCGGACACTGAAGCTGCCTCCATACTTCCCTCTCAACTGCCTCCCATGAGGTTCACAGGTAAGTGACGACGAATGTTTTAGCTGTCGCTGCACTTAGAACAACACTGAACTTTGCGTTGCACCTGTTGTAGCCTTGACTTCTTTTTACACTTGCAGTATAGCACTACCACTAATACACACTAAACAGTTATTTTTATTATGCTCGTCGCACTTTTGTGTGCATCTTCACACAGCATTCGTGCTCAGTTCCTTCGTCAATAGCGTTCATTTACAAAACAATCAATTTTGCAGGTTTCCTCCATTAGTACAGAAAGACTTATATACTACTATTTACAACAGATCACTTACGAGCTAATATTTACAATTAATCGTTTCGTTAAGTCCAGTGAACAACTGCTTTATGAATGGACTCTTTATATCTCAAGGTTTACTTTCACTAGTGAATGTAAAAATATTCTTTCAAACTTTCTTTTACGGGCTCATCTCCTCATTATGAAAACTACAGATTTCGCAACACTCGTTGCATTTATTCTTTAGTGCACCCAAGATCATTTTCTACTGCCACGCAGCATATCTACTACTTAACGAGTACGCATTTAACGCTGAACCCTTTCTTTTGTGCTTTCCTTTGTGCTTGCCAAATTTTTTTTTGTATTTGAGGGCAGACTGGATAACAATAGGTCTCCCTCTTCGCTTCATGTACTCAGCAATCGTTCTCTGTTAAAAAAATAGGGTAGCGCGTGACTACTATTTTTCGCATGAATGGAATTACCCACATTTCACTGGGTTTACGCAACGTGTCCATAACAAACATTACCAAAGCTAGCAAAGTTCATCGCGCTACGTGTCTCATTTCTCATAAGCACTGCTTTGCCTCCAAGCACACGTGCCTTTTACAAGTCGACCCTTGGTCTGGGTTAGTGAACCAAGATCAAAAGGAACGGGCCCAAGGAAAATGGATTTCATAAGAGGAGTGTCTTAGGAGACATTTTTACAATAACATCTGCATGTAAATAAAATTATCATAATAAACATAGGCACATATATAAATTTCAACCTCTTTCATTACAGCATGCTTTGCTACTTCTACGTCTTACTCTGGTTATAGTCAGTATTAAGTTTAAATATCACTGCATTGCTTTTTCTTTAGATTAGTCTTCAATCAGGGTATTGAATAGTCGCTAGATTACACTACAAATCTTCTGAAGATCTTTACTTGGACTTATTTATGATACAGGGGGCTTGCTGTGTGGTTATTTAGTATCCTGATTCTACTGAAATCAATTCGTCAGCTAACATTCCTCATATACTCTTTACATTGGGCTCAGATGACAGGGAAATAGTTTACTATCATAGCAATTAATGGCCTCGTGGAGTACTTACGCTAAGTTATTGATGCTTCATGGTTTGCCTCTCTTTGTACTGTATTTCAACTAACTTAGTTTACTACAGCTTATTGTGTCCTTGCGTGAACGCTTACCACTTGTTTTCTCAATTAACAGTACGCTTTAACTGAACTTTAAGCTAAATATTTCCTCCACTCCTGTTCACTGTCTGGACGTTTTGAAAATGTATTTTTTTTTAAGCAGGTAGTTTGGGCGTTTACAAAAGAACTTCAAATGCTTACATTACTAAATATAAATCTACAAATCTTCTTGTACCTTGAGAGAAGTGCTTATTTACGCATCCTCCTCCATTTCTCACCTTTACATATTTTATTTAGCTCCGCGCAATCACCTCGCAAGCACTTTTTTTTCTTAATACTAACTTAAAATTAAATTGAAATTCTTGCTGCAACCTCAATTTCCTGCTACAGCTTGTTGAAGAAATATCAGTTCTATGTCCATCACTATAAACAATTTTTCCATACTTAACATTTAATACTTAAAGTTTACATGTAGTAGCCGTTACCATGTAGTCAGTGCGCTGTAATCGAAGCTTGGACCTGTTCATCATAAATGTCATTAATGTCTTGAGCTTCTCTGTCTGGTGCAAGGTCATCTCGTAAGTCGGTCTCATGGTCGTACCGTATGACATTAACATACTCAGAACCAGAGGATTCGTTAGTACCCCCACTGGAACCGGCAGCGACCTCTAGGAGGCTGAAAGGCGCTGCCTCTAATTTTCCGCAGGATGCTTAATCTGTTTGTCATTCATGGCCTTAAGTGTTTGTTCCGTTTCATATTGGTGCTGGTTATGTGGTACAAATGCCGGTGTAAAGGGGACAAATCCACTGGGTGTATTCACTTGTGAATAGAATACTTGAGACGGATGATGTCGCCCGATCTTTTGGTTGCCGACAAAACCATTTCCTTGTGAAGGAAAGTTCGCATTTGGTGCCGTTTGAAAATTGTTCCGCGGTCCTCTATCCTGTGAAAAGTTGTTCTGATGTTGTGCTGGGTGGCCTCCGCCTTGCCCATGCTACTTGCTATTTTTCGACCTATAACTTTGATTGTACACTGGCCCATTTGAAAAACTACCAATCGTTTGTTAAGAATTTCCATACTGCTCAGGCGCAGAATTGAAGGGTGGGTTGCCGTACTGATGTTGTACCTGGTGCTTGTAAATTGAGTGGTATCTCTGTTGATTACTGTTATTGGTTTTCTGATTCCGTTTAAAGTCATTGGCGTTTGCGTTTTCATAACGGCTGGCAGGTTGGCAACAGCGGTCGCAGTAGCTCGCTCTCTCCTTCGGCGCATTGTTGTCCGCGTGCGACGCATTCTGCTGGCTGCCAGGGAAGAATTTGCCGCTGCCAACCTTGGAGCGCACATCCTCGCTAATTAAATCTAAGGAATCCAGCACAGAAAGGAATACATCCGTGTCTTCTTCGGACACATTTCCTAGTTTCTCTCTAATAGACACAAGGAGTTTGCTTTTGAGAATCATAATTACGTCCTTGGAAGAAATCGGAGAATCCCAGAATTTAATTTTTGCTAGTTACTTCTCGAAGTATCGCCGGAGACTTCCATGCTTCTCATTGAAAATTTACGCATCCTTCCTTAATCTCTGCTGTACCCCATTACTCCAAAATTTTGCCAAGAACATTTTCTCAAACTCTATAATTCCTACACGTGTCTACCATTTCCGTTCCCCATAATGCTGCATCACCGGAAATAAAGCCAGTGACGAACTGAATACGCTGTCTGTCTGTCCAGCTCATGGGAAATATGCAGGAAAATTCTTTAGGAACACGATGGGGTGCATTTCTCGCTTCTGCGGATGAAAAACAGGAAAAGTGCGATGCTTAATCACACTTTCCTCTTGCATTAAACTCACAATTGTGGGCGGATCATTTATTTTCCCCACTCGAGGCTCAACAGAACCGTTGTTTTGCATGTAATCAGGCGGTGAACCATAAGGAGTTGACTGACATTCGTCACCGTCTGTAGAGTTGTTACCTATAGTTTGCGTATGCGTGTGCGGATTTTCTACCCAGTTTCTCAGCATTCTGACCTCGTCCACTACTTGCTGCTTCCACTCAGGAAGATCCCGTGTACGTGTCCTCCGAATCTGTCCCAATTCAGAAACCACTGTGTCACCCGACTTACCAGGAGCAGCTAAGATTTCATATGTTACATCCTTGACAGTCTCCCTAAGCTCCTCCCTGACCTTCTTTTCGATAAAAATATCTTTACCCTTTATCCATTCACCGTAGTGTTCCGACAATGCCTCCGCGTGTGCTTTCACGGTGCTCTTAACCTGTTCTTCGATATTGATTGAGTCTATCTGCCTCGACAGATCCTCTACTACACATTCAATGTCAGATACTGTATTTTTAACTGAGTTTATTTTCTTTGGTAGCTGCCTGAATTTTTGTGTTTAATGTTCCAGATACTTCAGCTATTTCACTTTTCACCTGTTTCTGCATTTTCTGAATTTGATCACTGATCTTAGTTTGCACCTCACCCAACTGGGTATTTAATTCAGCCGTAATTTCTTTATGCAGATCTGTTTTGATTGTGCCTAGCTGTGTTTTTACTGATTCGCCTACTGCATCTAATCGGGCGTTAACAGTCTCATTTTGTGTTTTTATAGTTTCATTTACTGCGTCAAACTGTTGTTTCAGCATTTCCATTAACGCACCGAGGTCGTTTGTAGCTGCAGCGGGAAGAGTTTGGACTTTAGGGTCACTTTCTCCAGTTACAGACATAGTTAGTTCAGTTTCCACACGGGAACCTACCGTTCGCGATCGTAAAGGGTATGGAATACTGTTAACGTCTTCACTCCCGTCTCCTGTTGTCACCTGTCTCTGTCTACTATCTGCCATTTTCGTCAGTAAACCACGCGCTACGCAAGGCTTTCGTCGTTTGTCAGTGACGTGGTGAGTCCGCTAAGAGCACCGCTCTCGCGTGAGCAACAAATGAAATTCTATTTGGCGAGAAGACAAGATGGAACCTAAACGTTTCAGACAAATGAATGAAGATGCTCTTCACTGCAAATTGCACACAATATCCACCATGTTGAAAATGTAGTATAGCTATACTAACAATGGAGAAAAATAATTTCTATTATCTGACTACGAAGAATTTTACTTTGAAAGATAAAATAACGCAGATTTTCTATAGCGGGACGGAGATAGAAAGGATGTGGATCGACTTGGAAAAGCAACGTTGCTACTGAAGCACTACACTGCGTATGCAAAATTCTGACTTACTTTTTAAAGGCTTGGTTTACCGCTATGTTGTCTCAGCAAATTCGCGTCTCTTTTCTTTTCCTTTCTCTCGATAATTAAACTGCGTTATTGACCAGCATATTTTCCTTCATTCTCACAGAGAGATGATGTGTACATGAAACGACAGAACATTTATTAACACAAACACATATAAAATTTTCCAAGAATTTGAACTAATTTTTGGTCAAGTCCCTGTTCGGGCGCCAAGTGTGATTGTTATTCAATGGAAAATTTGGAATTTGAGATTTCGCTTACTGTTTTATCAATCACAATTGGCGTAAGAATCATGGATTGACCATTGTCATAAAATATTGCATTATGAGATGTGAATAGTTATTACTTGCAGTTTCGCGTGGCTTGAGGCAGTCACAACTAGCGTGCTATTGATTAAGAAATTGCGTTATCGTCTTTCTAATTACTTCATGATCGTAGATACGATCATACTCGGTTGTGATGTTATTGTTATGACCAAAACAATTTCCTAAAGGACCAGAAAGTTCTTAAGGGCGCAAAAACAACTGTAACATAACATAAAACGGAAATTCAATATTAAAGCTGATGCAAGAGGACAATAAAACAGTTTTCTTTTTATCAATGCAACACGCACATTGGACTGCTGATCTTGGTGTCTGTAATCTTAGCAAAATGCGTAATTAAAATGAAAATAGTACTGAGGAGATGACAGGAATGAGCACTGCTAAATGACTCAGTATTTCCAGAACAAATATTTATTATAACTAAAACATATATCGTACCTTAAGCTTAGTACTACAATGACGGTAGATTTTTATGTCCGTATCATGTCCATTGAGCGCTCTTTTATATAGCCATTGTCCTTTTGAGTCACCCGTGCGTCGTCACGATAAGTTATAACAGTTCTTCTTACACTTCACTCAAACTTAGACGGAACACGTTTTTATTTATTTAGTAAAAAAAAAAAAAAATAGATCAGGCCGCCACAAATCTGCGTCCGTCTTACTTAAGAAAAAACAGTACAAGTGTTTTTGCGATCAACGCTTCATTTGTTCTCCAGCGAACAAAATAGTGAAGGATCGCATATCTATCCGTATTTTTCTGTTTATATTGCCGCCCAAAGACGACGAATTACATTATTTAGAAAATTCCACCGTCGCTATGCGACGCCTTATTATACATTAATCATTATTTGTAAACAAGTATTTGCCTTCTGGCTGAAAGTATTAACTACTCGTATTTGCTGTTTTAATGAAGTCAAAAATAGCGAATATCACAAGTTCCACATGTCTTTCGCAATTTTTGGGCCCAATGTCGTTACTAGATAAATTCTGGTGTACCTTATCACATTTCTCCTGAGCTTGATTTTATTTGCACTATCCTGTTCTCCACGTATGGAGTTTTATTTGCACGTGTTATATTACGCAATACGACTTTCTTCTGTGAGTCAGTGTCATGGTCTCGTATGGTTTTCAGTCTCGCATTCAGTTCTTAAAATACTGAACTACTGTGCGTGTTTTACGACTAAATGATTCCCTCTAGTCTTACTCTCACAGACGAAGTTCCACTATTTTGAAGTTTACTGCCCGATTAAAACTGTCTGTCGTGTCCGATACACATTTTTTTGATTTGCTGGAAAGTTTCATGAAATTTCATCGTTAACATCTATCCTGCCTTAGATTTGTTTCAGATTTTTGGTCGAGGTCACCGACGTTCAGGTAGATGAAATGAAATTGTGTGTTATTGGCCGGGATCACACCAGCTGGAGTTGTTCGACTGCGTGGTTCAATGTTTCTTTTTGACGCCAGTTTGATGAAGATGAGACGAAGTCATTAGGACAACACTAAACGCAACGTCCCAGAGCGAAGAAAATATCCGACCCGACGGCTAGTCGAACCCAGGACGCAGAAATCTGGGGGCCACAGACTCTGACCAGTACACCACGGGCTGCGGACATTGGTAGATGAGAGGGTAGTTTCATAAACCAAAAACCGACTCGGAATGCAAATGTATCTGGGTTACATTTTTGAAGGGAAAGTGTTCTAAGTGTTGTGTCAATGAGTAGCAGCAGAGGTCTATCTGTGGGACGTCGGGCATGTTTAGATTCTACATCTATATATACACTCCGCTAGCCGCCAAGCGGTTTGAGGCGGAGGGCACAATTCGCGCCAAAGTCATATTTCCCCCACTCTATTCCACTCGCGGATCGAGCGAGGGAAAAACGACTGTCTGAATGCCTCAGTACGAGCTCTAATTTCGTTTATCTTGGAATGGTGATCATTGCGCGATTTGAAAGTTGGTTGTAATAATATATGCTCTAAATCCTCGGCGAAGATCGGATTTCGGAATTTAGTGAGCAGCCCTTTCCGCTTAGCGCGCCGTCTATCTCCAAGTGTGTCCCACTTCAAACTTTCTATGAGATTTGTAACGCTCTCGCGATGGCTAAATGTACCAGTCACTAATCTTGACGCTCTTCTTTGGACCTTTTCAGTCTCTTGAATCAGACCCAACTGGTGAGGGTCCCATACAGACGAACAATACTCTAATACTGGACGAACTAACGTATTGCAAACAATTTCCTTTGTTGAAGGACTCCATCGCTGCAGGATTCTACCAACAAACAGCAATCTAGAGTTCGCTTTACCCGTTACTTGTGTAATCTGACCATTGCATTTGAGATCATTCCGAATAGTCACACCTAGATACTTGACGGATGTCACCGCTCGCAAAGACTGGGCATTTATTTTGTACTCGTACATTAATGGGGATTTTCGCCTTGTTATACGCAGTAGGTTACACTTACTAATATTGAGAAATCACTGCCAGTCATTACAGCACGCATTTATTTTCTGCAAATCCTCATTGATTTGTTCACAACTTCCGTGTGGTACTACTTTCCTGTAGACTACAGTATCATCGGCAAACAGTCTAATGTCGCAGTCAGTACCATTAACCAGGTCGTTTATGAAATCGTAAAAAGCAGCGGACCTATTACACTGCACCGGACCACACCTGAAATTACGCTTGTTTCTGTTGAAGTCACCCCGTTCAGAACGACATACTGCTCCCTGTCTGTTAGAAAACTATCTATCCAACCGCATATATCATCGGATAGATCGTAAGCGCGCACTTTTTGGAGCAAGCGACAGTTCGGAACTGAGTCGAACGCCTTTCGAAAGTCGAGAAATATGGCATCAATCTGGGAGCCGGTACCTAGAGCCTGTTGTATATCATGCACAAAGAGGGCCAGCTGTGTCTCCCATGACAGCTGTTTCCTAAAACCGTGCTGGTTTCTGCAGATGCGCTTCTCAGAGTCTAGAAAGGTCATTAAGTCTAAACACAAAACATGTTCCATGATTCTACAACAAATCGATGTCAGTGAAATTGGCCGGTAATTATGTGCATCCGATTTTCTACCCTTTTTATAGACTGCTACGACCTGGGCCTTCTTCCAGTCCCGTGGAACTTCCCGCTGTTCCAGTGGTAATAGTATGCAAAACCGGCTTCCTGCCAACAAAGGAGACGAGCGCCAAAGTCTGAATCTACGCTGCTCCAGCTGACAAAACGGGGACAGCTCATCGTTCCTCTAGGGACTGGCGCGATCAAATAGGGACAAGTAAACAGTCTCTGTGGGCCTAAGACAACCCAAGGTGGACAGACTGATAGCGTAAGTCGAGCAAGGCCGCGCCGTCCGCCGTCCTATCAGCGTACACAGACCAGAGGCGTGGCCCTCTGGCCGCGCCGACACGTAAAAACAACTCGACACCCGCCGGCGCCGGCAGAGGAATACGTGAGTCAAACTTACCCATAGTTTCCAGAGAAGGCGAATCAGGACTACCTTACGGAACGCTAGCCGGGCGTGGTTGGAAGACAGTCACTTCCTTCAGCATTGCATCTTAATCCAAATGAAAAATCGTCAACAATACATCATGGTGAATACAGGACGTGCTTGGATCAAGGAACAGCCGGAATTGTAGTTGTAAATTGTTGTAGTTGTGCTGGGGAAGTCCCTGAGCTTCAAGCGCTAATAGAAAGCACAGAAGCTGAAATCGTTATAGGTACAGAAAGCTGGCTAAAGCCTGAAATAAGTTCTGCAGAAATTTTTACGAAGTCTCAGACGGTGTTCAGGAAAGATAGATTAGGCAGAATTGGTGGTGGAGCGTTTGTGTCTGTCAGTAGTGGTTTATCTTGTAGTGAAGTCGAAGTAGATACTCCGTGCGAATTGGTATGGGTGGAGTTTATACTTAACAGCCGAACTAAGTTAATAATTGGCTCCTTCTACCGACTCCCAGACTTCGATGATATAGTTGCTGAACAGTTCAGAGAAAATTTGTGTCTCGTAACAAATAAATACCCCACTCATACGGTTATAGTTGGTGGGGACTTCAACCTTCCCTCGATATGTTGACAAAAATACTTGTTCAAAACCGGTGGTAGGCAGAAAACATCTTCCGAGATTGTCCTAAATGCTTTCTCCGAAAATTATTTCGAACAGTTAGTCCACGAACCCACGCGAATTGTAAATGGTTGCGAAAACACACTTGACCTCTTAGCCACAAACAATCCAGAGCTAATAGAGAGCATCACGACTGATACAGGGATTAGTGATCACAAGGTCGTTGTAGCTAGGCTCAATACCGTCTCTTCCAAATCCACCAGAAACAAACGCTAAATAATTTTACCTAAAAAAGTGGATAAAGTGTCACTAGAAGCCATCCTAAGAGACAATCTCCATTCCTTCCGAACTGACTATGCAAATGTAGACGAGATGTGGCTCAAATTCAAAGATATAGAGATATAGTAGCAACAGAAATTGAGAGATTGATACCTCATAAATTGGTAAGAGATGGAACTGATCCACCATGGTACACAAAACAGGTCCGAACGCTGTTGCAGAGGCAACGGAAAAAGCAAGCGAAGTTCAGAAGAACGCGAAATCCCGAAGATTGGCTAAAATTTACAGACGCGCGAAATTTGGCACGGACTTCAATGCGAGATGCATTTAATAGGTTCCACAACGAAACATTGTCTCGAAATTTGGTAGAAAATTCGCCGAAGAAATGCTGCTCGTATGTAAAGTACACAAGCGGCAAGACGCAGTCAATACCTTCGCTGCGCAGTGCCGGTGGTACTGTTACCGACGACTGTGCCGCTAAAGCGGAGTTATTGAACGCAGTTTTCCGAAATTCCTTCACCAGGGAAGACGAATGGAATATTCCAGAATTTGAAACACGAACAGCTGCTAGCATGAGTTTCTTAGGGGTTGCGAAGCAACTCAAATCGCTTGATACGGACAAGTCTTCAGGTCCAGATTGTATACCGATTACGTTCCTTTCAGATTACGCTGATACAATAGCTCCCTACTTATCAATCATATACAACCGCTCGCTCACCGATAGATCTGTACCTACAGATTGGAAAACTGCGCAGGTCGCACCAGTGTTTAAGAAGGGTAGTAGAAGTAATCCATCGAACTACAGACCTATATCATTGACGTCGGTTTGCAGTAGGGTTTTGGAGCATATACTGTATTCAAACATTATGAATCACCTCGAAGGGAACGATCTATTGATACGTAATCAGCATGGTTTCAGAAAACATCGTTCTTGTGCAACGCAGCTAGCTCTTTATTCGCACGTAGTAATGGCCGCTATCGACAGGGGATCTCAAGTTGATTCCGTATTTCTAGATTTCCGCAAAGCTTTTGACACCGTTCCTCACAAGCGACTTCTAATCAAACTGCGGGCCTACGGGGTATCGTCTCAGTTGTGCGACTGGATTCGTGATTTCCTGTCAGGAAGGTCGCAGTTCGCAGTAATAAATGGCAAATCATCGATTAAAAAAAAAAAGGTTCAATGGCTCTGAGCACTATGCGACTTAACTTCTGAGGTCATCAGTCGCCTAGAACTTAGAACTAATTAAACCTAACTAACCTAAGGACATCACACACATCCATGCCCGAGGCAGGATTCGAACCTGCGACCGTAGCGGTCACGCGGTTCCAGACTGAAGCGCCTTTAACCGCACGGCCACACCGGCGGGCCATCGAGTAAAACTGAAGTGATATCAGGTGTTCGCCAGGGAAGCGTCCTGGGACCTCTGCTGTTCCTGATCTATATAAATGACCTGGGTGACAATCTGAGCAGTTCTCTTAGGTTGTTCGCAGATGATGCTGTAATTTACCGTCTAGTAAGGTCATCCGAAGACCAGTATCAGTTGCAAAGCGATTTAGAAAAGATTGCTGTATGGTGTGGCAGGTGACAGTTGACGCTAAATAACGAAAAGTGTGAGGTGATCCACATGAGTTCCAAAAGAAATCCGTTGGTATTCGATTACTCGATAAATAGTACAATTCTCGAGGCTGTCAATTCAACTAAGTACCTGGGTGTAAAAATTACTAACAACTTCAGTTGGAAAGACTACACAGATAATATTGTGGGGAAGGCGAGCCAAAGGTTGCGTTTCATTGGCAGGACACTTAGAAGATGCAACAAGTCCACTAAAGAGACAGCTTACACTACAGTCGTTCGTCCTCTGTTAGAATATTGTTGTGCGGTGTGGGATCCTTACCAGGTGGGATTGACGGAAGACATCGAAAGGGTGCAAAAAAGGGCAGCTCGTATTGTATTATCACGTAATAGGGGAGAAAGTGTGGCAGATATGATACGCGAGTTGGGATGGAAGTCATTAAAGCAAAGACGTTTCTCGTCGCGGCGAGATCTATTTACGAAATTTCAGTCACCAACTTTCTCTTCCGAATGCGAAAATATTTTGTTGAGCCCAACCTACATAGGTAGGAATGATCATCAAAATAAAATAAGAGAAATCAGAGCTCGAACAGAAAGGTTTAGGTGTTCGTTTTACCAGCGCGCTGTTCGGGAGTGGAATGGTAGGGAGATAGTATGATTGTGGTTCGATGAACCCTCTGCCAAGCACTTAAATGTGAATTGCGGAGTAATCATGTAGATGTAAATGTAGATGTAGATGGTGAACTAAGTTGTCAAAGTCCGGAGCTGAGCGTTCATCGCAAATAACTGTTCCTCGGAGGGCCAGTCGCCTTATGAGGAAGTTAGATGCCTCTAGTAGCAGTTCTAGCTTAGAAGCCCGTGGTAGTGAGTAGATGCTATAATCGTAGGTCTGCCTTTCCTTAAGCTGTCTTCTATGAGAAGTCGTGGGATTAGCATTGCTTCGTGTGGTCCAACATTTCTAGGGAATCCAAACTGATCTTCCCCGAGGTCGGCTTCTACCAGTTTTTCCATTCGCCTGTAAAGAATTAGTGATAGCTGTTTTGGAAAATTTGGAAATTTGTTGTAAGGTCTTACGGGACCAAACTGCTGAGGTCATCGGTCCCTAAGCTACACACTGCTTCACCTAAATTATCCTAAGGACAAACACACACACCCGTGCCCGAGGGAGAACTCGAACCTCCGACGGGGAGAACCGCACTTTTTTCTTTTTTTTTTTTTTTGCAACGGTGACTTATTAAACTAATGGTTTGGTAATTTTCACACCTTTCAGCACCTATTTTCTTCGCAATTGCTACTATTATATTCTGCTTGAAATCTGTGAGTATTTCACGTGTCTGGTACATGTTGCTTACCAGATGGGAGAGGTTTGTCACGGCTGGCTCTCTCAAGCCTACCAGTAGTTCTAACGGAATTCTGTCTAGTCCTCAGGCCTTGTTTCGATTTTGGTCTTTCAGTGCTGTCAAATTTTTCACTCAGTATTATATCTCCTATCTCATCTTCATCTATGTCCTCTTCCATTTCCATAATACTGCCCTCAAGTACATCGCCCTTGTACAGACCCTCTATATACTCCTTCCAATTTCTGCCTTCCCTTCTTTGCTTCGGAATGGTTTTCCATCTGAGCTCTTGATATTCACATACAGGTGATTTTCTTGTCTCCACAGATCTCTCTACTTTTCCTGTTGGCATCATATATATCTTTCCGTTAGTGCCATATGCCTCTACATCCTTAAATTTGTCCTCTAACCGTTCCCGTTCAGCCATTTTGCACTTTCTGTCTCTCTTTTTCTGAGGCGTTTGTGTTTTGCTTCCTTCATTTGGTGCATTCTTATATTTCCTCCTTTCATCAGTTAAATTCGGTATCTCTTGCGTTACCCAAGGATTTCTACTAGACCTCGTCTATTAACCTGCTTTATCCTCTGCTGCCTTCAGTTTTCATCTCTCGAAGCTACCCATTCTTTTTCTACTATATTCCTTTTCCCTGTTCTTGTCAATCGTTCCTTAAAGCTCCCTCTGAAACTCTACAACCTCTGGTTCTTTCACTTTATCCAGATCCCATCTCCTTAAATTCCTACCTTTTTTCGGTTTGTTCAGTTTTAACCTGAAGTTCATAACCGAATTGTGGTCCAAGTCCACATCTGCCCCCTGAAAATGTCTTGTAATTTAAAACCTGGTTCCTAAATCTCTGTCTAACCATTATGTAATCAATCTGAAACGGCCGGAGTGGCCGAGCGGTTCTAGGCGCTACAGTCTGGAACTGCGCGACCGCTACGGTCGCAGGTTCGAATCCTGCCTCGGGCATGGATGTGTGTGATGTCCTTAGGTTAGTTAGGTTGAAGTAGTTCTAAGTTCTAGGGGACTGAAGACCTCAGAAGTTAAGTCCCATAGTGCTCAGAGCCATTTGAACCTAGCTGGCACAAACTTTTGCTACTGTGATGGTTGTGAACTTAGTGTGTATCTTTACTTCAGTAATGTGTTTGCTGTTCTGTTCCTAAGAGCTTATGCGCGTTCCTACTTTTTTTATTCATCGTAAACCTACTCCTGCATTACCCTTATTTCATTTTGTTTATTCGCCTGACTAGAAGTCCTGTTTCTCCTGTCACCGACCTTCACTGATTCCCACTAGATCTCATTTTAACCTATCGATTTCACCTTTTTAAATTTTCTAATCTACCTGTGCGATTAAGGGATGTGACATTTCACGCTCCGATCCGTAGAACGCCAGTTTTGTTTCTTCTGATAACGACGTCCTGCTGAGTAGTCACTGCCCGGAGATCCGAATGGGGACTATTTTGTCTCCAGAATATTTTACCCAAGAGGATGCCATTATCTTTTAACCATAATGTAAAGCTGCATGCCCTCGAGAGAATTTACAGTTGTAGTTTACCCTTGCTTTCAACCTTTCGCAGTACCAGCACAAAAAACGCCGTTTTGGTTGATGTTACAAGGCCAGTTGAGTCAATCATCAAGACTGTTGCCCATTCAAATACTGGAAAGGCTGCTGCCCCTCTTCAGGGTTCACACGTTTGTCTGGCCTGTCAACAGATACCCTTCCGTTGTGATTGCACGGCTGTATCACTGAGGCACACAAGCCACCCCATCAGTGACAAAGTCCATGGTTTATAAGAGGAAATAAATAATTATCGCTAGCGAATTCGAGTTTTATAACTGGCCATTTGTCATTCTTTTGTCATAAAGGCGCACTGGCTGCTGTTACGGGACACATAATTAGTCACATGAGTTTCAGGCTTCACCCACAAGATAAAAAAAGAAAAAATACTTTTAATACTTTTGCTATTAGGAAAACAAAAGTTTCAATTAAATATACACGACTATCGCAAAGATAAGAAATAATAATATGAGGCTCGGGCTTGTGTACGTGTAAATCGCTGACTGGTAAAAATGTTGTTCTCAGTGCCGTAAATATTATTGAAATTAATAGTATAAAAGATTAACGTTTAACAAAGAATTTAAGTAACATTGAGAATAATAGTACAGCCACGTAAGTGATCATATCGTGTCTCTCTCTGCAACAATATTTATTTCTCGGGCGTTAAGTACTACAGTTTCAAACAAATCACGCGTATGTTTGAGCTAGCCGTGTGGCAACATAGAAAGAAGCATCCTTTATTGTATGATTATATGATAGCGGAACAAACACTGGTAGCAGTTACTTCTGTAAAATATCTGGGAGTATGCGTGCGGAACGATTTGAAGTGGAATGATCATATAAAATTAATTGTTGGTAAGGCGGGTACCAGGTTGAGATTCATTGGGAGAGTCCTTAGAAAATGTAGTCCATCAACAAAGGATGTGGCTTACAAAACACTCGTTCGACCTATACTTCAGTATTGCTTATCAGTGTGGGATCCGTACAGTATCGGGTTGACGGAGGAGATAGAGAAGATCCAAAGAAGAGCGGCGCGTTTCGTCACAGGGTTATTTGGTAACCGCGATAGCGTTACGGAGATATTTAGCAAACTCAAGTGGCAGACTCTGCAAGAGAGGCGCTCTGCATCGCGGTGTAGCTTGCTCGCCAGGTTTCGAGAGGATGCGTTTCCGGATGAGGTATCGAATATATTGCTTCCGCCTATTTACACCTCTCGAGGAGATGACGAATGTAAAATTAGAGGGATTCGAGCGCGCACGGAGGCTTTCCTGTTCTTCCCGCGAACCGTACGCGACTGGAACAGGAAAGGGAGGTAACGACAGTGGCACGTAAAGTGCCCTCCGCCACGCACCGTTGGGTGGCTTGCGGAGTATAAATGTAGATGTAGATGAAGTAAATTGTTACATTCCAATCTATTACCTTTACTTACAATTATTAGCCTACGCAGCAACATTGATGATTGTTAGCGTATATTTTAGCCGCTACTAAGAGTGAACGAAATATACGCGACGTCACAACTTGTAAATATTTTCATCCACGATTCTAAACGTAACAAATCGATACAGTTTATAAAAATAAGGAAAAAAAGAGACGGAGGCGATATCGCAATTATCTCGCATCTCTTTAATCAAAGAAGTATGACTGTGACAGTAATTATAACCCTTAATTCCTGTATCACCTTTTGTTTGGTTTATGGTCATGTTCATAGTTGCAGTATCTATTGCTATAGTGCCGATAATAGCACGTCTTCGTTCCGTTTTCTCACAGAACGTGGCTCCAAAGAACGCACTCGCCGCGCATATGCCGCGCAATGTTTTAGAACTGACGGAATTCCACAGGCCACGCTCGCGCGCCCTTCTGCATGCGGGTTTCGCCATTTACACGCAGACGCTTTCGCGTTGCACACTTGAACGCCGACTTGCGTGGGCTGAGAAGTCAGCAAACTTCACGCAGCTGCACGTCTCTTCTGCGAGCGCTCACCCTGTGGCTAACAGGAGCAGCATACGAACTTCCCCTCACCGATCTGATTCATACTTACAGCGTGTGTAAGGAGCGACTACAACTTCAACAGACGCTAACAGCGAGACACAACAAATCTAGTTTGAAAATTTTAGGCATAGTCTACTTCTATACTTTTTACGGTCTCTGTTGTTACTAATGGAATCCACAGGCCAGCGAATAAGTGCTTAGTTTCGTAAGTCCGCGGTCTCTGGATCGAATCTTGCTGCCGATACTTTTTCAATTCCCACTGTGTTCTAGCAAGGTTAAACTGTCTAACACCGCACAACATCCTGTCACTTTATCTAGAAAATTAGTACATATGGCTCTGAGCACTATGGGACTTAACTTCTGAGGTCATCAGTCCCCTAGAACTTAGAACTACTTAAACCCAACTAACCTAAGGACATCACACACATCCATGCCCGAGGCAGGATTCGAACCTGCGACCGTACCGGTCGCTCGGTTCCACACTGTAGCGCCTAGAACCGCTCGGCCACTCCGGCCGGCATAGTGCATATGGTTTTCGTTCCCTTGCAAGAGATCACTGGGTCATTTGGGCTGAAACTAATGTCTTTAATTATTTGTATCATTTTAAACACTGACTTACAGAATTTTCCCTGACGAAGACAACTTAAACTTAACCTATTCATTTCCTACCCACAATACACAAGCCCAACGCAATCTGACTGCTATACAGTGACAACATGACTCCCAATAATTAACACAAAAGAATGGCCCTGAATTGCAACATATCCTAACAATATAAAAATCCAAAAAATATGATAGTAAAGAAATATGAAACTACCTCCAACTTTGTTAACTGTCTAAACTCATTCCAATCATGAATCCCATTTTTTTTTATAAGTCACTTACCTCACAGAAAATCTTCATAACACGAACTACAGCAATTACAGCAAGCATTAACTATAGATAAATAAAAAGATTCTAACTACGATAGACTAACTACTAGGAGACAAATGGTTTGCAAAAGAAAGATTTTGTTGAAGAGCAAGCATCGTATTTAGGAAATTTTACCTTATTCATGTGACACTAGTTCTAAAAATTAGCCGGCCGAAGTGGCCGTGCGGTTAAAGGCGCTGCAGTCTGGAACCGCAAGACCGCTACGGTCGCAGGTTCGAATCCTGCCTCGGGCATGGATGTTTGTGATGTCCTTAGGTTAGTTAAGTTTAACTAGTTCTAAGTTCTAGGGGACTAATGACCTCAGCAGTTGAGTCCCATAGTGCTCAGAGCCATTTGAACCATTTTCTAAAAATTATATAGTTGTCAGTAATTCCATTACCCAAACATTACCAACAAAATCCATCCTCACTTCACATTTCCTTGCGTCTCACTTTACAATGCATCTCCTAGCAACTCAGTCTCCACTAAGAGAGGAAAAAAAAAAAAAAAAAACATGTCCATACCCATCTCCATCCGCTCGCTAACTACTAGTCCGTCCAACCACAGAATCTCTTGCCGAGGGCGCAGAACTCTGTCAGCGATATTATTAATAGTCTACAGTGCTGCCAACATACTGACAGGCTACGTACAGGGCAAAGGGTGAAAAAATCTTCTGTGGTTTACCAAAATTAAGAGGTGGTGGTTAGAATGGTTCCTTCGAAATGGACCCAAGTGATTTCCGTCCCCATCCTCTCCTTACTTTCGTTCTGCCTCTAGTAATCTTGACGTCGACTCATTGCGTTTCCTAGATTAGCGTCCTCCCTATGCAACACTTTCTCATCAGTGCTCTGAAGACGGAGTCGCTACTGAAACTGAAGGTGTAGCCAGTGTTTGACGATTATGCCTAGGACGACACGTGCTTGCGTGCTTAGCGTTATGCCAGATCCTCAGAGTGTCTCCTTAAGCGTTCTCGGTACGTGCGCAGCTCGGACTTAGGAAATGTAAGCAACAGATGTATCTTTTCCCCAAAGTATTTGATTAATTCTGTAAAGGAAATAAATGATGTTAGAACCTACGCGTTGCTTTTAGGAGCCCGCTGGCCTGATGAATGCGACTACGGCTCCGAGGCGGCAGCTGCAGACAGGAGGTAATATTTGTGGAGGTTTCCGCTGTTGCCCAATGCCACAAAGCTTATCTTCCGCCAGTTTAACTGTAACAACAACGGGCGGCTGACGGGTCGTTACGTCACACGGGCAGTCTGTAAAGGCTGGACTGCTGCAGCGGAAGTACGTCTCTACGGCTGTGGCAAGAAAGATGATGGAGTCTCGCCAGGTACGGTGGGCTATTATCTGCAGTTTCGCCATCTCGGTAGTCAGCGCGAAACGAACAACGTACACAAAAAGTAGAAAAACAGAAACCTGACTTTAAAATTGCTGATGCTGTGAAATGAATTCCGCTATGTTTCACGAGCGTCGTGAAACAAGACTAAAAACGTTCGTCTTCGTGACAGAAAGCTGCTGCTTGTCATTTGCTCGTAACGGCACTTAAGTATTTCTGTGATGCGACTTGCTCTTATAACGGTTCATTAACATCGTATTTCAATAGAAGACTGTACTGTAAAAAAGTTCTCATACTGCTTTATATAAACCATAATATAATAATATTAAGGGTCAAAAGGAACTGACAGAAACAATGACGTGGCGACACTACCATAGCAATCAAAATTATGCGAACATTTACTCCAGAGAGGCACAAAGTACCAAATGAAAACTTTCCAAGTAGATGCTAACAATGACTATACAGCAGAAGAATAGTCGTTGTCACTTTTTTTTGTAAAGTGCTCGTACACTGTAAAAGGAAACTTAAGAGAAAACTTGGATTTTTTTCACAGATCTTTTTAGAGTATTTTGTTATGAGGTACCCGTCGTCTACTGCAGGTCGTTAGAGTAGTAATGTATTAGGTTGCTGCGTAAGTACGTGATGTTTCGTTTTGTATGTTGGTACTCCGGTTGTTATGGGTTAATTTATCGAGTGTCATTTTTCATTTGTAGCTCACTGTCGCTATTTGAGTTCACATATTGTTATTTCGTCTTTCGGAGATAGTGAGTGGACGTGTGGACGCTACAAAAGAAGTGCCAAGTGTAGAAACAGGAACATTTCTTACCCATTCTTCTCCTTAAGTTCAATAGAGGAGTGACAGCAACGGAGGCAACCACACTCACTTGCGCCGGGGATGGAGATACTCTCAGTAGAGGGAGATCGAGGCAAGAAAATGGGTTTAAGTAGTATCGTTTTGACATTAGTGACTCTCCAAGCTCAGGAAGACCTTTGAAATTTGATGATCGTTTCGAAACATTAATCCAATATGATCCACGTCAGTGTACCTGTGAACGCAAATGTGATGAACTGTGATCCTTCCACCATCGGGCTACATTTGCATGCGACGGGCAAGGTTCAAAAATCGGGTGTGTGGGTAACACACGCTCAAAGCCAAAATCTCAAAAATCACCGCGTGCCCGTGTGTGCATCTTCGCTTGCTCGTCATCAAATGCGTCGTGAACAACAGCGACCATTCCCATCCCGTATAGTTAGTGGTAACGAAAAATGATGTCTTTATGCTAACACAAGGAAAAGAAAGAAATGGTTGAACCCAAACAAACTAACTCCATATGCAAAGACTTCTGCGTATCCACGAAAGATGTTATGCATCTGGTGGAACACCGACGGTGTGGTGTATTATGAATTGCTCCCCTGACGTTTATAGTCAGCAAGTGAACGTCTTGCAGGCGCAATCCAAAAACAACGACCAGGAAGAGTGAAGTGTGTGTGTGTGTGTGTGTGTGTGTGTGTGTGTGTGTGTGTGTGTGCTTTTTTTTTATCAAACTTATGGAAGAATACTACGAACTTTTGTAGCAAACCAATAATGATTTATTTGTATTCTCAACCCAATTACATGTGTTCCTCTGCGAATATCTCCACAACAGTAACAAGCCTGTCACATGCAGCCAATAAAAAATAAAAGACCAATTAATGGGACAACCATCGTCTGTAGAAGAACAGATGTAGTTGCCGTCGCTGACGAAACACCACACCACAGCGTTGTGCCGCTCTGTAATTGTTTTCAGTGAAACCAATCAGGAGGCGTGTATGTCCACAAGCTCTTCCTCATTACACCTACCCATACTGATGTGCATCATTTTTTACGTACCACTATCACTACCGGAAAAACAAACCCGATACGGAAATGAGGAATACTGAATTCAAGATTGGGCTCGAAAAGTAAAGCAGCCTTTATTGTCATCAACAGCAAGTACCATGTGTGACTGGAACAAATTTGTTTCCAGATATGTCACACAGCGCATACCAAAATACTTGTATTCTTGTGCACATATTTCCAGTGCAGTATAGATACAAAGACAACTAGGGTATCATCTTATACTTTAACCTCGATGGCATGGAAACAGTTTACAAAATTAGTCGTTTCGGAAGCGATTCTACTCTTAGCCCGAATGAATGAATGTCAGATAGATCGCTCCGATTCCACATTACGGGAACGACTGCACTCTTTTCCGAGTTCCCCCGACACGCTTTACATACCCTCCACTGCTAGTGCTGCCGTCTGCCGCCTATGAGTGGCAAGTGCACTAAGTCGAACATAGGCGGTGGTCACAATGTGACTGGTCCGTATATGATGTGGGATGTTAAGTGTGTGTGACTGCTTGCGCTGGTGATCCACAGCAGGTGAATGTGTTGCTCATCATGGCTGCAGATGGCAGTGACATACGAACTCCTAAGTGGACAGTCGCAACAGACATGCTTCCATCATACAATCAGTTGATTGAAGTCGTTGGGTAGCGATATGCACGTATACAGATTGCCGTAGTATTGCGTAACAAGGTGTAAAAGGGCAGTGCGCTAGCGGCGCTGTCATATGTCCTCAGGTGATTCAGGTGAAAAAGTTTCCGAGGTGATTACGGCCGCACTAACGGAACTGTATACATGGGAGAACCCTGGAGACACTAAAAGGTTTCAGATAGATTATATAATGGTAAGACAGAGATTTAGGAACCAGATTTTACATTGTAAGACATTTCCAGAGGCACATGTGGACTCTGACCACAATCTATTGGTTATGACCTGTAGATTAAAACTGAAGAAACTGCAGAAAGGTGGGAATTTAAGGACATGGGACCTGGATAACCTGAACCAGAGGTTGTACAGAGTTTCAGGGAGAGCATAAGGGAACAATTGACAGGAATGGGGGAAAGAAATACAGTAGAAGAAGAATGGGTAGCTTTGAGGGATGAAGTAGTGAAGGCAGCAGAGGATCAAGTAGGTAAAAAGACGAGGGCTAGTAGAAATACTTGGGTAACAGAAGAAATATTGAAATTAACTGATGAAAGGAGAAAATATAAAAATGCAGTAAATGAAGCAGGCAAAAAGTAATACAAACGTCTCAAAAATGATATCGACAGGAAGTGCAAAATGGCTAAGCAGGGATGGCTAGAGCACAAATGTAAGTTTGTAGAGGCTTATCTCACTAGAGGTAAGATAGATACTGACTACAGGAAAATTAAAGAGACCTTTGGAGATAAGAGAACCACTTGTATGAACATCAAGAGCTCAGATGGAAACCCAGTTCTAAGCAAAGAAGTGAAAGCAGAAAGGTGGAAGGAGTATATAGAGGGTCTATACAAGGGCGATGTACTTGAGGACAATATTATGGAAATAGAAGAGGATGTAGATGAAGATGAAATGGGAGATATGATACTGCGTGAAGAGTTTGACAGAGCGCTGAAAGACCTGAGTCGAAACAAGGCCCCGGGAGTAGACAACATTCCATTAGAACTACTGACGGCCTTGGGAGAGCCAGTCCTGACAAAACTCTACCATCTGGTGAGCAAGATGTATGAGACAGGCGAAATTCCCTCAGACTTCAAGAAGAATATAATAATTCCAATCCCAAAGAAAGCAGGTGTTGACAGATGTCTACTATCCGTTTAATAAGTCACAGCTGCAAAATACTAACGCGAATTATTTACAGATGAATGGAAAAACTGGTAGAAGCCGACCTCGGCGAAGATCAGTTTGGATTCCCTAGAAATGTTGGAACACGTGAGGCAATACCGACCCTACGACTTATCTTAGAAGAAAGGTTAAGGAAAGGCAAACCTACGTTTCTAGCATTTGTAGACTTAGATAAGGCTTTTGACAATGTTGATTGGAATACTCTCTTTCAAATTCTGAAGGTGGCAGGGATAAAATACATGGAGCGAAAGGCTATTTACAATTTGTACAGAAACCAGATGGCAGTTATAAGAGTCGAGGGGCACAAAAGGGAGACAGTGGTTGGGAAGGGAGTGAAACAGGGTTGTAGCCTCTCCCCGATGCTATTCAATCTATATATTGAGCAAGCAGTAAATGAAACGAAAGAAAAGTTCGGAGTAGGTATTAAAATCCATGGAGAAGAAATAAAAACTTTGAGGTTCGCCGATGACATTGTAATTCTGTCAGAGACAGCAAAGGACTTGGAAGAGCAGTTGAACGGAATGGACAGTGTCTTGAGAGGAGGGTATAAGATGAGCATCAACAAAAGTAAAATGAGGATAATGGAATGTAGTCGAATTAAGTCGGGTGATGCTGAGGGAATTAGATTAGGAAATGAGACGCTTGAAGTAGTAAAGGAGTTTTGCCGTTTGGGGAAAAAAATAACTGATGATGGTCGAAGTAGGGAGGATATAAAATGTAGACTGGCAATGGCAAGGAAAGCGTTTCTGTAGAAGAGAAATTTGTTAACATCGAGTATTGATTTAAGTGTCAGGAAGTCGTTTCTGAAAGTATTTGTATGGAGTGTAGTCATGTATGGAAGTGAAACATGGACGATAAATAGTTTGGACAAGAAGAGAATAGAAGCTTTCGAAATGTGGTGCTACAGAAGAACGTTGAAGATTAAATGGGTAGATCACGTAACTAATGAGGAGGTATTGAATAGAAATGGGGAGAAGAGGAGTTTGTGGTACAACTTGACTAGAAGAAGGGATCGGTTGGTAGGACATGTGTTGAGGTATCAAGGGATCACCAATTTAGTACTGGAGGGCAGCATGGAGGGTAAAAATCGTAGAGGGAGACCAAGAGATGAATACAGTAAGCAGATTCAGAAGGATGTAGGCTGCAAGAAGAGATGGGAGATGGGAGATGAAGAGGCTTGCAAAGGATAGAGTAGATGGAGAGCTGCATCAAACCAGTCTCAGGACTGAAGACCACAACAACAACAACAACGGAACTGACAGACTTTAAACGCGGAATGGTAGTTGGAGATATATGCATGATACATTCCATTTCGGAAATGGTTATGGAATTCAATAGTCCGAGATCCACAGTGTCAAGATGTTCCTAGAATACCAAATTTATGTACCGAGAATACCAAATTTCAGGCACTATCTCTCACCACGGACAACGCAGTGGCCGACGGCCTTCACTTAATGACTGGCAAACCGTGTCCTGATCAGATGAGTCCCGATTTCAGTTCGTAAGAGCTGATAGTAGTGTTGGAGTGTGGCGCAGACCTCATGAAGTCGTGGACCCAAGTTGCCAACAAGGCACTGTGACAAGCTGGTGGTGCGTCCATAATGTTGTGGGCTGTTTACATGGAATGTTTGGGTCCCCTGGTCGAACTGAACCGATCACTGACTGGAAATGATTATTTTCGGCTACTTGGGGACCATCAGCAGTCATTCGTGGACTTCATAACAGTGCACTATATCACCGGGCCACAAGTTTTCACAATTTGTTTGAAGAACCCTCTGGATAGTTCTAGCGAATGATTTGCCACCCAGATCGCCCAAGATGAATCCCATCGAACATTTATGGGACGTAATCTAGAGGTCAGTCGGTGCACAAATCCTGCACCGACAATACTTTCGCAATCATGAAAGACTATAGAGGCAGCATGGCTCAATATTTCTGCATGGGACTTCCGACAACTTGAGTCCAAATCACTAGAGATGGGTAGTTCGCGAACGAACGGGTGCAAAGGAACGGTTCACCAAGATGAACGAAAGGACCGAGGAACGAATTCCAAGGAACGATCGGTTCATAGTTCACTTCGGTCGCGGCGGTCTACTTATAGTTCCCGGGAACGAGGAACGATCGGTTTGTAACCTCCCCCTCACTTATCGACCTTAATGACAGTGAAAAATTAAACCGCGTGTACCTAATGGAAATGTGGGAAAAGCAATCTTCACCGAAGTTAATCTGTCGGTAAAGAGGGAGGAAAGGGTTACATCTAAATGAAAGCAAAAATGCTAATGAAACAGGTGGAAATTAATTTTGAAAAGGGGTGAAGTTAATAAAGAAAGTAAATGTGCGGCCGTTACGTTAACAATTAACTAGCGGTAATTAGATATTTGAGATTTGGGGAAAATTACAGTCGCCAGTCCTAAGGACAATTACTATAGTAACTGAAAAAGAAAGGTTATTACACATATAATTAGCACTAGAAGCGTGGCAACTGAAGGTTGACATGTGCAGTGTGAAAACTGAAAGTTTGTCAGAAGTAATAAATTTCGCTACACTCTGACTTAATTTAGCAAAAGAATTAATAAAACAGGAAAATCGAAAGTTAATTTAGTGACTGAAGTTAATAGTGAGCTTTCTTTCTGAAGCACATCGAAATTCAGTAAAATACGGTTAGTCTTGGACTACCTCAGCAATCATTTCAAAAGCTACTTGAATCTACGCAATTTAGAAATAAGAGATTTAACTTTGAACTTGAATTAAATGATTCTGAACAATTAACAATAGTAAAATTTAGTACGTACCAAGCTGAGCTGCAGTCACAGGTAAGCTAAAATATGGTAACAAAACTCACACTCTTAATTCGTGCTTGTGTAACCTAAATATTGTAGCCAGCTATGAATGCCTTAACTGAACTTTGAAATTAAAGCAGTGAAAACGAATTAGCTATATTACTTTAATGCTGGCGTTTGAATTTCAACGACACTCGGGTTCATTTCGGAAAAGGAAGGGACTCTGCTTGGTAATGCAATTGGGACAATGAGCAACAAACGTTCATGCTAAGTTTCTGTAATTATAGTGACGAAAATGGAACAGTTTGAAAAGCTGAGGTCTGCCATACAGTTCTAAAACTTTACGTGCGTCCAGTCTTCCTTGTCGGTTGATTGAAGGTTTGAAGCCGTCGGTCGAGGAGGTGGCGACAGTCACTCATTGTCGGCCGTCGCTGTTGCAGAAGCTGGATGTTGGCGCGCCTTCTTCTCGACACGGTCACCAGACGAAACGGGCTCTTGATGTGCGCCAGCTAACGCTTCCCGTCCGCGACACCGTGTCAGAAACTATCATAGCAAGTCGAGCGCAATTACATGCTGCCCAACCCCGAAAGCGCGGCAGCTCGCGGGAGCGTCACACAACACACCTTCTCCACTCGCTACTCCAGCCAGACTCTCTCTGCCCGCGCTCCACGCGGCAGACTTAACACTACCAAAGATCCTACACACTTTGGTTCTCCACACGACCTATCGATGTATCCGTTCGATAGCATAGTTTTCCCTAGGCCAGACCCAGCGTATAAATACAAATAATATTTACGAAACAAACCAATTATACATCGACATAAATGCATACATATATATATACAAATAGTAAAACAATTACAATATGCAAAGACACAGAAATGTCATATATTCAGGTAACAAAAATAAGGAAAACAAATTTATAGTACAATAGATGGAAATAGGAGGATATGCATTTCCGGCGTTACAGGTTCATAGTTCACTAGTTCACTTCGGTCGCGGCGGTCACTTCGGCAGTTCTCGTTCCAGCCTCCGTCGCGTGCTCGTCTCAGTCTCGGACTCCCTCGGCCGCACTCGTCGTTCTTCGCATGACCACCTGTCTCAGTTCCACTGCCGACTGCTCCTACTTAGTTCAGTATCCAGTTGTTCGTCTCGTTCACTGCGCTCGCCTAATTTACATGTGTTCCAAACTGTTCTTGCACTTTTTTCTGGCTATTCAGCGTCCACGACCGGTAATCAAAAAGTATTTCATAGTTACGTGAATTACATAAAAATTACATTGTATGTAATAGGTAACGTCTTTTCAGGTAACAAAAGGGTATATCAGCTCACTTCATTATATCGATGAACAACAGAAGACATACTTATAACAAGGCAAGTTTTTTTTGTTATTCATATATTTTTTGGTTTCATCGACTTTATTTAGCAGCTAACTGTCAATAATTTGCTTAATTTTTAGTGTAAGACAATTCGTATAAAACGATTCTCGTGTATCTTTCATATACAAAACATTACATTTAGGAAGGCTCTAATTATTTTTAAGTTTGGTTGTTTCCAATTTGCATTAGCTGCTAGTTAGGTTTATTTGAAAAAAAAAGTGGGTTGTGGGTCATTTTGGCTCAGTAGGAAAAGCGGTGCCTCTGCATAGATTGCCAAAAATCATATTTACTTATTATCTCAAAAACATTTGTTCAGAAGGAGCCTTCAAACCAAAATCTTTATTACTGCGAACTTAATTATTATTATTATTGCTGCATTAACTTTAATAATGCAACATAAAAACTTAATTTTTACTAAGTGTGTGACGCAAGTATGAGAAAACCACATTTTATTTTATGCTTCCGTAAAGTCTCTACTTCGCCTACGAACTCACAGACAACGTGAAGTATATATAGGGTGTAAACGATTATTATTGACAACGTAGCATAGCTATGTAGTGGAAGTCGAAACGAAGAATTTTATACAGGACACTTGTGGTCTACTAAGTTGGGAAACAGCCACCAACAGGTTTACAAGACTACATGAGCTATAGCCCACGCGCGTCGCATGAGATTTTCATGTTCTCTTCTCCAGCTCGCTACACATCGTCATCGATTGTTTCGCAATTTTTGCTTGCATTAGCTTGTTAATTCTTCACTGCCTAACTATTACATGTTTGTCTGTTTGTTGTATCTGCTCGTGACGGGCAACGCATCGTCCGTAATTGGCAAGCAGTCTGTATTCGGGGCCGGTTTTCCATGCACCACCCTATATTATTTCCCTGCAATCGGCCACACAAGGCTAGGGTTGGCTAAACGAGAAGTTCTGCAGAATCACAGAAATCACTTCTAAAAGTGTGTAAGAATTCTGTAATAAATAAAAACTCTATACTCCAAGGGGGAGGCAAGTGCCCCCTCTTGGTGCCCTCCATCCTTCAGTCACCTACACTACTAGTTTTCAGTTTTTCATAAGAACCGTATACCAGGCACAAATGAACGGTGAACGAGTAAAAACTGAACGGTTCCCAAAAAAGAACGATCAGCAGTGAACTAGTTCCCAAGGATGAACGAGGTTGCCCATCTCTACAAGCCACGTCGAGCTGCTGGGAAAAGGAGGCCAGACGCAATACTAGGAGGTATTCCGTGACGCTTGTCGCGTCGTCGTAAAGCACTTACTGGCAGCTGGGTTACAACCGAGGTTTCACCGACTGGGGAGCCACGTTCTAGAACAACTACTAAACCTCTGGGCTGGTTTTTTATGAAGAAACGCCGAATATCAGCCAGGCCGCTTTGTAGAGTTCCTCCAATGCAACAGAGATTTGCTCTTCCTGTAAACAATTTCCATGCGCTCACTTTTCGCTTTACAAAAGATATTCATTAACTTCCTCGGTCAGCACAGTCCCCGCACGTGTCGTACAATGAGCACGCCTCAGACGCTGTGGTAAGAAGGAGGCATCTGGTTCGTTCATCGTTATCGGAAAATTCCTGTTGCCAACTATATCATTAGTTAGTCATGAAATAGTGTGGAACATTGCTGCCTCTGTCTATGATTGTCTCACTAACAGTAGTGCGTTGTAGCAAGAAAAGGCTCTAGTTGATATTGGAATTGTCTCCGTAAGTGATGGTGATCGTAGATGATTAAGTGTCCGAGCTTTTAGCTTACCTAGGCCACTTTGGAAGCAGGCGAACATTTTTGGGCCGCAAGTAATTACTTAACACTAACAATGAAAAATAGGAAAGGCTGGGATGAACGAATGAGAGAATAGCGTCGTGTGGCGGGAGTAAATTGAAAACATTTAATTTATCGTAAACGTAACTTTACGTGAACGGAATTTTAAGTATTATTTATGCCGATCCTTTGACATACGCTCACTTCTTGGGCCGCTTTTATAGCTATTTGACGTGAGTTGGATACCTCTGATCTAACGATGTTGAAGGCGAAATTAGCTAACGAAAGGTTTTGTGGAAGAGCTGTATGGAGGTTAAAAATAATAAAAAATAATTTTAGGTAAGTGTCCGACTACAAACTCAAAATTTTATGGTTCAATCCTCCGTCGGCCCTAAATTTTTTTGATCCTGTCACTCAATTTTTTTCAGTTAGGCCTTTGATCTGTTGACATAAAAACTCAAGTTCCGCCGTGGTTCGAAGCCCACATTAAAACTTGAAATCCACCCTACAACTGGCAGCATAAGCTAGTCCAATGGTCGGAGAAAGTTAAAGGAATATCACTGCCAATAGGAGAGTAGCGAAGGACCAACTTTGCAGCCAGTTATAACATACATCATATCTAAGTGAATAAAATTTTGTTCTTATGTGCTTGTTACTTCATGTACTACATTTTTATTTCTCACTAGTTGAGAAACCCAGCGGTACCTGGGCATTTATTTACAGATATGCCAGAGAGGAATCTGTTTTTGACTTTTAAATCTTCTATGTTTACAACGTTTGAAGTGGTATCATTCGGACATGAACGAAGAGTTCAAATGGCTCTGAGCACTATGGGACCTAACATCTGAGGTCATCAGTCCCCTAGAACTTAGAACTACTTAAACCTAACTAACCTGAGGACATCACACACATCCATGTCCGAGGCAGGATTCGAACCTGCGACCGTAGCGGTCGCGCGGTTCCACACTGAAGCGCCTAGAACCGCTCGGCCACCACGGCCGGCGAACGAAGAGTGTTGGCTTCATTAACAAAAGAGAATTATGTAGACCTGGTCCTGCGAAAAGCAACTGAGACTAAGGTGTACGCCCGCAACACACAGCGTCCTGCCTTGTTCTTACTTTATGGTCATGGCGTAACATAAGCTCAACGAGAGTTTCACACGTTTAAAGCGAAATGGTAAGTTGTGGGGATTACACAAGATTCGAGGTATGAAAACTCACTCGGCGTCGACTCTTCCAGTCAAAATTTCCTCTTGTGTGGTATAACGTTGCAGGGAAGCGCCTTTAAGACTCTGTGAATGAAGGGTTCTGAAGACTGGAATAATGCATGACGC
This sequence comes from Schistocerca cancellata, assembly GCF_023864275.1. Taxonomy (NCBI): domain Eukaryota; kingdom Metazoa; phylum Arthropoda; class Insecta; order Orthoptera; family Acrididae; genus Schistocerca; species Schistocerca cancellata. Next base: position 18,185,359 of record NC_064626.1, on the reverse strand, counting down.
ACTCTGTCTCTGACTTACGTCGGTCCTCGCCTTCACGAGGTGTTCCAAACAACAAGTTAAAGCCCGATGTTCTCCACCTGTAGTAAGTCATGCCTCAATCTTCATTCCGTTATTGAGACCGCATATTCCTCAGTCTTTTGACCATTAACGGCAAGAGGCAGAAGACGCGCTTTGAACTCGCTGCACATTTTTCTGTATTTTAACTGAGAATCTCTCGCTGCAGTCTTGTTCTTCGGTAAGCCAGCGTAGAAGGTGTAGAAGTTGGTGCAGAAACAGCTAAATAAATACATCTGTGCAATTCATTGGTTTGTTAATACGTAGAGATCGACTACGAAATTTTCTTCGTGCCAGGCCGCATGTGCCGATTTGAAATTCTAACCTCGCATATTTTATTTACTTTTCGCGTCGCGTCGCGTCTGCGTAATCTTTCACTGGTTGTATCAATACCCACTTGTATTATGATATACACACATCAAAAAGAGTTTTGCATCACTCCAGTTCCCAGAACTGTTGAAGATAGACGTTGACTGTCGATATTGTGTCACAGACGCAGTCTGTTCCGAGATGTCAATAAACACGCCCAAATATGTAAACAACAATGCATGAGCAGCCCCTATTAGACGGACGGAGTCCGACAGGAGTTAGGCACACGGCTCGTGTTGTCTGTAGATCAACCATGCCTAGACGGTCAGTACCGCGGTTCGTTCGCGTCCGCATTGCTACTCTCAATGAGGGAAGTATCCAGTCGTCTCAGAGTGAACCAAAGCGATGTTGATCGGACATGTAGGACATACAGGGAGACAGAAGCTATCGATGACATGCCTCTCTCAGGCCGCCCAAGGGCTACTACTGCAGTGGATGACCGCTACCTACGGATTATGGCTCAGAGGAAACCTAAGAGCAACGCCACCTTCTTGAATAATGCTTTTCGTGCAGCCACAGGACGTCGTGTTACAAACTCAAACTGTGCGCAATAGGCTGCATGATGCGCAACTTCACTCCAGACATCCATGGCAAGGTCCGTCTTTGCGACCACGACACCATGCAGCGCAGTACAGATGGGCCCAACAATATGCCGAATAGACCGCTCAGGATTGGCATCACGTTCTCTGAGTGTCGCATATGCCTTCAACCAGACAATCACCAGAGACGTGTTTGGAGGCAACCCGGTCAGGCTGAACGCCTTAGACTCACTGACAAGCGAGTGCAGCAAGGTGGAGGTTCCCTGCTGTTTTTGGGGTGGCATTACGTGCGGCCGATGTACGCCGCTGGTGGTCATGGAAGGCGCCGTAGCGGCTGTACGATACGTGAATGCCATCCTCCGACAGATAGTGGAACCATATGGGCAGCATATTGGCGAGGCATTCGTCTTCATGGACGACAATTCGCGCCCCCAACGTGCACGTCTTGTGAACGACTTTCTTCAGGATAACGACATCACTCGACTACAGTAGCCAGCATGTTCTCCAGACATGAACACTATCTAACATGCCTGGGATGGATTGAAAAGGGCTGTTTATGGACGACGTGACCCACCAACCACGGATCTACGCCAAATAGCCGTTGAGGAGTGGGAAAAATGGACCAACAGTGCCTTGATGAACTTGTGGATAGTATGCCACCAAGAATACTGGCAGGCATCAATGCTACTGGGTATTAGAGATTCCGGTGTGTAGCAATCTGGACAGTGGGCCTATCCTTGTTCAAAACAATCTTTGTCTGTTTTCATTGTATAATTACAAGAGAAGTAGGCTATTTTTTAAATTTTTCGGATGCTTACAGAACTATATTTTCCTAAGTAACCGGTAAAACTTTTTGGATAACTTAATTCGTAGAATACCAGCGCTTATGATTTACAGTTACTGCCAGGGAATAGACCACACCAACTTTCACTGCATATAAACACAAATAAACGTGAATTTAGAGAATTTTCGGAAGTTCCTTGTACTGTGCATAATCGAATTTCTAGTAAATAAGCGTTTGTTATTTGGTTGCGGTGGCAGATATTCTAACATACTGTATTACATCTAGTTTTCCGTTAAAGAGGAGTAAATATTATCTACATTTATCTTAAATTAACTCTCACTTCAAGAAGTCTGAGGAGAAAAGCAACTTTTACCACAGTTTTTCTGCTGCCTTAATAAAAATTCCGTTCTGTGCATTAGCTTCAGTTCTCATATGGAAGTGCCCCCTGCGGGACCGGGGGTTGGAACAGGTTCGAGGTATTCCTGCCTGTCATAAGAGGGGACTGAAGGGAGTCTCTCACGTTTCGGCCTTTATGTGACGGTCCCTTGAAGGGTTTGACGTAAATTTTTCAAAATTTTCCCGAAGAGCGAAGCAATTGGGGAAGGGCGATTTACATGGTATAGTGTCCATCACGTGCTGAAACCTCTCGCATCCTTTGTCGACATGGATCTGCACTTCTGCTCATTCTCCATCCACTGTGCAGTGTCGCTTTCTGTGCTGTCGACGATATTGGACTTCTTAGCTCGTTTGCGCCTGATATCCAGCACTGTAGCCAATACGTTGTGGTGTAGCCTGTTGGTTGTAGCCCCCTGACCACACGGTGATAACTCTGCTGATGCCTGCGCCGTTAACTCCCCACGTATGCCAAGGAGTAGATGCCCGTCACCCTGGGGCATCGGGACTCCTGACAATGGCCATCCTGCCAGGTGGCCCGTGCTGAGGCTGGGTGGCGCCTGTGAGGAGGGTCCCTGATCGGAGTGGGTGGCATCAGGGAGGCGAAGCGTAGTACATCAGACCAGCAGTCTCTAAGCAGTCATGGTCTAACTTCTATGCTAAGAACTACACCCCACCCCTGCCCACACCATGGGAAGAACTCCAGGCTAAGGATGGCAGCGAAACTTATTCATCCCAGTACCTCATGTGGTGTCACCGCCAGACACCACACTTGCTAGGTGGTAGCTTTTAAATCGGCCGCGATCCGCTAGTATACGACGGACCCGCGCGTCACCACTGTCAGTGATGGCAGACCGAGCGCCACCACACGGCAGGTCTAGTGAGACGTACCTTCTCTCGCCCCAGTTGTATAGCCGACTTAGCGAGCAATGGTTCACTGACAAATACGCTCTCATTTGCCGAGACGATAGTTAGCATAGCCTTCAGCTACGTCTGTTGCTACGACCTAGCAAGGCGCCATTACCAATTGATGGAGATTGCACTAATGTATAATCAAGACCTATGTTCTCCAATTATGGAATAAAGTTAAGTATTACTTCAACTCCGTACTTTATTTGCTACATTAAATTACATTGACCTGTTCCAGACCTCACGCCATCCTGCGTGAGCTTAGCGTGCATTTCGTCCTCCTCTAACTACAAGGTGTTGGCACTTCTGCCAACACTTCACCTCATATGTACAAGAGTTGATGGGGAACATTTCTTGTCAATGTGACCTCAGTTTTTAGTAGAGCATTTAGAGGACAAGTTTGGGGAGGTGGAGGGGGTCCAAAATGCAGTCAGAGTCGGTCTTGATCAAAACAGCATCCACTCCTCACTCCACCACGTCCTTGACATGCTCGTGCACTCTCACGGCCACATCCTTCCGTCGGACAGGGCATGTGTGTTGCCAGTGGTTGGGCGAGTGCTGGCTGTCCAAACCTCACTGCTGCTCTCTCCCTACTCCATTAGCTCGAAAATGGTTCAAATGGCTCTAAGCACTATAGATCTGAGGTCATCAGTCCCCTAGACTTAGAACTACGTAAACTAACCTAAGGACATCACAGACATCCATGCCCGAGGCAGGATTCGAACCTGCGACCGTAGCAGCAGCGCGGTTCCGGACTGAAACGCCTAGAACCGCTCGGCCACAGCGGCCGGCTCACTAGCACGACACACGACGACCCAGAAATACTAGAGGCCACTCCAAAGATGGTACCACAGTACGCGCTATCGATAAGCGCACTCTTTCTTCCTTTCTTTCATTTCCTTTCTTTCGCCTAACATTAGATTAATTTGCGGGGAAACAAATCATTTGATGGGTTAGTTGCAGGCTACGTTACGTTGTCATTCATTGAAAGAGAGCGTAACATTTCCATTAATAATAAATATCTTCTTGCCTGCGTATTGAGATTAAGTCACGCTACGTATATTGAACACGCATGTACTGGCGTTCCAAAAACAATACGCAGAATTTAAACTGCTATGTTACATTATCATCTCTGTAGATTGCGACTGACGTCTGCGCGCGTATTTAAAGCCACATGCAGCAATCGGTACTGACTTATACGGAATAACAAAATTAATTCTGCGGCACAACAACTACGCAGAAAGCAGGAAATCGTACACCTCCCGCACTTGGCGTTTTCAATAAGAGAACGCACCTTAACTACGGAAAGACGCCATACCGTACCAGCACTCCTCTCTACTTCACTATCGGCCCCACTCGTAGTGGCAGCTAACATTCTCCAGACATTTGTGGAACACAAACGCTTCGGTCGGCTTGCCACGGGGTATAGCGCGATCTATTACTGCGAATCACTGGTTTCCATTCATCCACTGTCCAATGGCGTTGCCTCTAAGACACCTCAAGCGTCGCTTTGCACTGCGTACAGAAACGAGTGGCTTATGAGGAGCTGTTCGATCGCCGTACCCCTTTCTTTCTAACTCTCAACACAGACATTGTGCTAGCTGGAATGCTTGAGGCACTTTGTGATTCCTCTCGGTGATGTCATGCGACTTTCTACAACAAGCCTCTGCAACTTCCGACAGTCTCTATCCGTCGGTACACGGGGACTGCCTGGTCTTCCTCGTCGATTTGTTACATCCAATGCCCAGTGCGCGTTCTAAGCCACTGAGCTCTTGTGGCTGTTACTGTTTCTCTTCTGGCAACAGCACAACTCTCCACCTGGCGGGTCCACCTGGCGATCAATTCCGGATTACGTACGGTGTCCGGGCATTTTTGATCATGTAGTGTTTGTATGTTGGAGCACGAAAAAGCTGCAAGTGGATAATGGTTGAAGTAACTATGGAGAGATGAAGAGACTTGCAAAAAATAAATTGAAGAACTCAACAACAGCAAGACCTGGGATGTGTAGGCTTACTCATATACAGAGACACTAAGTATCTGTGTATCCATGTTAAGAATAAAATTTAGTTATTAATAAACTGAATAGAGAGTATAAATGTTCCACAATAACATTTATTTAATAGTTTGTTATCGATCGATTTTCAGCTTCTTAAGCCATCGTCAGATAACTTAATACTAAACAGATAGTCCACTCAACTTCACCGAGAATTCATAGCTGTACAAGGATGTGACTTTTATGACTACATCCATACAAAATACAAGCATAATGTAGTACCTAAAGAAACTGATCAAATAAATCTTATATTAGTGTATATTCAAATATTAAAACTATGTGATTGCGTAAGCCAAAATTTTGTTACTGCCGGAACGTTACACATTGACCTGGTCGTATAGCTTAATGCACAGCGCACTAGCTTGCAAGACAGGAAGCTAAACCCGAATCGAATCTAATCCGTGTGTCGGGCTAAAGAAGCGTTGTTCTGGTATACCGGGTATCCTACGCGTGGCTTTTAAGCAGTTATCCATCCTTTGGGCAAATGCTGCAGTGGTCACCATTCTCCGACTTAGAAAATAAGCTTCACAAGTGGCTAAAGTAGAACACACAAAACAAGATGTACACCGTTTACGAACAGATGGCCTTAACGTTCTCTGTAGGGAGCAGAACCTTACCCTGTCTTAGCCTAACTCACGACCGTGACAACAAGGACGCTATCAGGCCACGAAGTAAAAATCGAATTTCCCAGATCACGCGAACAGTGTATCTCGTATGACGAGATGTTCGACTGGAAAGAAACAGCTATACTAACATAGAATATCATGATGCTCTGTAGTTTAAAGCGTTGTGATTTTGAATGTCGTATCAATTATCCTATAGTGTTATATGACAATTATTATAAACCTTGCTGCTCTATTCTATGTAATACTCATTACACTGTAATCTAGTCTTCAACTGTCAAACAGCATATTTTTTCTAACGTTGCGAATATTAAATTTCTTAAGTTGCTACTTCGCGATCTCTCTTAGCAGCTGCATGCGGCTGACGAATGAAGAAGTATGTACGCAACTCATTCTCGCCTTCACATTTCAGCACTCGAAATTGACGGCAGCTGTCGGTCATGGAAAGATGCCGCGTCTCTTAGTTTTTAACTCGTGTGATTGTGGGTTGCGCATTCACTGGGCCACTAATCTCCCGACAAAAACACTTCCATTCATAACAAGCAGCAGGTCACGTTGATTACATCCCACATTGTTTTTGACAACAACGATGCTTTCCTCATTGACCCAAACTTTCCTCTGTTTGTAAACGCGAGTTGCAGCGCCGGGCAGACAGAGAGGACTCAATCAAAGGACGTCTCTGTGTTCCGAATGGCTCCCTTTGTTTACCAGTGCTGTGCTGTGCTGTGCTCTGCGTGCTCCGGGCTCTCGCAATACTTTGCGTCAGGCAACCGTTTTAAAACTTAAAACGTACAAATGAAGATATGCAAAAACAAACGAATCTAAAACATTATGGCTACTCTGCAAGTCAGACTTAAGTGAGGGTTCGTCTATTTACCTTAGCAATAGTTCTGTTGCTCTACAGTCTAACAGGGCGCGGATAAAAACGATCACCCGTATCTTTCTTTGCGAGCTCAAATTTCACTTATTCTATGATGATGAGCGTTTCTACCAGTATAGGTCGGCATCAACATCATTTTCTCCCATTCGCAGGAGAAAGTTGGTAATTGAAATTTCGTGAGAAGGTTCCGCCTCAACGAGAAGGGACTTTCTTTTGATGATGTCCACCGCCCCTCCCCTCCCCTCCCCTCCCCCGTTTCTCCACAATACGAAACGTGCTGCCCTTCTTTGAACTTTCTCGATGTACCCAGTTAATCCTCTCTGGTAAGAATCCCACACTACGCAGTAGTGCTCCAGTAGTCGACAGACAACTGTAGCCTAGTCTAGGCACATTCTCTAGTAGACCTGTTGCATCTTCTAAGTGTTGTGCCAACAACATTTCCTAGGTGTTTCCTTACAGTTTAAGTTGTTCTTTACTATCATTCCCAGGTACTTAGTTGGATTTACGCCAGTCACTACTCTTGATGAACTGTGGTATCGTGTTGAAGCTGCAATGGGCAGATGTACCTGTAAAAATCCAAAAAAAATGTTAAAATGTGTGTGATATCTTATGGGACTTCAACTACTGAGGTCATTAGTCCGTAAGTTTACAAACTATTTAACCTAAATTATCCTAACGACCCCCCCCCCCTCCCCCATGAACCATGGACCTTGCCGTTGGTGGGGAGGCTTGCGTGTCTCAGCGATACAGATAGCCGTACCGTAGGTACAACCACAACGGAGGGGTATCAATTGAGAGGCCAGGCAAACGTGTGGTTCCTGAAGAGGGACAGCAGCCTGTTCAGTAGTTGCAAGGGTAACAGTCTGGATGATTGACTGATCTGGCCTTGTAACACTAACCAAAACGGCCTTGCTGTGCTGGTACTGCGAACGGCTGAAAGCAAGGGGAAACTACGGCCGTAATTTTTCCCGAGAGCATGCAGCTTTACTGAGTAACTAAATGATGATGGCGTCCTCTTGGGTAAAATATTCCGGAGGTAAAATAGTCCCCCATTCGGATCTCCGGGCGGGGACTACTCAAGAGGAGAAAGAAAACTGGCGTTCTACAGATCGGAGCGTGGAATGTCAGATCCCTTAATCGGGCAGGTAGGTTAGAAAATTTAAAAAGGGAAATGGATAGGTTATGTTAGATATAGTGGGAATTAGTGAAGTTCGGTGGCAGGAGGAACAAGACTTCTGTGTGGCCTCTGACCACAATCTATTGGTTATGACCTGTAGATTAAAACTGAAGAAACTGCAAAAAGGTGGGAATTTAGGGAGATGGGACCTGGATAAACTGAAAGAACCAGAGGTTGTACAGAGTTTCAGGGAGAGCATAAGGGAACAATTGACAGGAATGGGGGAAAGAAATACAGTAGAAGAAGAATGGCTAGCTTTGAGGGATGAAGTAGTGAAGGCAGCAGAGGATCAAGTAGGTAAAAAGACGAGGGCTAGTAGAAATCCTTGGGTAACAGAAGAAATATTGAATTTAATTGATGAAAGGAGAAAATATAAAAATGCAGTAAGTGAAGCAGGCAGAAAGGAATACAAACGTCTCAAAAATGAGATCGACAGGAAGTGCAAAATGACTAAGCAGGGATGGCTAGAGGACAAATGTAAGGATGTAGAGGCTTATCTCACTAGGGGTAAGATAGATACTGCCTACAGGAGAATTAAAGAGACCTTTGGAGATAAGAGAACCACTTGTATGAACATCAAGAGCTCAGATGGAAACCCAGTTCTAAGCAAAGAAGGGAAAGCAGAAAGGTGGAAGGAGTATATAGAGGGTCTATACAAGGACGATGTACTTGAGGACAATATTATGGAAATGGAAGAGGATGTAGATGAAGATGAAATGGGAGATACGATACTGCGTGAAGAGTTTGACAGAGCACTGAAAGACCTGAGTCGAAACAAGGCCCCCGGAGTAGACAACATTCCATTGGAACTACTGACGGCCTTGGGAGAGCCAGTCCTGACAAAACTCTACCATCTGGTGAGCAAGATGTATGGAACAGGCGAAATACCCCCAGACTTCAAGAAGAATATAATAATTCCAATCCCAAAGAAAGCAGGTGTTGACAGATGTGAAAATTACCGAACAATCAGTTTAATAAGCCACAGCTGCAAAATACTAACACGTATTCTTTACAGACGAATGGAAAAACAAGTAGAAGCCGACCTCGAGGAAGATCAGTTTGGATTCCGTAGAAATACTGGAACACGTGAGGCAATACTGACCTTACGACTTATCTTAGAAGAAAGATTAAGGAAAGGCAAACCTACGTATCTAGCATTTGTAGACTTAGAGAAAGCTTTTGACAATATTGACTGGAATACTCTCTTTCAAATTCTAAAGGTGGCAGGGGTAAAATACAGGGAGCTAAAGGCTATTTACAATTTGTATAGAGACCAGATGGCAGTTATAAGAGTCGAGGGACATGAAAGGGAAGCAGTGGTTGGGAAGGGAGTGAGACAGGGTTGTAATCTCTCCCCAATGTTATTCAATCTGTATATTGAGCAAGCAGTAAAGGAAACAAAAGAAAAATTCGGAGTAGGTATTAAAATCCATGGAGAAGAAATAAAAACTTTGAGGTTCGCCGATGACATTGTAATTCTGTCAGAGACAGCAAAGGACTTGGAAGAGCAGTTAAACGGAATGGATGGTATCTTGAAGGGAGGATATAAGATGAACATCAACAAAAGCAAAATAAGGATAATGAAATGTAGTCGAATTAAGTCGGGTGATGTTGAGGGTATTAGATTAGGAAATGAGACACTTAAAGTAGTAAAGGAGTTTTGCTATTTGGGGAGCAAAATATCTGATGATGGTCGAAGTAGAGAGGATATAAAATGTAGACTGGCAATGGCAAGGAAAGCGTTTCTGAAGAAGAGAAATTTGTTAACATCGAGTATAGATTTAAGTGTCAGGAAGTCATTTCTGAAAGTATTTGTATGGAGTGTAGCCATGTATGGAAGTGAAACATGGACGGTAAATAGTTCGGACAAGAAGAGAATAGAAGCTTTCGGAATGTGGTGCTACAGAAGAATGCTGAAGATTAGATGGGTAGATCACATAACTAATGAGGAAGTATTGAATAGTATTGGGCAGAAGAGAAGTTTGTGGCACAACTTGACCAGAAGAAGGGATCGGTTGGTAGGAGATGTTCTGAGGCATCAAGGGATCACCAATTTAGTACTGGAGGGCAGCGTGGAGGGTAAAAATCGTAGGGGGAGACCAAGAGATGAATACACTAAGCAGATTCCGAAGGATGTAGGTTGCAGTAGGTACTGGGAGATGAAGAAGCTTGCACAGGATAGAGTAGCATGGAGAGCTGCATCAAACCAGTCTCAGGACTGAAGACCACAACAACAACAACAACATCCTAACGACAAACACACACACCCATGCCCGAGAGAGGACTCGAACCTCCGCCGGAACCAACCGCATAGTCCATGACTGCAGCGCCTTAGATTACCGTCCAATTTGTCTTTCATTCCCACGGACTTAGTAGACCGTACTCTGGTGCACCGCGTGTTTTCCTGTGCACACCATGAGACTTCAGTTCGACGTAAGCACCTCTCGTGTTCGAATTGAAGCCTCAGTTTCGTGACGGAATAGATGTGTTCTTGTTTGGTAAAGTTATCTGCGAAATTACTGTGTTGTACGGAATTTTAAAAGTGGACTTTGTTCTCTGAAATTGACCGTTAAAGGCAGTCGCGCTATGACCCAGTAAGCTTACATGCGGAATAGGGAACTTTTTTTTTATAAATTCTATCTTTCGTTGTATGAGTGACCAATGTGAACGTGATGTGTGTGATCTTGATAAATCGTATCCAGGAATTTAGCAGTCTTGCCCCACATGTGTCATGTGTTGATGCACCCGCTAGCATCCCAGTGTGTGTGTGAGTGTGTGTGTGTGTGTGTGTGTGTGTGTGTGCGTGTGCGTGTGTTTTACTGTTAATGAGGAAATAAATGTGAATTATCGCTAAATTCTTTGTTATTACACCTCACAGCGCCATTCTGCTCCCTACTCAGGATCCTTAAAATCTGTCAGTTTGCGCCTCCTCTTAGCAATGTTTCAATGATATTTATCTTGATTGGTATTTCATTAACTCATCCAATGATTTCTGAGGTGGGGCCTCTTTATCAGTTTAATTAATTAATATTTAAATAAATTTGGCCCATTAATCAGAAATTTTGTGTTTGGTACTTGTTACAGGCAAGCAAACGTAGTGTTTACTTGCAGAGTCATTCTTGCGATTTACGAAATCAGAAAAAGAGATATTTAGCGTAGCTGATATTACCAGTATCTTGCAGTAGTAAAAGACAACAGGTATAATTCGAAGCTTGATTTTGTTAAGGGCAGCCATAAGGGGCGATGAGTTTTAAATTTATTAGTAATTTCTTTTGTTGGAAAGGTATCGTATTTTCCTTCATTAAATTTTATTTAGTTTCTGAATTACGAAATTTCGAGTCTAAATTACTTGTGGTAATCTGACTGGCCGATACTAGAAATACCGTGAGTATAGAAGTGGTCGAGATGATCTGATTGACTGCTTAACATACTAGCTAATAGGAATTCAGCGTTTCCCGAGCGTTTGAGTAGAACTTTTTGCCGCTGATCTATGAGTCGATATAATTACGCGGGACCTGTCTTCTGGAAAACACCTATGTTAAATCGCGCTGATCAAATTTGCAGCAAAATGAAGAAGTTCGCGCGTTTGATCAGTTCTCGTGTCTTTGACGAAGAGCGACGACAGTATTGCGTATTTTGTGAAAGTTTGAGCCTTGTGAGTGGTTTATTTAGCGAGGTATTCGCTTGGGAACCTTTCATCTCGTATACAAATTCCTCGTGGCGTGTTTCCTGCAGACTACGAGACACGGGGAGCACTTCTGTATATGAAGACTACTGAACTACTATGTTAACTCGCAAACAGTCGCGGGTCAGTGACTGTTTAGAACGTTTAAAATATCGGGCCGAACTAAATATCTTCTGGCTGCTTTTCGGTATTACCTTGTTAGAGACGGTCAGTAACATTGTCTAAACAGTGTCGGTATATTAAATACGGACTTTATAGCCTTTCTTCATGTCAGAGAGACAATAAACCAGCTTGCAGGAGATTATAGACTTTTTCAATCGAGTCGCCCAAGAATCCCGAACGCCCTATAGTTTAACTTTCATACGTTGCCCATGGACTGGAGTTACGTGGCCTTTGCGTGGTAGGTATTTAGCTGACTTCTCATCAACGCTGCTTTTATCTGCTAAACCAGTATCTACCATCGCAGAGTGAAAGGGCAGACAACCTGAAAACTATCCCGGTAGGTGGACTTATTGAAAGGATAGTGAGAGACCGAACCGCCCGCCGCAGGATCTTTCGTCGAGCGAGCACCTGTAGATGATTGTAAAGTGTGGAGCTATTGCATCTGCATACTCTGAAATGAACCTAACTGGTATATAATCTTGCTTTTAGTAAGTGATTTAAGTTGCTTCACTACTCCTAGGATAGCTGCTTATAATTGACTCATGTTGGCAGCTGTTGATTTGAATTCTGGAATATTTACTTCGTCGTCTTTGGTGAAGGAATTTCGGAAGGCTGTGTGCATTACCAGCACTGCCGTCGATAGTATTTACATCGTGTAACGCCGCTTCCTTTGGACGCAAAGAAGAAAATATAGTACCCAAAACCCAATTCAAGCCCCAAACCCAAGATCCAAATTTCATAAAAAAGAAAACAAAGTCCCACTGTGATAGCATCACTTTAATAGTAGCAAGTATACTGAAGAGAAACAATGTATAAAGAAGTAGAAAAGAAATCCAGTATAAAGTAATTTAGTATTTTTGCAAAAGTAAAATAGAATCCCTTTTGTATCAAATTAAAGTGAAAGTAGATCGAAAAGTAGTGTACTTAAAGATCACGGAGTAGAACAAGTGACAAAGAATACTCCTTATGAATACTCTGACACAACGGAATATAGAAGATATACATTGTTAACGTACTTCTAGCGCTTGCTTGATCGTGTCGTAACTTAACGTGTGCTCTTGTACGTAGGCGATATGAGATTGTTTTTACATTTTGGAGATTTGCGATCTGCTAGAAATCATTAAGCTTGATATAGGTAGATCAGCAACTTTGAGTATATCATTACGTAAAGTCAATGAGACGCCCGCTGGGCGGAACAGGAGGTCAGGATTGTGGAAAGGGCCAAATAACGTGTCGGTCAGTTTCACTTCAAAATTGTGATACATTGTAATTTAATAACACCTTTAACCCAAAACGGTACATAGCCGAATCTTTACAACTATGAGTTCAAAAACCAATTCTTTCACGTCTGAAGGCCTCCAAACGAGAAGTCTTAAAAAGCAACAAAATAAATTTCAAGTGACTGAAGACAAGGAGTTAAAATTGCACATAAAATAATTTATATATATATATATATATATATATATATATATATATATATATATATATATATAATCTCACAGCTAGGCGGAAAGCCTCAGGGCATATACAAGGTGCAATACAAACGGTTGAAGGCCACATTTAAATTTCAAAATTTTAAAAAATGGCTCAAATGGCTCTGAGCACTGTGGGACTTAACGTCTATGGTCATCGGTCCCCTAGAATTTAGAACTACTTAAACCTAACTAACCTAAGGACATCACACAACACCCAGTCATCACGAGCCAGAGAAAATCCCTGACCCCGCCGGGAATCGAACCCGGGCGCGGGAAGCGAGAACGCTACCGCACGACCACGAGCTGCGGACAAAAATTTTAAAATATATTACTATAACCTTTTAAGGCAGAAAGCCGCAATGTTTTCACTTGAGGGGAAATTTTGAGAATAAGGGTTTAAGTGGCTGAAGGCCCGCAGTTGATTTTCTAAAAATTCAAAAATACCTTAACCCTTAAGTTTTCAGTGGCCGAAAGCTCACTAAATGAAAAAGCAACGCAACGACAATAACTAAATTTAAGAATAAGGTTTTAAGCGGCTGAAGGCTTACAGTTGATTTACATAAAACACAATAAAAAACTTTGTCTTTTAAAGCATTGGCTATAACAGATTACCAACAGACCATTAAACCCCATGAAAAGGACAGGGCAGACAACGGCATTCGGACGCCTCACTTATGTGAGGCAAATGGCGGGCCCAACTGCACCTGAACCGTCGGTAACCCAACCAAGAGAGTCACGGACCGAACGACCAATCGGTACATAAAAACTCAAACACCAAAATATTACGGACGTAATTATCCTCAATCAAATAAGTATATGTATTACGCTGTCAAAACTAAACTCCATGTTCGACAGCGACAACAGGTGAGGAAAGGACACTGTCAGAAATTACGTTAATGGCCAGGGCAAGTAACCGTAACACTAATGGCCACAAGGCAGAAAATTCCGCTGGTGCACTTGAATTGTAGTCAACCAATACAGTTAATTCCACCCCATGGCGGCTAAATTTCAGCAATACAAACACTCGGTGTTGCTCACAGGAATAACCTCCCCCAACAGCAAACCACTGAACGAGCCACACAACATGACTGGGCGTGGCTTGGGTACTTAAGACACCACTCAACCTTGACGTCCTGGGTCGGTGAGCCACGAAGCTCGCTCCGACACTGCGCAGGGGCCGGCAGCAGACCCAGCCGACTACGCCGCACGGAGATATCCTCCCTGGTCCGCAGCAACCGACCGACTCCCCTCAGAATGGCGACAACATCTAAAACAGTCGTCCGTGGAAATAACGCCAACTACACACACAACCTGACAAACACTTGCACGTCGACCTGAACGATACCAAACAGTAACTAAGCACGCATGAAGACAAATCGGGAGTGGATGCACGCGCACACACACACACACACACACACACACACACACACACACACACACACACACAGCCGACTCATGAACGATCGGCGAGACAAAACGCGTCGTCCAGTAGGACGACCGGCCGACGATCCACATAGGCCGTGGCGCGGCTGAAGTCATGCGTGGCTGTAATGGTCCGGCGAGCCATGTCGACTGCACTAGTGAGTGCCGCATTGCAACTCCCTCACTGGCAGGTCCGGACTGCGCTCCAGACGCGTTCCTACTGACTGGCAGCCCGAACTCGCGACCCGAACTCACTCACGACAAACGACCGGGAAGTAATAGCAGTTGAGCAAAGGTACTACGAGAGGGGATATATCGATGCGCGCTGCTACCTCCGCTCACGGTCAGACATAGCAGCAGCTCAATGACACCAGTAATTTAAATTAACGTAGGTGGAAGTACGTTAAAACCAGGGTCTAAAATACATGATGGCGGGCACACGAGGCACGCACGGCTCATTCAAGATAGTAAATGAACCGAAGTTTGTCTTAAATTGATTATTATCAATGGAAGGCTGAACTTTGTCCCAAAGTGACAGACTGTTAGTAATTTAACAAAAAAGGAATTGAATATTAGTATCGAATTGTAGGAAAATACTTGGATTTCCTTAAAGCAACTGGTGAAATCTGGATCTTATTGCAAACTCCTTGACTGAAATTTACGTAACAGCTTAGGGAAAGGTTACTTATTTAAGACAATGATAGGATGTGCTTAGACTATAATAAATCAACATAACGTGAATTTATCGTGTTTGACATTTATTTCAAACCAAATAATATTACGTGCTTACGAAACATTTTATCAGTCCAACGATACAGATTAATAACAGGCCGCTGCATATATATATATATATATATATATATATATATATATATATATATGTATGTATGTATATACTTTAGTGGAGAACCTAATGCTGTATATAGACTGTAACCATGATTAGTGCAATAATAGCAGTTTGCATGCATCTAGGTGTAGCCGTGCTCGTACATGTCAGGGAGCATATGATTATTTGAGCTGGCCGGTACAATTAATACGCACTCGGCGTGAATATAGTGCAGCAGGACAGATTTCTTTTGTATCGTTCCTTATCAGACAGTACACAGACATTCTACCGCTAAGTGATCCGAGCACGAACTTCATCAACGAACATCTTCGATAGAAGGAGCAGTTACAATTGACATCGTGCAGAGAAGGGATCTATTGTGTCTTGCCACTATGATACTTTACGAACAAGAATCACTTTGGATTTTCTGCCGAGTTTCGAGACAAAGTTTCGTTGTGAAAACTGTTATAGGTATCTCGCATTGAAGTCCGCGCTAAATTTCGAGCTTCTGTACAAGATCGCCAATTTTGGGGGGTTATGCGTTCGTATAAATTTTTAATGCTTTTTTCGTTGTTTCTGCAACAGTGTTCTAAACTGTTTTTTGTGCCATGGGAGGATCAGCTCATTCGTTTGTTAATTTATTTGGTATAACTCTGTCAATTGCTATCGATGCTATTTCTCTTAATTCAAGCCACATACGGCCTGCACTTTGTAATATTAGTAATTTTCGCCTCACAAACATTAATACACGTTCAATAGTAAACGCTTGATGGCCTAAAGTTATCGAACAATTGTAAAGTAAAAGAAATGAACCATCGCATAGCAGCAACAGAATCTATTATTCTTTATCTTTGCCGTTCTTGCGCGGTGCCTGTAAATCTCTATGTACATGTATCGATTAATGGTATAAAAAAGAATTCTGTTGTTTCAAGACAAATGAGGCTTTTGGCGCCTCACCTGTTTTACTGCTTCCCTCTCGGGAAAGCGTCAAGAGAAATTTTATCTGCTTTTTTGAATAGGTATATTTTCGTTTGCTTCTGGTGAGAGTTACGGTACTCAGCCTCGCTACGACAGCCCGCTTTGATGCTCGTTATTAGCTCAGGATTATTTGTTGCTAAGAGGTCAAGTGTGTTTACACAACCGTTTACTACTCGAGTGGGTTCATGAAGAAATTGCTGTAAATAATTTTCAGAGAATGCGTTTATCACAATTTCGGATGACAATTTATGCGTACATCCAGATTTATACATGTATTATCCCCAACATATCGAGAGTAAATTGAAATCACCACCAACTGTAATTGTATGAGTCGGCTACGTTTTTGAAATTAGGTTCAGGTTTTCTTTGAACCTTTCAGCAAATTTACTGTCTGAGTTGGGAGCTCGCTTAAAAGAATCAAATTAATATATTATTCCTGGTGCTAAGAATGGCCTCTACCCATACTAAGTCACAGGAGCTACCTGCTGCATAACCCAAACATATTGCGCTGACAAGATTGCTTTAAATTACTATTAAAATAGATTGCGTGACTCTTGTGCCGTGGAATCTTACAGTGAAACGAAGCCAAACTTGTTCTCGTGATACTGAAGGACACACAACTGTATCGCTTTAACTTGATAGTTCTCTAGCAATACTTCATATTTTCTTTTATTGAAGCCTAAAACTGTATTACTTCTACTTAACAAGGTAGAAGCGCTAAGTGTAACAGAAGTAATAAGTGGGTCCAAACTTACCTGGAAAATAGGGTGCGAAAGGTAGATATGTCAGCTTACGATGAATGTTTAGCACAACAATTGTCAGGCAAGAAATACATAAATATAGCGTGCCTCAGGGTAGTGTATCGGGCCCAAATCTGTTCTTAATACATACCAATAACTTTTCATACAGTAATGTACGGAAAGTTCTGGCTGAGAATAACGAATTATTTAGGAATAAAGGAGACAGCTCACCTAAAGGCAGAAGTGCTGCGTCGTCGACATATTGAGAGTTGGCAATACTCTCTTAGGATGTAAAGGTTGGCTACAGCGCGCATACACAAGCTCTGGAATGTAAGATATTGTTGTCGCGCCAGTGTAGGAGCCCGCCTGCTGTGGTGCACACGTGTGTTGGGCGAGGGGTCGTCGCCGAGCTGCCGTACTGCCGTGTCCGCCAGCAGCGACACAGGATTTGGTATTGAGTTGATATTTTTTATAATTTGCAGCTCGCTTATTAATTTAAAGAAAAGGGTTTGTGTATATGCGTAGCTGCAGACCGTAATTTTGATAATGATAGGAGTTGAACTCTTAAGGGGAAACCATTGTTAGATTAAATATTGATTTTTGTCATTGATTTCTTTTGTAATTGTCAGGGAATTGTTTCACTGTGTATTCAATTGAGAAGTATTTCAGTCTGTCTCAAGAGTTTGATTAATTTGTAATATTGCTTTAATGCTAATGGAGGCAAATTTACAAACGAAGCGATTGTTCAAAGAGCTTCAAGCGTTTTGTTAATTGAATGAGAAAGAATCGCTTTCAGAATATAGTTTTTTGTTTGGGTTATCATTTATCGAGTTTAGATTTGACCAAACCCTTTCTCTTGAATTTTATGTAGTTGTAGTAAGCAGCAGCAGCCGCAGCAACAGCAGGATCCGCCATACACAACATGCATTGCACTCAACATGAATAATAGGTTTTTTATGTTTTTGTTAAATAATGGAATGCAGCAGATCAAGCAGTGGCAACAGAAAGACCAAGTAAGTTATTTGTTGCGCACAGGACCAATAGAAAAAGAATAAAGTTCCGCGCGATCTCTGTAATAGTAAAGTTAACAAGAGTACAAGCACGAGATTTTCAGTAGAAACACGAGATAAAAGGTACAGAGCTTTACTTTGTTAGCTTTTGGAATGGAATTCCTTTCTCAAGGTGTAGGAGGAACACGTATGTGCACGCTATTTGGTGGGGAGTGGGGGAACAGTGAGTTACCTCAGGTTTAGACCAGGAAGGTTAGGGAGCAAATTATATGCTGTAACGATAGCTTCCATCTGTACAGCGCAGAAGGGCTGGTTATCTAGATGGCACCGGTTGTGAAGCAGGCGCCATTGAAATCTGGCAAGTTGTGCTCTGCTGCATGTTGTGCCTCTGAGTGGTCCACCTTGTTTTTGGCAACAGATTGGGAGTGAACTTTCATTCTGGTTGACAGCTGGCTGATTCTCATAGCAAAGTAAAATGCTGTGCAGTTGTTGCATCAGAGCTCGTACAAAAATGGCTCTGAGCACTATGGGACTCAACTTCTGAGGTCATTAGTCCCCTACAACTTAGAACTAGTTAAACCTAACTAACCTAAGGACATCATACACATCCATGCCCGAGGCAGGATTCGAACCTTTGACCGTAGTGGTCTCGCGGTTCCAGGCTGCAGCGCCTAGAACCGCACGGCCGCCGTGGCCGGCAGAGCTGGTATATAACATGGCTGCTTTCACAGGTGGCCCAGCCTCTGATGGGGTAGGATAAACCTGTGATGGGACTGAAGTAGAAGGTGCTGGGTGGGTGGATAGGGTAGGTTTTGCATCTAGGTCTTCCACAAGGGTATGATCCCTGAGGCAGGAGATTGGGAGTTAGAGAGGCATAGATAGGGACTGACTAGGAGGTTGTGGGTGTTGAGTGGATGGTAGAGCACCAATTTGCGAAGGGATGGAAGTATATTAACGAGGGTGTCGTCATTTAAGGGCATGATGATAGATAAAGTCCTGATGAAGGATGTGGTTCAGTCATTCCAGTCCCAGGTGGTATTGGGTGACAAGGGCAGCGGTTCTTTGTGGTTGGATTTTGGAATGGATGTGAGGATATGCACTGAGGTATGGATGGACCAATCTGAGAGTAGGAGATCGACACCTATAAATGACACGATGAGTGGAGGACGTTCAGATAAAGTGAATGGGAGAGAAGGTGTGGAGGAATGAGGATGTGTCCTGACCTTGGGTCCAGATCATAAAGATATCATCAATAAACCTGAATAAGTCCATGGGTTTTGGGTTTTGGGACGTTATAAATGTTTCCTCTAGGTGGCCCATGAAGAGGTTGGCACAGGAGGGTGCCATGCGGGTGCCCATGGTTGTGCCACGAATTTGTTTCTATACCTCACCCCTTCAATGGTGAAGTACTTATGAGTTAGGATGTAGTTGGTTAGGTGTACAAGGAATGAAAAGGTAGATCTAGAATCTGCAGGGCAGTGGGAGAGGTAGTGTTCAGTCGCAGCAAGGCCATGGGAATGAGGGATGTTTGTGTATAAGGAGGTTGCATCTGCAGTGTCGAGTAGGGACCTGGGAGGTAAGGCTGTGGGGATGACGGAGAGCCAGTGTAGACAATGGTTGGTATTTTGAATGTTGGAGGCTAGATTTTGGGCAGTGGGTTGAAAGTGTTGGTCAAAAATGCCGATATTCTTTCAGTGGGGGGCACTGTAACCAGTCACAATGGTGTGTCCAGGATTGAGAGATTTGTGGGTTTTTTGGGAGCGCATAGAAGGTGGATATGCAGGCTGTTGTTGTGGTGAGCAGGGAGGTGGATTCAGGGGAAAGATTCTGGAAAGGTTCTAAGGATTTCAAAGGGATTGGAGGTTTGTTGGACTTCAGAGGTGGGGTCACTTTGACAGAGCTTGTAGGTGGAGGTGTCAGACAGCTGGCAGACGCCCTCCACCAGGTAGTCACTCTGATTCATCACAACAGTGGTGGAACCTTTGTCTGCTAGGAGGATCATCAGGTCAGGATCCATTTTTAGGCTGTGTGAGGCAGACCGTTTTCTGCTGAAAGGAGGGAGGGACCTGGGGAAGGATGGTGAGGCCAGGTTGGAAGTTAAGAATTCCTGGAAGGTGACTAGGGGATGGTTAGGTGGTACTGTAGGAGGGTCACAGTTGGATGGTGGTACAAATTCGGACAGGCAGGGTTCAATATTAGGATTGGACTGGCTTTGGTTGAAGTGGTATGTGGCACAGAAGTGTTTCCACTGTAGGGAGCAGGAGAAGAAGAGTAGGTTTTTCACAAGTCCAACATGGTTAAACCCAGGGGTGGGGCTGACATGAGGCCTTTGGGTAGGACTGAAACTTCGGTGGGGCTGAAGATTTTGGTGGAGAGGGTAACAACAATGTTCTGGGATTGTTTCGGTTTTGGGTTTTGTAGAGTGCTGACAGCGCGTTTTGAAGGATGTGGTAGGTTGAAAAGGACAGCTAGGCAGTGTTTGGGTGATACGAGAGGTTGACAAGAAGCAGCACTGGGAGTAGGGTTGAGGTTACATAGAGGTACCCCCTGGAGGAAGTAAGGTTTCAGGAGGCTGGATAATTTTCACATGTGGAGTTTGGAATGCTCTTCAATGTGTTGGAGTGCCAGCATTTTAATTTGGGTGATATGGTGTTCGTAGTCAGGATTACTTAGTAGCAGTACTTTGCAGATGGAGAACAGGTGGTCAGGTATACCTGCACTATGGAAATGTGTTTTTGTATAACAAGGTTTGAGAGAAAAAGCCACTGGTGGAATCTGAAACCTACTCCTCCTCATCAATCCCTCATAACACCCAGGCCCTGCGTAGCTGACCTTTTCAACCTACCCCAACCTTCAAAACTGCCTACCAGCAATCCACAAGCCCAGAAGCTAAACAATTCCAGAACACTGTTGTTAACCTCTCAGCCAAAATCTCAGCCCCACAGAATCAGTCATATCTGAAGGCCTCACATTAAACTGTACTTCCAGGTTTGACCATGTTGGACTTGTGGAAGATCTACTTTACTTCTCCCACTCCCTACAGTGGAAACACTTCTTTGCCCCCAACCAATTCCAGTCCAATCCTAATATCGAACCCTGCCTCTCCCTACTCGTACCACCCTCCAACGACGACCCTCCCCCACTCCCACCTAACCACCCCCCAGTCATCTTCCTAGGATTCCTAGCTTCCAGATTGGCCTAATGGTCCTTCCCCAGGTCCCTCTAAGAACAACCCCCTTTCAGCAGAAGAAAGGACTGCGTTACACAACCTAAAAACGGATCCTAACCTGATCATCCTCCTGGCACACAAAGTTTCCACCACTTTTGTGATGAACTGAAGTGACTACCTGGTGGAGAGCCTTCACCAGCTGTCTGACACCTCCACCTACAAGTTCTGTCAAAGTGACACCACCCCTGAAGTCCAACCTAACCTTGAATCCCTGCTGAAATCCTGAGGCCCTTTCCAGAACTTCTCCCCTGAAACCACCTCCCTGCTCACCCCAGCTACAGCCTGCACAACCACCTTCTACATGCTGCTCAAAATCCACAAACCTCACAATCATGGGCACCCCATTGTGGCTGGTTACAGTGCCCCCACCGATAGAATCTTACCCCTTCTGACCAACACCTGCAACCAATTGTCCAAAACATCGCCTCCCACATTCAAGATACCAACCACTTCCTGAACCGGCTCTCCACCATCCCCACAACCTTACCTCCCAGGTCCCTACTCATCACTGTAGGTGCAATCTCCTTATACACAAACATCCCTCATACCCATGACCTTGCCACAATTGAATACTACCTCTCCCACTGCCCTAGAGATTCCAAACCACCGCTTCGTTTCTCATACACCTAACCAACTACATCCTAGCCCATAACTACTTCACCTTTGAAGGGAAGATGAACAAACAATTTCGTTGCACAGCTATGGGCACCTGCATGGCAGCCTCCTATGCCAACCTATTCATGGTCCACCTAGAGGAAACATTTTGAGCTTCCAAAAACCCCAAACCCCTGGTCTCATTCAGGTTTATTGATAACATCTTTATCTACATCTACATCTACATACATACTCCAGCATACTCATCTACATACATACACAATCCAGCATACGTTTCTTGGCGGAGGGTACCTTGTACCACAACTAGCATCTTCTCTCCCTGTTCCACTCCCAAACAGAACGAGGGAAAAATGACTGCCTATATCTCTCTTATCTTATCTTTGTGGTCTTTCCGCGAAATATAAGTTAGCGGCAGTAAAATTGTACTGCAGTCAGCCTCAAATGCTGGTTCTCTAAATTTCCTCAGTAGCGATTCACGAAAAGAACGCCTCGTTTCCTCGAGAGACTCCCACCCGTGTTCCTGAAGCATTTCCGTAACACTCGCGTGATGATCAAACCTACCAGTAACAAATCTAGCAGCCCGCCTCTGAATTGCTTCTATGTCTTCCCTCAATCTGACCTGATAGGGATCCCAAACGCTCGAGCAGTACTCAAGAATAGGTCGTATTAGTGTTTTATAAGCGGTCTCCTTTACAGATGAACCACAACTTCCCAAAATTCTACCAATGAACCGAAGACGACTATCCGCCTTCCCCACAACTGCCATTATATGCTTGTCCCACTTCATATCGCTCTGCAATGTTACGCCCAATCGGCGCAGCTGTTTCAAGCGATACACTACTAATGGAGTATTCAAACATTACGGGATTCTTTTTCCTATTCATCTGCATTAATTTACATTTATCTATATTTAGAGTTAGCTGTCTTTCTTTACACCAATCACGAATCCTGTCCAAGTCATCTTGTATCCTCCTACAGTCACTCAACGACGACACCTTCCCGTACACCACAGCATCATCAGCAAACAACCGCACATTGCTATCCACCCTATCCAAAAGATCATTTATGTAGATAGAAAACAACAGCGGACCTACCACACTTCCCTGGGGCACTCCAGATGATACCTTCACCTCCGATGAACACTCACCATCGAGGACAACGTACTGGGTTCTATCAATTAAGAAGTCTTCGAGCCACTCACATATTTGGGAACCAATCCCATATGCACGTACCTTAGTTAGGAGTCTGCAGTGGGGTACCGAGTCAAACGCTTTCCAGAAGTCAAGGAATATGGCATCCGTCTGATACCCTTCATCCATGGTTCGCAAGATATCATGTGAAAAAAGGGCGAGTTGCGTTTCGCAGGAGCGATGCTTTCTAAAGCCGTGCTGATGCATGGACAGCAACTTCTCTGTCTCAAGGAAATTCATTATATTCGAACTGAGAATATGTTCGAGAATCCTGCAACAAACCGATGTTAAGGATATCGGTCTGTAATTTTGGGGCGTCATCTGCGTCGCTCGGGACTTTACGTTGGGCAAGAGATTCGCGATAAATGCAAGCTAAGTAAGGAGGCAGTAACGTAGAGTACTCTCTGTAAAACCGAATTGTAATCCCATCAGGCCCTGGCGATTTATTTATTTTCAAACCATTCAGCTGCTTCACAACCCCAGGGATGTCTATGTCCTCCATACGGGAATCTGTACGAGAGACAAACGGCGGTATTTTTGTACGATCCTCCTGCGTGAAAGATTTCTCAAATGCTAAATTTAAAATTTCAGCTTTCGTTTTGCTGTCTTCCGTTGCCAGGCCAGACTGATCAGTGAGTGACTGGGTGGAAGCCTTCGAGCCGCTTACCGATTTTACGTAAGACCAGAATTCCCTTGGGTTTTCAGCAAGATCTTTTGCTAAGGTATGACGGTGGTATTGGTTGTATGCTTCGCGCATCGCTCTTTTTACAGCAGCACGAATCTCTACTAACTTTTGCCTGTCCTCATTCTCCCGATCTTTCTTGTACCGCGAGTGCAACTGTCTTTGTTTCCTGAGCATTCTCCGAATTGCGCTGTTAAACCACGGTGGGTCTTTCCCGTCCATAACCCACTTTTTCGGCACATACTTGTCCAATGTGTGATTTACAATGTGTTTAAAATTTGCCCAAAATTCTTCCACGTCCATCGTACCGGAAGTAAATGAAGTCGATTCGTTTACTAAGTGGGATGCTAACAACTGCTTATCTGCTCTTTCTAGTAAGAATACTCTCCTAGCCTTCTTGACCGACTTTTTAACTTTCGTAACCATAGTCGTAATGACAAAATCATGATCACTAATCACTGTCTCAACATTGACACCGTCGATGAGGTCTGGTCTGTTCGTGGCTACCTGATCTAAAATACTTCCATTACGCGTTGGCTGTCGATTTAGCTGCTCAAGACAGTTTTCGGATAATGTGCTCAAAAGTAATTCACACGACAGCTTGTCTGTACCACCTGGACCCAAGTCCGGGACACCTCATCCTCATTCCTCGACAGTCTCAACAACTTCTCTCCCACACATTTCACCTGGTCCTCATCCAGCCATTGTGTCACCTTACTAGATGTCAGTCTCCTGCTGTCAGATGGCTCCATCCACAGCTCAGTCCACAACAAACCCACCAATCAGTAACAGTACCTGCACTTTGACACCTGCCACTTCTTCCACACCAAAAAAATCCCTTTCACACAGCCTGGCAACCCATGTCAGACACATCTGCCTTATGAGAACTCCCTCACCCAATATGGTGAACGCCTCACAAACTCCCCTCCCCCCCCCCCCCCCCATTTACAGGGGTAATTCCCTTGTGGAAGACCCAGATGCAAGATCTGTCCTGTCCACCCACCCAGCACCTGCTATTCCAGTCCAGTCCCAGGCTTATCCTATCCCATCAGAGGCCAGGCCACCTGTGGAAGCAGCCTTGTAATATGCTAGCTCTTCTGAAACCACTGCACAGTGTTTCACATTGGTATGACAACCAGAATGAATGACGACTCTCAAACTGTTGCCAAAAACAAGGTGGACCATCCAGTGGCTTAACATACAGCAGAGTATAACATCGAAATTTCAATCCTTGCTTCAAAACCTGTGCCATCTGGATCTGCCGCCCACCACTAGCTTTTCTGAGTATCACAGATGGGAGCCATCCTTACAGCACAGCCTTCACTCCCGTAATCTCACTGGCCTAAATCTTGTGTGTGTGTGTGTGTGTGTGTGTGTGTGTGTATGCTCGCGTTTGCATGTACATGTGCATGCGTGTCGTCGAGCTTAAGAAAGCTAGGAAAGTAAAAATGTCTGTAACTTTTGTGTATATGTATCTATAGACGACGCAGCATTTCTGCTTTCATGTGAGTCGTCTCCTTTATTCCTAAACTTTTCATGCAGCATAAGACATGGAGAAAGCTCTCTTTGCTGATGACAGAAATGTCCTACTTAGTGAAAGAACATGAGAACAAATGAAACTCAAGAATGTTTACTATTGGACACTATATATTAACAATAGACTAAAACAGAATACACTTCAGCATAAAGAGATAGGACTATTGCTTTGAACATAAACTATAACTATAGATTGCATTTATGAAACGAAATTTTTATGCATGAATATTATGAATCCACATGGAATGAACACACAAAGAAGAACGCAAAGAAAGTTCATCAGCCTGTTACGCTCTTAGCATGCCATCAGCCTGTTATGCTCTTAGTGTGCCATCATCAGTTTGTAACAAAAAATGGATCTGAGCACTATGGGACTTAACTTCTGAGGTCATCAGTCCCCTAGAACTTAGAACTACTTAAACCTAACTAACCTAAGGACATCACACACATCCATGCCCGAGGCAGGATTCGAACCTGCGACCGTAGTGGTCTCGCGGTTCCACACTGTAGCGCCTAGAACCGCTCGGCCACCTCGGCCGGCAGTTTGTAACAAGTAATGTCATCTAGTGACATATTGTTCCGACATGGGCTCAGTTTTTAGCTATGAAATTGTTTTCTATGGCTCAAAGGCACGAAACAGGCAATTTTCAAAAAGCAGAATAATAACTTGAAGCAGTAGTCGTGCTCATCATAAAAATATTCAAAACACTAGGTACCCTACTGAACCATTTCAATACATCTGACATTGCGTTGTACATGTCAGGGAAAACTGTAAGCATTTGACCAAAAGTTCTGAACGTAATCATGGAACAAGATCTAGTCTGGACTTACATTTTACGAGGGAAAAGAAACAAAAAGTCAAATTTTCTGTTAGGAAACAATAATGTATAGTAAGTTACTCAAGGAATGAAAAAGATTGATAAAATGCATCCCTTCGAAACGGCAGCTAAAATGCAATAAAATCTAATTCTTGAATAATGCATACTTAGAGGAGTCAGAGTAGTTAATAATGAAAGATGACACCAGGAAACTTGATTATACTAGAATACAGGATCACAGTGTAATTCTTTTACAATACTATTTATCATGGGGAAAAATTCTCTTTGCTGACGACATCAGTATCATAGTCACTGAGTAAACAAGAGAATTCCTTGCAGAGAAACCAGATGAAACCTTTAAGGAAGTTAACAGCTAGTAAATATGCAGCGTAATGAATAGATTCCATCAATTTCATTTTTAAGAGGGAAAACGACAAATGTTAAGGGCACCTCTACAGACTGCGTCACAATGTCTGGGAATGAATACTGATTCTCAGTTGAAGTAGGGGGACCACAAAGATACTTGCAAGTATGTCATCGTCATCAACAGTGTCATGACAGAGTCCTGTCACCATTGTGTAGCAGCCATCGCCTTTTATTTAAGAACTACTCATATGTACACTCAATTCTCAGAAACGTAGTTTCTTCTGAGAAAAAAAATGCACGAAATATGAACACAGTTTTCGAACGACAGGAAAGATATGCAATAACAACCAAAAATAGAGCTCATTTTAAAGATGTTTTCAAAACACTGGAGATTTAAACTACACCGTTTGGGTACACTTGCCAATCACTTTTACAAGTCAGAAATTGATAATTGCTGGACTAACAGTTCTGTCCATAACACTGGAACAAGATCTAGACATTTAACAAGAGAGGATAAACACAAAGCTCAAAACAGCTTTTTCTATCAAGGAATAAAATTGTGCAATAAACTGCCCAAGGAGATCAGAGAGATAAAGAAAATTAAGTTATTTAAAAAGGCAGCCAGATTACCTGTTAAAGCAATACATTCTATACATTGAATGGTAAGTGGTTTAGTGAAAAACGTAACATATGATAATGATAAAAATAAGTCATTTCACATAGCTCTTCCACACTGTTTTCCCTTCTTTACAGGAAAAAAATTGCTCCCAAGGCAATGAACTGTCATAATGCTAACACCTTATCCTCTTTCTGAGCTCAACATCTCACTCGTTATAGAGAGACACTGACTCGGTTTTACCGGTTAGCAAATGAAGCTGCGGTACACGACAGGAAAAGCCAACATCGCTGCTATGGTCCTGAAATCAGTTGAGAGAGCTCACAACGACCGGGACTGGGAAGTGAATGAACAGCACTAGCGCTTCACGATATGAAGTAAGAAGATAACCGCGCCCACTCGTCACCACCGATTTCTTCCAAATTTACAGTACAGTGAGACTTCCGTATAACGATTAGCAATACAACGATAAACCCGGTTACAGCGATAATTTTATATGGCCCCGGCTGATTTCCTATATGTACTGTGTCAATTACCCCTCATTACAACGATGAAGTAAATTTAGCAACTCCCTCTTATAACGAAGGCAAAATTTCGAGGAATTTACTATTTCCTACTTCTAAGAAGCTCACTATAGCGGTAAGTATTGTCTATTTAGCTACTAGACGTTCGACACTTTATTTCCAGAAGCTTCGCTGCATACTACAGTACTGTATTTACTCTAGCGGCAAAGAGAATAGCATACAGCGAAGTGTGCTGAGCGGCAAACGTCAAAGAGCTTCTTCGTTTTAACGGGTATTTAGTTTGTCCATTGTTGAACTTCAGTAGCAGAAGTGTTTCCTTGGGCTCATACGCAGCTTATCTCCCTGTTTTTTTTTTTTTTTTTTGCAATCTGTGAATGTCATATAGTTGATGTAGACGCTTTGGACGTCGCTAAGTTTGGACAATGGCTGAAAACTCGGAAACAAATAAGATTCGAGACAAAAATGGAGGTTTTCAAAGACATTGATAACGGAAGCAAGAGAAAGTTTTGTAGGTAGCAAATTTAACCCTTCAAGAAAAAGAATGAAAACGGCTGCTGCTGACGTTGTGGACAGAGCTACACTGCGGTGCTTTAATGAGATGCGTGCGCAGAATGTACCAATTAATGCTCCGTTGATATTTCAAAAAGCCTTATATAAGTTGCTTGGCGATTCTAATTTTAAGGCAAGTAACGGATGGTTGCAAAGATTTAAGGACAGGCATGGAATCATTTTTAAAGTGATTTCAGGAGAATAAAAATCAGCACCTTTAGATGATGCAGAATTTTGGAGGAAAAACACCATGTGTAAACTGTTAGAAAAATACAGTCCTGAAAACGTGTACAACGCAGATTAACTGATGCCAGAGAAGACGATGGCCTTTAGAGGAGAAAAGTGTAAAGGAGCGAAGCAGTCTAAAGTACGCCTAACTGTTCTTCTCTGCGGCAACGCGTTACGGGCACACAAATTGACACCACTGCTGATCGGACGATCAGCAAATCCAAGGAGCTTCAAAAATGTAAGATGCTTACCAGGTAGGAGGCTACATCTACATTTACACGATTACTCTGCAATTCACATTTAAGTGCTTGGCAAGAGGGTTCATCGAACCACAATCATACTATCTCCCTACCATTCCACTCCCGAACAGCGCGCGGGAAAAACGAACACCTAAATCTTTCTGTTCGAGCTCTGAATTCTCTTATTTTATTTTGATGATCATTCCTACCTATGTAGGTTGGGCTCAATAAAATATTTTCGCATTCGGAAGAGAAAGTTGGTGACTGAAATTTCGTAAATAGATCTCAACGCGACGAAAAACGTCTTTGCTTTAATGACTTCCATCCCAACTCGCGTATCATATCTGCCACACTCTCTCCCATATTACGTGATAATACAATACGAGCTGCCCTTTTTTGCACCCTTTCGATGTCCTCCGTCAATCCCACCAGGTAAGGATCCCACACCGCGCAACAATATTCTAACAGAGGACGAACGAGTGTAGTGTAAGCTGTCTCTTTAGTGGACTTGTTGCATCTTCTAAGTGTCCTGCCAATGAAACGCAACCTTTGGCTCTCCTTCCCCACAATATTATCTACGTGGTTTTTCCAACTGAAGTTGTTCGTAATTTTTACACCCAGGTACTTAGTTGAATGGCAGCCTTGAGAATTGTACCATTTATCGAGTAATCGAATTCCAACGGATTTCTTTTCGAACTCATGTGGATCACCTCACACTTTTCGTTATTTAGCGTCAACTGCCACCTGCCACACCATACAGCAATCTTTTCTAAATCACTTTGCAACTGATACTGGTCTTCGGATGCCCTTACTAGACGGTAAATTACAGCATCATCCGCGAACAACCTAAGAGAACTGCTCAGATTGTCACCCAGGTCATTTATACAGATCAGTTACAGCAGAGGTCCCAGGACGCTTCCCTGGCGAACACCTGATATCACTTCAGTTTTACTCGATGATTTGCCGTCTATTACTGCGAACTGCAACCTTCCTGACAGGAAATCACGAATCCAATCGCACAACTGAGACGATACCCCGTAGGCCCGCAGCTTGATTAGAAGTCGCTTGTGAGGAACGGTGTCAAAAGCTTTCCGGAAATCTAGAAATACGGAATCAACTTGAGATCCCCTGTCGATAGCGGCTATTACTTCTTGCGAATAAAGAGCTAGCTGCGTTGCACAAGAAACCATGCTGATTACGTATCAATAGATCGTTACCTTCGAGGTGATTCATAATGTGAGTACAGTATATGCTCCAAAACCCTACTGCAAACCGACGTCAATGATATATGTCTGTAGTTCGATGGATTACACCTACTACCCTTCTTAAACACTGGTGCGACCTGCGCAATTTTCCAATCTGTAGGTACAGATCTATCGGTGACCGAGCGGTTGTATATGATTGCTAAGTAGGGAGCTATTGTATTAGCGTAGTCTGAAAGGAACCTAATTGGTATACAATCTGGACCTGAAGACTTGCCCGCATCAAGCGATTTGAGTTGCTTCGCAACCCCTAAGATATGTACTTCTAAGAAACTCATTCCAGCAGCTGTTCGTGTATCAAATTCTGGAATATTCCATTCGTCTTCCCTGGTTAAGGAATTTCGGAAAACTGCGTTCAATAACTCCGCTTTAGCGGCACAGTCGTCGGTAACAGTACCATCGGCACTGCGCGGCGAAGGTATTGACTGTGTCTTGCCGCTTGTGTACTTTACATACAACCAGAATTTCTTCGGATTTTATACCAAATTTCGAGACGATGTTTCGTTGAGGAACCTATTAAATGCATCTCGCATTGAAGTCCGTGCCACATTTCGCATGTCTGTAAATTTTAGCCAATCTTCGGGATTTCGCGTTCTTCTGAACTTCGCATGCTTTTTCCGTTGCCTCTGCAACAGCGTTCGGACCTGTTTTGTGTACCATGGGGGATCAGTTCCATCTCTTACCAATTTATGAGGTATGAATCTCTCAATTGCTGTTGCTACTATAGCTCTGAATTTGAGCCACATCTCGTCTACATTTGCATAGTCAGTTCGGAAGGAATGGAGATTGTCTCTTAGGAAGGCTTCTAGTGATACTTTATCCGCTTTTTTAAATAAAATTATTTTGCGTTTGTTTCTGGTGGATTTGGAAGAAACGGTATTGAGCCTAGCTACAACGACCTTGTGATCACTAATCCCTGTATCAGTCGTGATGCTCTCTATTAGTTCTGGATTGTTTGTGGTTAAGAGGTCAAGTGTGCTTTCGCAACCATTTACAATTCGCGTGGGTTCGTGGACTAACTGTTCGAAATAATTTTCGGAGAAAGCATTTAGGACAATCTCGGAAGATGTTTTCTGCCTACCACCGGTTTTGAACAAGTATTTTTGTCAACATATCGAGGGAAGGTTGGAGTCCCCACCAACTATAACCGTATGAGTGGGGTATTTATTTGTTACGAGACACAAATTTTCTCTGAACTGTTCAGCAACTATATCATCGGAGTCTGGGAGTCGGTAGAAGGAGCCAATTATTAACTTAGTTCGGCTGTTAAGTATAACCTCCACACATACCAATTCGCACGGAGTATCTACTTCGACTTCACTACAAGATACACCACTACTGACAGACACAAACACTCCACCACCAATTCTGCCAAATCTATCTTTTCTGAACACCGTCTGAGACTTCGTAAAAAGTTCTGCAGAACTTATTTCAGGCTTTAGCCAGCTTTCTGTACCTATAACGATTTCAGCTTCTGTGCTTTCTATTAGCGCTTGAAGCTGAGGGACTTTCCCAGTACAACTACAACAATTTACAACTACAATTCCGACTGTTCCTTGATCCAAGCACGTCCTGTATTTTCCATGCACCCTTTGAGATTGCAGCCCACCCCGTACTTTCCCGAGGCCTTCTAACCTAAAAAACCGCCCAGTCCACGCCACACAGCCGCCGCTACCCATGTAGCCGCCAGCTGAGTGTAGTGAACTCCTGACCTATTCAGCGGAACCCGAAACCCCACCACGCTATGGCGCAATTCAAGGAATCTGCAGCCAACAGAGTCGCAAAACCGTGTAAGCCTCTGATTCAGACCCTCCACCTGGCTCTGCACCAAAGGTCTGCAGTCGGTTCTGTCAACGATGCTGCAGATGGTGAGCTCTGCCTTCATCTCGTAAGCAAGACCGGCAGGCAGCCTTCACCAAATCAGATAGCCGCTGTAATCCAGAGAGAATTTCCTCAGATCCAAAGCGACACACGTCATTAGTGCCGACATGTGCCACCACCTGCAGCTGGCTGCACCCTGTGCTCTTCATGGCATCCGGAAGGACACTTCCCACATCAGGAATGACTCCACCTGGAATGCACACGGAGTGCATACTGGATTTCTTCCCCTCCATAGCCGCCATATCCCTAAAGGGCCCCATTACGCGCCTAACATTGGAGCTCCCAACTACCAATAAGCCCACCCTCTGCGATTGCTCTGACCTTGAAGGCTGAGAATCATTCTCTGGCTCAACCAGAGACTGTACCTGAAACCTGTTTGTCAGACGCACCGGGGAGGCTTTCTGATCAGCCTGGGTTTCGAAAAAGACGGTCATGTGAAACCCAGCTCGCGCTATTCGTCCACGAGACTCAGAGGGCCATAGACACGGGTTCACAGGTAGATGCCGTGTTTCTTGACTTCCGCAAGGCGTTCGATACAGTTCCCCACAGTCGTTTAATGAACAAAGTAAGAGCATATGGACTATCAGACCAATTGTGTGATTGGATTGAGGAGTTCCTAGATAACAGGACGCAGCATGTTATTCTCAATGGAGAGAAGTCTTCCGAAGTAAGAGTGATTTCAGGTGTGCCGCAGGGGAGTGTCATAGGACCGTTGCTATTCACAATATACATAAATGACCTGGTGGATGACATCGGAAGTTCACTGAGGCTTTTTGCAGATGATGCTGTGGTGTATCGAGAGGTTGTAACAATGGAAAATTGTACTGAAATGCAGGAGGATCTGCAGCGAATTGACGCATGGTGCAGGGAATGGCAACTGAATCTCAATATAGACAAGTGTAATGTGCTGCGAATACACAGAAAGATAGATCCTTTATCATTTAGCTACAAAATAGCAGGTCAGCAACTGGAAGCAGTTAATACCATAAATTATCTGGGAGTACGCATTAGGAGTGATTTAAAATGGAATGATCACATAATGTTGATTGTCGGTAAAGCAGATGCCAGACTGAGATTCATTGGAAGAATCCTAAGGAAATGCAATCCGAAAACAAAGGAAGCAGGTTACAGTACGCTTGTTCGCCCACTGCTTGAATACTGCTCAGCAGTGTGGGATCCGTACCAGATAGGGTTGATACAAGACATAGAGAAGATCCAACGGAGAGCAGCGCGCTTCGTTACAGGATCATTTAGTAATCGCGAAAGCGTTACGGAGATGATAGATAAACTCCTGTGGAAGACTCTGCAGGAGAGACGCTCAGTAGCTCGGTACGGTCTTTTGTCAAAGTTTCGAGAACATACCTTCACCGAAGAGTCAAGCCTCCGGGGACGTCTTTCGCTGCCTGCCACGCCT
Organism: Schistocerca cancellata; assembly: GCF_023864275.1. Taxonomy (NCBI): domain Eukaryota; kingdom Metazoa; phylum Arthropoda; class Insecta; order Orthoptera; family Acrididae; genus Schistocerca; species Schistocerca cancellata. The sequence goes on along the minus strand of NC_064626.1, from coordinate 18,152,131 downwards.
TGGAACGACCTCCCAATCAACCACAGGCGAGGGCTCAGCCCCACTGCGGGCAGCAACTGGGGCAACCACAGTGGCAGACCGATCTGGGGACAGACGGGACGAGGTTGACATCCCCGTGATACCCAAGTCCGGCTCCCCACAGTGGTGCCCATTGGCAACAGCCTCAAGCTGTGCGACCAAAGTCAGCGCCGCCTGCAGCTGTGAGCGAAGGGATGCTAACTCAGCCCTCATCCGAACACAGGAATCACAGTCCCTGTCCATTCTAATCGATGTTGAACATCAGTTACTGAAACACGAGTCCGTGCCTAGATAACGCAAGGGAAACACGCGAAGAATGTACAAATGCCTAACGACTGCGCCACAATCTGCCTGAATTTACGATTACAGTAACTAAAACTAGAAATTACACCTCCTATACGAAACTATGTAACAAATAAGTGAGCTAGGAGTATACGACTTGCTGCTGGCAGTTGCTTATCCAACGGCGGGAGGAAGCACACTGGCTGTGACCAACCGACACTGACCGTTCAAAACGAAAAGAGAAGACAAACGACCACGCGAATTTACACTATTCAGGTACTAAAACGCGATGCTACAACTCTCAAATACCATCATACGCCCGAAATTTATGAATTAAACACTGCAAGTACCCAAAAACACGCAAAGAAATTAAGAATTAAACTATGTAACAAATAAGTGAGCTAGGAGTAAACGACTTGCTGCTGGCAGCTGCTTATCCAACGGTGGCAGGAAGCACATACAGTTTATTTTGCCTTCCTTTAATTTATAAGTTAATTCAGTACAGTATAGCTTCGGCTCTAATGTTTCGCTACAGTCGTATTGTAAACGTGATTTCTTTTATTGCAGTCAATTAAAAAGCAAATCGAAAAGCATGGATGACGTCTATTCTTTTTAGTGAGTGGCTGCTTTCGCGTGATAAAGAGATGTCAATCAAGAATAAGAAAATTGCATTGCTGGTGGATAATTGTAGTGCACATAACAACATGCCAGCGTTGAAGAACGCTGAACTGTGCTACTTTCCCCCGTACTGTACTTCGATTCTTCAGCCACTAGATATGGGAATAATTAAGAACTTTAAGACAAACTACCGTTCACGTTTAGCTCAGGACGTGATCGCAGACATTGAAAGAAAGGTGAGCAATCCCTACAGTTTCAATGTGAAGCTGGCTTGTGACATGATTGCTAGTTTCTGGAGCAGTGTACAGCCGAATGTGATTGTGAACTGCTGAAAAAATGCAAGAATTTCCGAAAGTGAAGATGAAATAACGCAGGATGATATTCAAAGTGATTTGGAGATTTATAGAGAAGTTACTGATAAAACCCTAGATGCTTCAGAATTGAATACTTGTCAGTGGATAATGAGGCGTTGTTATTTGAAGCATATAACGACGAATCTATCATCGAGGATTTAAAGCGTGATTCGCCTGTTGAAGATTCTGACGATGACAGTGATGTGACAAGTGCGGATCTCCCTCCTCTGATGGAGCTGATAGGTCAGTTGGAAACCATTCAGCAAGTAGCATCTTCAATTCCCATTGTTTCAGCGCAACAGTTGATTGCGTTAGAGGAGATAAAGACAACATTCACAAGAGAATCTTTAAGAAAAAAGAAACAAAGGAAAATAAGTGAATTATTCTGGACACAAAAGATATCCTACAGGTACAGGATTAATAACTGAGGTGAACAAAATGTTTCATTATTTGTCTTTTAATGTTATTTTTTATCAGAAAAGTACTACAGTAATGTACTTCTCAGCCACGAAAACATGGCTCCTTGCTCCGAGTCACGATTACAAAACCTCATTATAACAATAACCCTCGTACGACAATTAAGTTTTCATGGTCCCATGACATTCGATATATCGAGGTTTGACTGTGTATGCAGAGCTTAACCAGAAATGAAACTGACGAAAGTGGCAGATCGAGATAGTCAGGTGGTTAGAATGAAATAGTATTTTGGTCGGTTAAGGCATGAGCCGATCTTACTGGTGACATTTGCAGCCATCTGTTGGCGCAGTGGAAGGAGAGTACCTATGCAGACGCATCTATTTAATTTTCAGTGTTTACGTTTCTTGACTTGCAAATAAACCGAAATAATGCGTAATGGTAGGAAAATGAAGGCAAAGGAAAATTTGGGACTGTAAATAAATTTCCAGGAAAGCGTACGCGAAAAATTCGTAAAATGAGGTACTTTTATTAGGTTACAGTTGATTTACAAGTTCTGGGGTGATATTCATCGTAAAAACTGGTGTAGCAGTAATTTTATTGGTATCTTACACGGACGCCGCATTTTTACAATTTCATGGTTGTTTCAAAGTTTCTACAAAAAAATAAACTTTGTTTACTTTCATAAAAGGTTCTCTCTCTCGCCTCACAGTCTGGCAGCAAACCACGCGTAACGAATTATTTCGCCAAATGTTGGCGCGGATAACCGGTTATGTATAGTGGATTGTATTTTGATCCAGTTTTCTCGGGATGCAATTTCTCTCTCTCTGTCTCTCTCTCTCTCTCTCTCTCTCTCTCTCTCTCTCTCTCTCTGTGATAAGAGCAGTTTTGAAGCTTTTTGATCACATTCTTTACCTGATTGCAAGCAACAGAGTTGCACTAACGGAGTGCGTTTGGGGGAATCACTAATAGCTAGCGATAGCAATCCCCCTTCATCCTAAAAGTCTCATCATATAATTGTGGATTTGTTTGTCTTTCTTCTAGTCAATTAACAGAATAAATTTGTTAGCTTGCGCCTAAGGCTTCATCACAGTCAAAATTTTTTGTATAACGCTATTGCTAAGTTTTTGAGATTATAACTATTTGGACTGTAAGTAAGATAAAAAATGAAAATAAAATTATCGAATAAGGATTTGACCCTACGAGCCTCTTTTTACCGTTCTGTACTGTTCTGGAGCGCCAACAGCAGCCGGGAAACTACTCTAAATAAAAATGGGTCATGTCTAGCTCGACCCAAACCAAATGTTCTCTTCCTAAACGCTAAGCCATCTGGAACAACAGTTTCTGTCACTATCATTTCTGGCCAACCCCTGCATATAATAAATGTGGACGAAATCGCTGATGAGTAGGAGGCTCGGTCACCTTGTAAGAGAGTCCATTCGGACTGCCCCCACGAATAAAAATGTGACACTATTGAAGTGTTAGAGTGGACGCTCAACTTTAGTCCACGTCTATAAAATATTCTCAGCGTATTGTGGAGATTAGCATGGGATCAGCTACGCTTAAAATGAATGTAAATATCAAACTTTATTCAGTCATATAAATAGGTCCTTGTTATGGTTAAGTTACGAGAACAAGCTAAAAATATTAGCGTCATTGCTTAAGTTGTTGGAGAGTGGGAGCCGTTGTCGACGCGACTGAATACATCCGTCAACCGTGCAGGCTCATATTTGTAATGCGACAGCAGAATTTATACACAATTGCAGTTCGCGTATCTAATGCTTTCCAGGGGGGCAGCAATAATTTGAGCTTTAGAACAGCTGTCTGAAGATAAATGTGTGTATTCGAAACTGACAACGGCATTACGTGAGTAAATAAATATTATTAACAGTGGCTAGTTGATATCTTCTTTGGGACAATCAACTTGTACTTTGTAAAGAATCACGGCCTTAATGTCAGTTTTCAACAAAGCTTTTGTTCCAAGTCCCTTGAATACTGTCGTGACTGCAGTCAACGAATGTGTAATAGCGTATGCTAATGGAGAATGACTCTTAGGTGACTACGTGATTATCAAATTATAACCTCACAAAGAGCAACCCGTTATGAGAGTCGCAGTGCATAGAAGTGAACGACAAGTCTATGATTTGTCTCAGCAAGCAAAGTCCAATCAAAAGTGTCTAGTTATTTTCTTTTTTGAACAATGTGTTCAAGTCGGATTACGGTACAACAAAGGGAATTATTGTTATGACACGTAGTCGAAACTGAGTAAGTTATGACAAATGTCGAATCACCGTCAACAGTATCACATGCCCTCACTTCATTGGACACTGTAAATAAATTTGGAACTTAATCCAGGACACTAGCGCAAAAACTGGTGGTCAGGGGCCTTTACGTCACCACCGCTCCTGTCCCGTCTGCCATGAAAGCAAAGGGAAAATTGTCAACAGCGTGCAGAGAACCTGGCTTTGTCATCTATCCAAATACTGGCCACACCCGATGTTGCTAAACTTGAGTGATCTGATGGAAACTGGTGTATCCACTAAAGCATGGCTATTGACAGAAAGTTACAGAAGCTCTTGGACGCAAAGTCCAATCTGAGGAAATAAATGAAATTTCTGGCGCAAAATTCAACCGAAGAGAAAGTTCACTTGCAGGCAAAATCCAAATTACGTATATTAAATGATCACTTTCAGGCTATGTCAAGGTAAGAAGTTTCTCGATCACTCGAAGGCTAGGTCCAGACATTGGAGGTACTTTACCACTGTGTCCAAACTAAGAAATCAAATTTTCACTTTGAGGCGAGTTCCAAGTCCACGCTGGTTGATGGTCAGAGCGTTGACAGCACAATGAGTGGCCGGACATCAGATGGCTATAGTAGATTGTGTCTGACAATTTGAACTCCCTGCACTGGCTGTGCAACAAGAATTCAGAGAGATCTGATTGGGCCTCTCTGCGAATAGGATCGGCTAACTGGCTGATAAACTTTTGAACTACCGGGGCTGTAGTAGGCTGTGTGTCTCCATCACCTGTGGGCACTAGATGAGTATAAGAAAATTATATGGAGACTTTAGCGCCACCGATAGCGATGTTGGCTCGGCTGATGTGTGGAGCTTTCCACAAACCTGTCAGCAAACATCATGTTGACCTACAGCTAGCGCCTATGCGACCAGGCAACCCAATGCACCTGGCTGTATTGCAGCTGAGCCAGGCCCCGAAATACAGCTAATACTGAGGCACTATGATTCATATCTGATATCCCAAGTACAGAAATACAGCATTAGGTCTTTACCTAGTAGAATTGTAGTCAACAAAAACCATGTCTCGTATCTTTTAAATGTTGGAACTCCAGAGGGAAGCACATCTTGGTAAAACTACCATGCACCATCCACTACCGCATGCTGGAAATACTTTCTCCGTGGTCGGCACTTGGTTCAAGTCAAGGGACAAGCGACGGAGTACCGGATTCGGTACGACTGAAAATGCGTTTTGAGAAAAAAATGTTTTCCATTTCCACTTTTCACTTGTACTCAAACCTACTATGTTAACAGACATGAACGTGGGCAACATAACCGTTTTACATGCGTGATGGGCTATATGACTTTTATGTTTCAGCTGGACATCCTCCAAGTTGAATTGGAATTACTGAGATTGCCAAGGATACTGCGAATCAAAGCTTTTGAAGTACATTTTCTCGAAACATTTGTTACTCTTAAAATTGAACGCCTAATCTCTATATACAAAAGGCAATGTTCTGACTGGTTCCTCATCGCCCAGCACAAACGGGTCACAATAGAAGCTTGAAATTTGGACAAGGCGTGGCTCATACTGTAGGTGTCGTTTTAGCAGGGAGTTTTCGAAATTCCAACCCTAAGGGGGAGAAATAGGGGTTACGCGTTTTTTGAATGATCTGCTAGTAAGGCAATTTTGAAGCTAGACCTACGACAACTAGTTTTTGAACGATCTGCTAGTAAGACAATTTTGAAGCTAGACCTACGACAACTAGTATTTGGTGTCTCGGTCAGAAATAAAGAAATACTTGTTCCAGCGTTTTTGGAAATTTAACGCTATCGGGATGAAATAGTGGGCGTAGGCTTTTTTCAGAAAATGTACCATTGTTTAAGAACTACTGAAGTATTTTTAAAACTACATCTATCAACACTGGTACTTGACTTCTCGGTTACAAATAGAGAAATACATGTTTCACTGTTTGGTAATTCAAGCCCTATTGCGGTGAAATAGGGTCACTCTGATTCACTGACTCCACATCGCCCGGCCCAAAAGGCTAAGGATAGAGACTAAGTTTGGAGAGAGTGTGGATCTTGAACCGTAGGCCCGTCTAAGGAGAGATTGTCCGATATAGCACTTCTAAGGTGGTGAAACACGGGATGAAAGGCTTTTCGAAACAAAGTCGCTGTTAAAGGAATTCTAAAGTTAGAACCACGGAATTGGTATTTGGTTTCTCAGTCAAAATAAAGAAAATACATGTTTCAAAATTGTAGGAGAAGATTGCTACCTACCGCAGATAAGGCACGCCAGGCTGCAGACAGGCACAACTGTGCCGGTCTGTAATCTGACGTGCCTTCTTTGCGGTAAGCAGCAATCTGTCTGTTCCTACTCCGTTCATATTCCTACCTGGAGTTTCCATTGTTTGAAAATATATGTTTCAGCATTTTTGGAAATTCTAAGGGGGTAAAATAGTGGCTGATATGAAACGTCCTGGCAGATTAAAACTGTGTGCCCGACCGAGACTCTAACTCGGGACCTTGCCTTAACGGGCACACAGTTTTAATCTGCTAGGAAGTTTCATATCAGCGCACACTCCGCTGCAGAATGAAAATCTCATTCTAGTGGCTCATAGTTTTTCTGAAAACAAATAATTACTAGAGAACTACTAAAAGATTTATGAAGGCTACATACATGACAATCGGTATTTGACTACTCAATTATAAATAAAAAAAATACATATTTCAGTGTTCATGGAAATTCAACCACTAAGGGAGTGCAATAGGGGGTGAAAATCTTTTAAGAAAATATTTTGTTACATTAAAAAAAATTTGAAGCTAAATTTGTTGAGGTTGGTAGTTCCCTTCTCGATTAAATATAAAGAAATATTTGTTAGGGAACGAAAGTTGCTACGGAAATTTCTGCGCAAGAACGAAAAACGCATGATTAACAGAAACTTTGGACTGCAGACATCAGAATCGCTTTTTGGTCAGAAGAAAATTAGCGTGAGAAGCTTAGAAAGGATCGCAATTTCGGAACAATACAAAAACTCGATTAAATAAAAACAAAAAATCTCTGCAGACCACACAGTCTTCGCGAGCGAAGCAGCGGTCACTGAGCTAAATATATTAGTGATGCATATGTGTACGATGGTGTAGATTCTACAATCTGTTATTGTGTAAACCCTAAAGTATACTTGATATCCAAAAAATATTTTTGAATAACATTGGTGGGTTAGCTAGTTAACCTAATTTCAACAATGAAAGTAGTGCTCGCACTCTGTCGATGGTTAGGCTAAAGGCCATGGTACGCAAGTGATTTTCTGGTAAAAATAAACTCCCCGTTATTGGTGCGCATTATGCGCTTGCATGTGAGGCAGCAGCCAGTCACGCTGCGAATAGGTCACTGACTGTGCCGAATGTGGAGTTCTAAAAAGCTTACAGACGGCATCCACAGAAACGTGGGACTGTGGCACCGCCTGCTAACGTCGGCGGCTGACCTACTCTCGCCGAGCTGTACCACGAGCCAATGATGGGGAGAAGCTGTGGTGAGAAACTGCGACATCTCATTTACGGAAATAACTGTCAGATACTGTGCTGTGTGTAGGGCCCAAAGATGTTATTTCCTGCACAGAAACAAGCGAACTTTATTATTGCGTTATGTCTGATTTTTATTATCTCTGTTGTTGAATGTAATGGTACAGACTCCGATTTTGTTCTTTCTCTGATAAAGACGAAGAGAACTTCCTTGTATAATACGAAATCTGCTACAGCTCTTTACCAACATATTACTATTCGAATCTAGCGCTCCATAACATTTCCTTGCTGTGCAGCGACCGTGAAATGTAAAATTATAAGGAATGTAGCAACCTGTCATGATACAAAACTGCCAAGGACAGTACTTCTACTTATGGCATGTATCGGTTAGAAAAATGCACCGATGATGACTGATATCAGTCGAAATCGATTTGCAACAAGATAAATAAATTATGTTTCCGCGACTGGTTGCTACATTCTTTATAATTTTATATTACTATTTGCACACACACGCACACATACACATACACACACACACACACACACGAGTTTATTACGAATATCAGCAAGCTACAACTGTTCTTTAAATGCTTTTTATTTTATAAATCATTCACGATGAGCCCATTTCGCCATACTGTCGTCGTGAGGTGTCCTGCATATACGTAAGTAAGCTATGCTCTTACTATAATGATATGTAACTACGATCAGGAAAGTTATAATACATCGTTTGGTGCTTTTACCTTACATGTAATATCGTTGCTGCCATGCCCTGTCATTTTTAAGAATAAAAAAATTATAACTTTTCTTATCATAGTTACAGATCATTATATTAAGAGCATCGGTTACTTGTGTATTTACAGAGCGTCTGATGATGGCAGTATGCCGAAACGAGCTAATCGTGAATGACTTATAAACTAAAAATCATTTAAAGAGCAATGTATCTGGCTGATATTCATAATAAAAAGGCGAGTTTAGCTACAATGGACATTTCAACACACCATTTGAAAACCAAGAATAATGCTGACTTGTCTATAAAATCATAAAATACAGTAAAATTATCATGCAGTGCAACTGCTTGCTAGCGTACCATTACTTAAATGATTAATAGTCCCAGTTATTTGTACCAGACTCTTTCTGAATTTCTGAAGTCTTTGCCATGCGTGTCGTAAGCTAAATTCTTTATACATCCCTTCTTTACGTTGAAGGGGTCGTTCGTTCCTTTGTTTCAATGACTGTAATTCACATACATATTTCTCTCGCTCTGCTCTTGTCCTGCGCTTATCTGTTAATGAAATGTTAAATACGTCACCATCGCGAATTTCTGTGAATACGTCATAACGATATCCTCGTGTACTTTTCCCACAGCAATACTTATCTCTGTTGCAGCAAGTTGAATCATGCCAAGTTTATCTGTTACTAAACACAAGGTGTGTCCATGCGACGTGTTTCCGTTGTTTCAGGGTAAGGAAATTATTTTACTTGTTTTTAGGGCAGAATTTCCCCTTCTAATTAGCCACAGTGTGGCCATTGTACTTACGGGATACGGCACCATCATCAGTGGATGTGATAAAGGCAACAGTGATTAGTAGTTAAACATATTCAAGTCCCATTTTTGTCTATTTTTAATCAGAAAAACAGATTAAGATCACTAGTTTACCGTCGCATCACTCCATACTAGCAAACACAAACCTAGCCGGCGCCTTATATCTACCACGGTCTCCGCTACATTTTTCCTGACCTGCATTATGTGATGGAGAATTACAGGATTTCCCTTGATGAAGGGTGCACAAGGATGCACTAAAAGAAGCAACTACTGGGGTACCGAAGTACTTGCGGAATGCACATAAGGGTTTTTCAGGCCAGGCGATGATTTGTCATCTGATGAACGCTCGTCAGTCAGTACACAGAGAAATCAGATAACGTAAGAAAAAGATGCTTCGAACGTCAAAATTTGTAACAGTGAATTATCAAAGTATTCGTAATAAAGTCCCTGAATCTATAACCCTTCAAGAAGTATCGCGCTCAAATTATACTCGGAACAGACAGCTGGATAAAACCTGAAGCAGAAGCCTCCGAAATATTTAACGACGCGTGGAACGTATATCGAAAAGCCGTGTTAGACGTAATAGGACGGGGAGTGTTCATTGCAATCGACAAAAATATTGTGTCTCTCCAAATTGAGTGACTGTGGTGTTACCTGGACGCGACGAACTAGCCTAGTTGCACCCAAGCTAATCATCGGATGTTTTACCGACCGCCTGATTCCTCCTCAAAGAAAGTTTACACTGAATAGCGCGGAAGTACCCCGATCATGCGATATTAGGTGTGTGTGGGCGACTTTAATCTGTCAAGTATAGACAGGCTACTATAGATTCACTGCAAGTGGTATAGGCAGTCTTGTGTAGTAAAAAAAGTTCTAAACATACAGTACTTCCGAAAATTGTCTTGAGCAACTAATTCGACAACCCACATGCAATGGAAGTATTCTGGACCTTTTAGCTACAAACAGGCATTGTCAGTACAGAGACTGGGATTACTGATTATGTCGTCATAGCGACGATGATTGCCGAAGTCAATAAATCTGTAAAGAAGGCTGGGAGAGTTTTTGTGCTGGAAAGGGCGGATAAGCAGTTGCAAGACTCCACCTTAGACAATAAACGGGCATTATTTAGTTCAAATATTGTGCACTAGAGAGATTAGGGGCAAAGTTTAAACTAACTGTAAACTGCGGTTTGGAGAAGTATGTGCCGAGTAATTGGATTAAGTTCGGGAGAGACATACCGTGGGTTATAACCAAAATACGGAAAATGATGAGATAACGGTGACTGTTGCATTCTTGGTTACAAAAGAAACCGTCAGAATGTCGACAAGCAGGTGATGAAAAATTCGTGCATCTGTGGAAAGATCACTGAGCGAAGCACACATCAACTTCAGCCATCATACACTAGCGAAATATCTTCCCGAGAATCCCACAAAATTCTGGTCCTACCTAAAAACGCTGGGCAGCCTTCTATTCATTCACTCGTCTGGTGTAACAATAGAAGAGAAACGAATTTTACCTAAAATCATTCACGCAGGAGGATCGTACAGACACACCACCGTTTAATAGTCGCACGGACTTCAGAATGAAAGGCAAATAGGCATCCCTGGCGCCGAGAAACAACTGAAAGAGTTGAATACATGTAAGTTGTCAGGAGCGGATTGAATCCCTGTTCGATGTTACAGAGAGTACCTAAGGCACTGGGCGCTTACATAGCCCGCATTTATTACTAATCTCTCACCTTGCAACGAAGTCCCAAGCGAAAGGAAAAAGCGTAGCTGACTACTAAGGTAAAAGACCGACCCGCAAAATTACAGACCAGCATCCTTAACACGATTTGCTACACAATTTTAAATTCGAAAATAATAAATTTCCTTGCGACACGAAACAGGTCCACAAAACAGCACGGATTCACAAAGCCTCACTATTGCGAATCTCAGCTTCCCCTTTCCATGCAGGATGACCTGCGAAGCACGGATGGAAACCAACAGGAAGATTCCGTATTACTAGGTTTTGCGGAAAGCATTTGATTCTGTGCCCCATGGATTGTTAACGAAGGTCCAACCATACGCAACAGACTCTCAAGAATGTGAGTAGTTATAGAGATACTGAAGTATTAGCACACAGTAGGTTGTCATGGGCAGCGAGCGTTCTTCAGAGTCAAAGTGATCTTCAGGAGCGAACACAAGGAAGTGTGACAGCACAGCTCTCGTTGTCTATGCACGCAAAAAAATCTAACGGGTGGGTTGAGCTGCCACCTGCTGCTGTTTGCTGATGACGCTGTGGTGTGAGGGAAGGTGTCATCGTTCAGTGACTGTACGAGGATGCGAGATGATAGACAAAATTTCTATTGGTGTGACGAATGGCATCTTGCTCTAAATGTAGAAAAATTTAAGTTAATGCAGATAAGAAGCGAAAACCAGCATTGACTGAATACAGTATTAGTGGTCTCCTGCTTACACAGTCACGCCTATCCGTGGAACTAACATGCAAGGGCGATTGTAGAGAAAGCAAATGGTCGACTTAAGTTTACTGAGAGAAGTTTTTACGTGTCAGGGCGCAAAAACAACAATGGTCGTGCGCGCCCATGTCAGTTCCTTAGAACACTAACACGAAAAAAGAGTTTATAACGAACGATTACACGTTAAACACAATCGATGGGAGAAAAGAGACCTAAGGACAAGAACTTCCAATTGGAGAAAAGTTCAAAAAATACGAGGTAGAGGCAACGAATGTTCCGAACTAAACATTAAATGTCCTTCGGTGTATTGCTACGCCGCATAAAAGGTGAAACGCAGGCGACAGCACGTGCGTCCTTCGCTAAAACGGCCCGTAATTTAGACGGCAAACATACATTAGAGCGTAAGCGGTAAAAAAATAAAAAAAAAGAGGGGGGGCATTCGGTCAGGAAATGACGAACCGTGAAGGCTGATGACAATGAACACGGAATGGTGAGGGATCACCACTTAAGAAGTGGTGATGGCTATAACAACAGTCCCAATACGCAACAAAGCTGAAATGATCTCGCAATGAGAAGGCCGAGAGGAGGTCGTCCAAGCCGCTGGGAGCTTGTTTCCATTAAGGGGCTCCGGAAAGGCTCAAAATTATGAAAAGTTCAATTTTTACTTTTTTGCGTTTTCTGAATCTGCAGACTATTACCTTTTAATAGATATATAATTTATTCAATTCCGAAGACTACAACTATTTTTAAATTTTTTTTGAAATGTGTTCTACATGGGCGTGACCCACTGTGGCGCTGTTAAACTGCTGTCAAATGGTGTTATTATTAACGTCCGTGTTCATCAGGTACATTTTAGTGATGTGAGATAAAGTATGTGTTGTGGCTAACCTGTGATGGTTCAATATATATCGCTGATGTGATTGTCGATTGTTTCATGTTTATTTACTCTGTCGTTATCTCGAAAATATTCGTAATAAATTCTGTTTCTTGAGTCTCTGTTTTATTGAAGTGTAATAATGAGTAAAAGTAAAGTTATTAGAAATCCTCTGAAGGCTTTTAAGAAAAGGAGAAATGTTGGAAAGCCAAAGGTATGTGTTATTACTGTAAATAATAACATTCTAACATGGTACGAGCGATGCTTGCTTTAGACAAGGAACGCCTTCGGGCTGCAGACAGGGCTGTAAAGAGTCTAGAAATACAAGCAAGAGTAAACAGGAGGAGGAACAAGAGGAAGCTGGAGGAGGAGTTTGCAGAGGATGAAGATAATCCATCCTATGGACCTGGAATGCACTAAAAAGTTAATCCAATCTTTGTCGCTCGATTCCCAAAACTTTTATTTTCTCATACTAATTACAAGTTTTCGAAGGATCTTCCAAACATATTTGTTTCAAACTTTCAGTAAATGTTACACAGTACCTTCTGCATAATTTAACACAGCCTTTTCCCAAAAAACTGTATATTTTTGAATATATAAATAAAAAATTGCAAAAAAAAATGGTGTGAATTTTCATTACAATTGAAAAAAAATCATCTTTAATAACTGAACCAAAATTTTGTAAAATCCCTGTGTTAAGTTGTAGCCCATATTCCAATAAATAATCTGTAAAAGGTTCAACTTCCTACCTCAAATACTTTGTGAGGAAAGATGTAATTTATAAGCATTATTTTAACATTGCAAGTATAGGGCGTTCCGGAGCCCCTTAAGGGAAGACCAGTGGTGATGCTGAAATGACACCCTGCCGACAGACGGCAACACGGAGATCGTAGGAAGAAATGGAAGAACCAGCAGGCCGAGGTAGGAAGGCTGTATCCTTGGCAGCAGCGTCAGTAGACTCGTTTCCCGCCAGAACGGCGTGCGCATGAAACCATGAACATCACAGTGGCTTCATCGATAGTGAGCAAGTGACACGTTTCGTGGACCCGTTGCAGTAAGACGTGGATGGTGTACAGCACACAGAAGCTCTGAAGGGCACTGAGAAAATTGGAGCTGATCACAAAATGAAAAAGCGTGTGTCGTCGGATGTCCTGATACAGGGCGAAGAGCTCTGCTGTAAATACTTTGCTGTATTCCAGAAACCGATACCGAGAAACGTCGAGGTGGTGGATTTGGTGAGAAGATAGCTCAATTGGGGTATCTGTACCAACCTACGAAAATGGCGGGAAAGAAAGGTCACCTCCACTAACCTAAGTCAACCGACCGCCACATCGTCCTAGGGATTGGCGGGAAAATGACTCGGCCTGCACTGGACTGCTGAAGAGAGGAAGGAGTGTACTTTATTTATTTTGGAACAATTTATTTAGGAATGGAATATATTTATCACACTGACACAAAACACTCGCCCTGATGTGCTTGGGGTCACAATACACAGTCTGCAAACCTGCAAACCACTCGTAAATAATGCAAAACACACGTTTGCTAATTGTAAACTGTCGAAATAATGTATTCCACAGCCCTACACACATGAAAACTACTGCACCAAAATAATTTCAGTACACAGCACACAGACCTGTAAACTGCTCCTAAATAATGCAGCACACTGATGTGTGGACACGCTCAGTACTCATAAACTGTCCAAGTAACGCATAGCACACACTACTGACCTGCACAAAAAATAATGTAACACACACGCAAACAACATATGCAGGCACCGCCCGCCACCCGCTTACACTGGACTGCACGGGAGGCTGCCGGCAATCCCCACAAAGTGACGCAGCCGTCAACTGCCCACTCAGGTCCCTCAAGCATGAGGTGGCGGCATGCCCTTCATACTTGACACCAGAGAAATTCCTCTTCAAATATGTGATTACCTAGGTGGTGTTATAATCCGACCGGACGGGAGCGAAGACATATTTGCAGAGCATAAATGCTCCAAGGTGGGCCGCGCACACATGTGTTCACCACTGCTGGTGTGAACCCTCCCTCTACCTGCGGTCACCGCGCGGGATTAGCCGAGCGGTCTGGGGCGCTGCGGTAATGGACTGTGTGGCTGGTCCCAGCGGAGGTTTGGGTCCTCCCTCAGGCATACGTGCGTGTGTTTGTCCTTAGGATAATTTAAGTAGTGTGTAAGCTTAGGGACTGAGGACCTTAGCAGTTAAGTCACACACATTTGAACATTTTTTTTCTACCTACGGTCTGGCAAAGAGCTAACTGTCAAGCAACGCTGCAGAAATCCGTTCCAGAATAGCGGAAGCTGCTTTCTCCCTAGCAATTGTAATGGACCGTGCATGACGTGTGGCTGATGCATCACCTGGCGTACTTACAAACCATCACAAGAGCGTCTAGTAATGTTCTCAATGTTATACTGAAGCCACATGGCTACCTAAAGTAATAATGAAGTCGAACTCTATGAAATTGCATAACTCCCAGAATACTTAAGGTGCGCTTTTGTAGGAGTTTTCGTGATGTCACACCTTGTATGCACGAAAATTCTTGCCCTTAACAGAATCTGTTTACGAAAATAGGGCAGAATATCATCGAATGCAGTCTTCCTAGCGGTCCTAACATGATACCCAGCCCATTACGTGTTACTCTTCCTGCTTTCAACACACACAAATGTTCCCACCTCTATGTAGAGACTCCTATATCCCAGCACAAAAGATGTCTTGTGAATGAATTGAGCATTATGATTGGCTCTTATCAAATTTACCTGCTGAATTACTGATGCCACCATTATCGAAGCACCATCCCCCTTTTCTTTCTTTCTGCAGACGAGACTTTCAGTGGGAAAACAAGCTATTTTAGACAGATCGCCATATTGCACGGACAATTAAACCCTGCAAAGTGCCCCTACATATCGTCGAATACGGAAAGACTCTTCTGAATTACACAGCTCTCCCACTGAGGACAGGAGCTTGAATATTAGAACACGACACCGATCTCCAACCCAGCAATATACCACCATGTACCGTGTCAATGTAGTAAACATTCAATTCCTGTCCTGTGCCATACAAAATCATCCCTTTTACATCATTCATACACATACCACGAAGACAGACAGCACAGTAGATATACTCATGGCACAGGAGACGTCCATACAAGGTTGGCAGCCATCCAATCTCAACAGTGAACAGAGCGCCCTCAGTGGGCCAAAGTCACTCTCAGAACTGTTCTACAAATTTGCGCTCGCTTCCCCTCGACACAACGCGTTACAGTTTCTGGTCCGGACCTGCTTGCCTTGTCACATTTCTACACCCATCTCCAGACTCTGGGATTACAAGAACATATATATTTTCGCACTGTTTGCCATAATATTATACTATATTCGCAGTACTTCTAGATATAAGGCACATAGCAGTAGCCTACCGATCGCTCGCGCAAATTATTCCGAATATATAGACTGGAAAATGTTTCTCTACAAACCCGAAACTTTAGTGCTTATCTCGTCTGCGAGTACCCTTACATGGTAAATCGAAACAATAGAGGAAACTGATATTTCCATACATGAATACCGATGTCTGTGATGTAACAGACTCCAGATCATCCCTACAATTTACAGAGTCAAATAAGGTGTTTATCATGTTTAGAGAACCAGGGAATGTCTCTTCCACATGCTAGATGCATACACCACAATCGATGTTCCCTCAACTAAGTAAAGGAGTGAAATGTGCAGAAGCAGTCAACCGAACAATTTACATGGGTGAGAATAACGGTCCAGCGCAAATACACATCCATTTTCGATCTTCTTAATTTTCCACACGATTACGAAAGCTATCCAACACATACTAAGTATTAGTTCACTATTCTGCCGTCTAGAGGACGACAAAGTTAATTCATCTACATTGCTACACTCCAACAGGCCTCTCTATTCTGACAGCTCCTGCCATTAATGGGAAATGTGAATCACCCCCCACACAGGTCACAGGCGCTGCAGGCTGAGCATACACAGGTAGAATCAATCATGCTGAGAAATCGGTCATACATAGATTTTACCCCTGTACTTACAACTAAATGTAACAATCGAGGTGTCAATTGAATGACATTCGACAATGAGCGAAGTATCAGAGATACACCCTGTTGATGGCTGTAGCTCTGGAAATAGAAATATCAGGACCACTCTTATGACTTGACATATTCTTCCCTTTGCTATCACAGTACTCGACATCAAGTCCATACCTTCAGTACAAATGTACACAGTCATTTCCTTTGCCTATGTCGTAACACAAACACATACTTTATGAGCCTGATGCTCAAGGCAAACTTATCATGCACCCCCTACTACTAAGTATAATACTTTATCAATAACAGATTACCTATGATACAAAATAATACTGAGAGAAAATCAGCGATAGGTGGACATGTCTCATAAGTTTTTCTTGCGAGTGATACGACTGTGTCTTAGAAAGAGTGCCGTAATCGTCTCATATGTTTAAAAACCCGATCGCATCAGCTACTGCATGTTATTGTCACAAGCGGTCTTGGTTATACAGGTGCACACAAGTATCAATGTTAAAAGCTATACTTGCTTTATAAATCCATGTTACATACGAATCACGTGGGTTTCCAGACAAATATAGAGATGGTGATTGTCTTACAAACCGCCAAATGTTAAAAAACCCGATCCCAACAACTACTGTATGCTACTGTCACAAGCAGTCTTGATTCTACAGGTGCACACAAGTATCCATGTTAAAGCTATACCAGCTTTATAAATCCACATATGGCATTACCTACAAATCATGTGGTTTTTCCAGACAAATACCATGACACTGAAAATAGATGGTGATCGCCGGAGTGTATATTATCACACCAGCAGTACGGTTACACGTCGCCGACGGTGCACCCTCGTAATAAAATTATCCAATTTTGAAAGTGATTTGGCTAAGTAGCGTGGTATGAAACAGATATATGCAACACCCTCACGCTGCCGCCACTACATATTTCTCCAGTATTTGTAACACATTCTGTCTCGATGCCATGTCATATTTCTGGCACTCACATGTCCCGAAAAGAGCCACCTTTCTCGAACCTATCTGCTACAGTAAAATTCCAACATGAGTTTAGGTAGCCACTATGTATCGTGCAATTACCCCTCAGACTCTGCGTTACCGTCCCTAAAGCTATGTGCATGTGATTGTTCCAATGTAAGTTGGAACTGAGTAGAAGCGAGAGAAAGATACATCTACCACCTTCGGCAACCCGTGTAGGAACAGGCGAAGCTGAGTTACTGTGACAGAACTGTGTTTGGACCATTTGATGGTAACGAAGCCTGCAACACAAGGTAGTATAAAAGACAGTATGGGAGCTGGGGGAAGGATGTGGACTTTGCTACTGCATTGTGGAGCTTCTCCAAACTACAAGCAGGTACTGCAGATCCCTGTCCCTCAGGGTCCATTCACGTCTATCAACCCAACATTCTATCATCGTTATTCTATTCCATCCACCAGAGAAAAATTATGAACCATAAAAACTCAACTATCTTCATCTGATACAGAACAAGATGAGAGTTTTAACACACCTCTCTCCTCCCATATATCGAAACAAAATACCGCATGCATGCAGGCACCGAACACATGTGGCGATCCTATTAAATATACAGGTATTGCTCAACTGCACAGACCAGTTCCATCACCAGTGCTCTAGGAGGATGATCGTATCCCACGGACTATACTGTAAGTCGTAAGAGACGCCCCCTGTGGCCCCGTCTCTTTGTTTGAAACATGATTTTATAACATACTTTGTACACAGCCAAACATTTTATTTTTATGACTGGACTTTGAGGTCTGTGTCAGGTGCTAAACTGACAATAAGACGTTCTGATCCACGACCTCTCGCAGACAACAAGGACATCCCCCAAAGCACAGTTATCCAAGACATTGCACTGTGATGCAATTGACGTCATTCAACATGGCTGCTGTGACGGCAGCTGATGATGCGAGTACCGTTCCCAAGATAGTGGGAAAGTGCCACACCCACTGCCAAGGTCCCCTGGCAAGAAGTTTGAATTTTGGTGGGAAGATAGGTCAACTGGGATACCTCTACATTGGCTCTGCGTTCCGTTTCGACTGATTCCTCATATTTGCACTCATATACACAATCACTGTTTCAGTGCTTGCAATCCCCAGTAGGTGTCACCCATCCACAAAACTTTATCCCCAGCTCAAACAAGCGTTGTCAGTCAATCATTATGTGGTAAGCTACAGCCTGTCAGTGGATGGATGGGATGTAAAAGGCACCGCCTATGTACTGTAATAATAAGCATCACAGTTGATAGCGGGAACAATTTTACAGTAATTTCAACACCGTCCAATGATATGACAGCATGTTTCCCCTTCTCTACTTTGTGAGTATCATTGCGAATATAGATAGATTACTGTGCAGTACGTCCATTCATTGTTAATTCTCGAACACATAAATCATCAAAGTATACCAGACAGCACTCTATATACTGTATTTCTAATACCGCGAGCATAGTGCATAATTTACGATCTATCTTTATGTGGATGGGTGTCATAGATCATTCTCACAGTCTTAGGATAAAATTAGAAACTGAAATGTCTCGCCCTGCAGCACCATTAGCGATTTAATCTGCAGCTGACCAGAAATAGACCACTACATTCCACATCTCGTGAATAAATGGAGCTTGCCAAGTCCTCAACTGTCCAAGTGCACAAGAGTTCCCCAGATGCACCCATGTCAAGGAGATTAGCACCCCTTATCGGTGTACAGTAACAGATTTGAAAGTGTTGTGATAAAATAGGACAGGGTTGAGAAGAACGTGATTTTTATGGATGATGGAGCTCCATCTGTCCGGAGTTCGAAGCATTTTACATAAATCAACTACACGCTCAACCCTAAAGTATGGTTCTAGAGTCCAGGGTCAGTACCTGGAAGGTATTGGAAAGAGAGAACATGAACACCTGCACTCCTAAGGCTACAACGTTCTGCACTTGAAACAGGCTGTAATGTTAGGTCGCTCGAGTTTCCGGCGTATCAGTTGTGTGGAATGCAGCGCTGTTAATATACCAATGTAAGAAATATATTTCCAGAGCATGACTGAGCCATGTGCGGCTCGCGTTCATGCCGTTTATTGGTTGACAGCTTGTCTTTGCGACGCCGCTGTCTCCTTTCTTGTTATTCGATTTACTGGCGTCACTAACTTGCGGGTCTGCTTGCCCGTGAGTGGCAGCAGCAACGCTTATGGATAAGTGCACTGTCAAACTATCTCTGGAGCGACCGCTAGTATTTTCGGGTCGTGGTCTGTCGGCAGTTCAGTCGGGACGGAGAGCCAGTCGGGAATGGAGCGCCAGTGAGGTGCGGAGAGCCAGTACTCGCCGACCGCTGGCGACACACATGAACTGTCCAACGGAAGGAGATTGGAGCGGGAACGACGGCTGGTTGGTCGACGTGTATTTGGTCTTTTGACCGTATCTGGGCCTCGTCAGTAAGTCATCTTGCCAGACGTAGGGCGGTTCCTTCCTTTTGCAGAGATGTGGTGGCCAGTGGGCAAGAGCTACCTCTGAATTGTTGGGTCCGAGCAAGAGTGCCTGGGTCGCCGTGTCTGCGAGTTCCGAACGGACATCGAGTTGAGTTGGACTGGAGCTGCAGCGAGCTCTGGACAGCCAAGACTCGCCCAACAGTTGCCGACACACATAACTTGAGTGTGGACGACCTTGGATGGTCGTTCGGTCGGTCGTCCCATAGGACGACGCGTATTTGGTCGCTGACCACTTATGTGTATCGACTTGTCGTTTCTCCTTGTTGTTCCAAGGTTTTAGGATTGTCGGAGTTCTTGATGCAGGTATTTACGTGGAACTGTGTGTAGTTTCTGTAATTTCCACTCAGCAGATGAATGCTGTCTGTGTGCTGGAGTAGCCAGTCGGTCGGTTGCGACAGAGCAGCGAGTGTGTGTTTTTCCTCGCCATGCGATGCTGTCTGACACGGCGCGTAGTTTGACAGCCATTTGTTCATATTTTTGAGTGGTTATTGTGCCTTGGCTCCATTTAGACGCCAATATTTGAAGACGTAGTGCTGCTGGTATCTTCACCCTCGCTGATTTTTCCTTGTCGTGCTGTTGGCTGGGCGGAAGGGAATTGACTAGGTTGTTTGTCGGTCATTCAGCCGTCCCTGCATCGGGTTGCCATCCGCTTAGTTAGTATTACACTTGGCTGCCTGTCTCACCTAAACTTCCCCAGGCCGACCCTTCGAACATTTCTGAGCACCACTGTTCTGTTGTTATGGATTGTGATTTTCTTTTAGTCTCAAGTACTGTGCGAGGCCTTCAGCTGTATATTAATTTAGTTTGTTTTAATGTTCAGTATGTGGCCTTCAGCTGAACTTCTACGTGAAATATTTTAAGATTACGCCTTTAGCCGTCTTAAATTAAAATTTGAAAGGACATTTGTTTAAAACCTTTTAAAATGTTCGTACTGAAATTCTTGTTATCCAGGCCTTCAGCCATGTGTATTCCTTAAGGCAATTTTAATATCTTCAGGTGTATTGTTTCTGAATTCTTTTAAGTGCATGTGTGATTAACTGTTTTAGTACAATAAAGTTTGTATGTTTGTGCAACTAACTGTAACTGACCTTGGACCCTTTCCACAACCATATCCTGATCCGCTCTGTCCTGTGATACCAGATTTCAATGACATGCATCCTTCTTGCAGGTTTCTCTATGATAAACTATGGTCACAAACTGTAAAACACTGGCTCTTTGTGATACATGGACAATATAGCTTTCCAGAGATGTATACTGTCCACTGTCCAGATCCGATCATGGTACAGAAATTATACTAGGCCCACATCACTCGATATAAAATGATCGTTAATAATTGAGAATACCTCTTAGAAGGAAACAGATAAACGCATAGCAGCGGAATGTAGTATAGCATGTACTCGATTGTATCCAGCCACATCCACATTTGGAGAGCGTATCCTCTGTTTTCTGTATGTTTGTGTATATAAATGTGCCACAGATGGCTTCCAGGACTCAGTCTCCCCACTGGTGAACCAAACTTCGAACGTAGAGCATGTATTCGTACATAGAGTGTGATTGGTCCACCTGCGACCCCTATTCCATATGTGATGTGTGGTGGATCTGCCTCCGAATATCAATCCTGATATATATAGTACGCACCAAATCAACACTCAAATACTAACTCGGATGTGCTATATTGTGGATCTGCATCCCAACACCGCTTCATACATTGTGGGTGGTGGATTCACCTTTAGACCCTACCCCATGCGCGTTATATTGTGGATCCAATCCCCAACATCGCTCCGGATATAACACGTGGTGGATCCACACTCGAACACTAACTCGGGTCTACTGCGGGTCTACTGCGGCTCGATACAACTGAGTACATTGCTATACTACACCCCGCTATCAGTGCATTTGGGTTAGGTGTTGGCAGCTGTGCTACATTTAAAAGCAATTTTAGAACACAGAACGAGAGGTTTCATGATCATGTGGGTAGAAGTGACATAAAAATCGAAAGAACTGCAGAAAATAAGTATATATTGAGGGAAAATACGGTGAAATGCGGGGAAATTCAAGGAAGTACTTTCGTGTCTTCTACTTGGCGCAGAACAATTTGTACATGGGGGTAAGTATGCGACAGCAAGAGGAATCCGGGAAAACGTCGACACAGAAGCGAACTAAAGCAGGGAAACAGTCACTTTTTCTTCTATTGAGGCGGCATACAACAGTACGTATCATGAGATAACAGTGTTACACGTGAGTTGAAGCTTAACAGGAAGACAGAGAACCATCTGCCTCTAAACCTACGTGCATCTGCGTTAAAGGATAACAGCGCATGGACAGGGTGTTTTAATTACTTATTGTCTTAACATTGTCCATTGTTTAAAGTGTATTTTCAACATTAAGAAACAAGTCTGATGCAGAACACTATATGCAAGTGATTGTATCTTCACCTCTGTTTGGTTACATAAGAACCAGTGTCCCTTCCTGACACTGGTGAGTTGTTTGCTAATGATGGCCTAATAAGCTGAAAACTAGTTCGAAATAAACAAACAGTAGAACAAAAACAATGTACTTGTTATTCAGCGTTACATATGGAATTGTGCTAGCAAGAAGTAAAGAAAGTATCCATAAATAAAAATTAATCTTTCATTTCCTATATAACTCAAATTATTCTTAAAGTCTTGGACATTTTCCTTATAAATACTACAGAATACCTGTAATTGAATGACTTTTTATACATGTGCCCAAAGAAGAAAATTTTTCAGTAACTGCGATGAAAACGACAAAATATTCTCTGAATTTTTGTAATTTGTTCATCAAATATCTTTAATAAAGTCATCTTTTCCTGCTAGCTTAATTTCACCAGCCTTTTACACTGCTTGTGTAAGCAAATGCGATTATTAGACGATAACTGAATTAACTGCAAAAGGTCTATCCATATTTATTTTAAGACTAATTACCGCCATATTTGTAGCTGACAGACCGGATGTTTGGGTTCCTGAAAGTCATTTTAATGCTTTCAGGATAAATGGCTTGATGACAAACAATTAGCAGTCATTTTCTCTCTCATACAGATTGCTACTAATGGAAGCAAACCTTTTCAGGACCTGCAGTTATTTCATTACAGAGTTCGATGCACAAGTGTGAATAAAGATAGTGCACCTGTTATTATAATCATGTACTCGTGAATTGTGAATTGCGACCCCTTTATTCCAGCAACAGTACTACTCTAAATACTCCCCTTCTCAAGACAACTTCCTTTGCCAATTCAGTCCTTCTCAGTTGGAGAGGGTTATAACCATATTTGGCTGTCTTCTGGCAGAAGGAAAATAATCACTTGCTGGTAGTATATTGATGAGAGTTCTGGACCAAAGAGCGTTTTAAATTAAAAATTCCAGGATATAGGCCAAGATTCTAATTCAGCAGTATCCACCCACCAAAAATTTTTATGTAGGTACACACAAAACGAAATTTTCATTTCAAAATGAACTATTTAAAAAAACTTAAATTATAGTTAAGGAAATTTTTAATTTAATTTTAATTTAATAAAAAGATACATGAATTTTAAAATTTATTTAAGTTTACCTTGATAAATAAAATGTAATCCAACAATTTTATCTAATTTCTCATCATCATTTGTAAAGATTTTAGTATAACATTGTGAAAGAGCAATTTTATATTTATCATCACAAAGGGTTTAATTATATTCATATAATTATCATCAAATTTAGTTGGTAAAATTTCAAATTTTTAATTACTTAAGATTTATGTTTTTCAGTTCTGATAATTCAGTGAACACAACTGCACAATCATTACTGTAATTGTTAAGTTCATTTAATAGATTTTCAATGTTACAATTTATGCTTGTTTGTTTTGAGTTCATTAACATAAAAAATGTTTAATTTTTGAAAATCTAAAGTTCCAGGTTTTATCATCTCTATTTTCCTGGAAATAATTCAAAAGGAAATAAAACAAAAAGTTAAAATTTCTTTAATTTTATTCATTTATATAATTAGATATTTTCAGTAGGCCTTCCGTGTTATGAATAAAAAGTTAAAATCTCATTACCACACATAGTAACACATGCAATTGTATCAGTGCAATGCACATAATTTCATTGTCTTTTCTTGAGTAGTTACAACATCCATTCTGCTAGATATGTAAATTACGTAGATACACTAACATTGAACAAATCATTATTTAATTGAGTTAGTCATTTAAAATCTGTAAAAGAGCCATAATCTTTTAAGAAGATACTTGGTGGATCAAGATCACTTTTTGACAAAAAATTTCATTTCTTCCATTTTTAACCCACATATTTTCTAATTTAACAGGATCAAATAAAGAAGAATCATTTAACTCAAAATGCTTTAGATTAGTTTAGAAACCAACAAAAATAAAGTAATGCATATCACATTTGGTAAAATTATAAAAAGTAGAAATATCTAGTTCAAAACTTATTTTTCCCTGTAATCCAGAAGATTCATGTATTTGGAGTTCAAAGAAAGAAACTGGAATTTTTGAATTTTGAAGTTTTTCTTGTTCCAGTTAAAGAGAGTATTCTGTTTCATATTTAACAACAGGAACACGAATTTCCGTATTTTTACAACAATTTTACCTTCTTTTGGAAGTGCCGAATTATCATTATCAGTATGCAACTGAAGAAGAGAATCGTTTTGAACTTTGGATGCAAGCGATTCCTCATTACTAGAAAAAATTGCTACCACAGCAGTTAGAGGAATAGTGTATGGAAAACGAAAATTAGGAATGGGTTACTAAACTCCTCCCACACAGGCCACGAAAGCCAAAAGGTACTGGCCAGCTGCCGTGTCATTCTTAGCCCACAGGCAACACTGGATGTGGATATGGAGCAGCATGTGCTCAGCACACTGCTCTCCCAGCTGTATGTCAGTTTCTGAGACTGGAGCCACTACTTCTCAATCAAGTAGCTCCTGACCTTACCTCAAAAGGGCTGAGTGCACACCGCTTGTCAGCAATGCTTGGCAAACCGGATGGTCACCCATCCAAGTGCTAGCCCAGCCCAACAGAACTTAACTTAAGTGATCTGATGGTAACCGGTGTTACCACTGCAACAAGACGTTGGCGTGAAGGGGTTTAGGTGATGTTAAAAATGGATGGGGTTTATAAAAAAATTCTTTATTAATGTTTAATTTATTCAAATGAATAACTTTTCAAATGATTACACTCTTGTTTCCATTCTGATCTTTGACCTCTGTTACCACTTACCCATGGCGTTTGCAGCCATGGGTTGTTATGCAATTCTCAATCCTTATGTGGCAACTCTAAACGGAAATCAATTACAATTAAATTAAATAATGAACAATTAAATAGTACTGAACCATTACTAACTGACGTTCAAAAAAGAGACTGAAGGAATTTTAGTTGTTGCATTACCTATTCCTGTTGTGAAAAAGATTATTCAACATTTAATGGACAAAAAAGGAACAAAACAGACGGGAGATTTTTACCATATTATCATCCACATTAAGATATCCAAAAACTATGGGTTCATTTGCTGGTGGTTCTGCAGCAGTTGTAAATGCAGTTATAAATAAGAGAAAAGGTGAAAGAGAATCAAAAGAACAAAAAAAGCATAATTTTGCAATGGAATAGAAAGTGGAAAAAAATTTCAAAGAAATGATCAGAAAATGTAACAATTCTTTTTCTAATTTTGACATTGAAGAATTAGTTAAACAATTAAAAATTAAAAATTTTCGTGGTGTTTTATGATTACTGAATTACCAAATGAACCAAAAAATGTAGAATGTGGAATAGTAAATGTAGATACTCCTGAGCATGTTGTTACTCACTAGATTTGTTATTATAAAAATAAATATAAAAAATTTGTTTTTTATTCATAAGGAGGAAATTCACCTAAACAACTAGTTAACGGTTTAATCTTTACTACAATATTGAGAGAATTCATAATTTTGATGAAATAATTTGTGGATATTTATGTCTATTTGCTTTAAACCTATTATTATTTAATTGTAAGTTTAATAATATTTTAAATGTAATAAATGGTCTACTTAATGGTTTAATCTTTACTATAATATTGAGAGAATTCATAATTTTGATGAAATAATTTGCGGATATTTATGTCTATTTGTTTTAAAACTATTATTATTTAATTGTAAGTTTAATAATATTTTAAATGTAATAAATGGTCTTTTTTGGGGAAAAAATCAATAACCGCTTTCAATCATTAGAACCAAAAATTAATAATGAATTAATTCCAAAAATCAAATATATTCTATCATCAGTAGATCCATAAATAGTTAACGGAATTCAACAATTTCAAAAAGTATTAAAAGCTAATTTTAAAGTAACTAGATCTTATATTGGTTTTAAAGATATAATTGTGAATATGAATGATCAAATAGATGCAAAAGATGTAGCGAACAAACATACTTTCAGAATGAGTTATCAAACCTTGTTACAAAACCTGAATGTACAAATACTTTAAGACAGTTGAATTATTACATTACTAGAGAAGGGCTAAGTAAATACTGTACAGAAAAAAAAACTGAAGAAGTTATTTCAAATATAGATTTAACTCCATACTTAAATGAATTAAGAAAACTTAATTTTAAAGTATATGATAAATTATTGAATTTACTTTTATTACTGGAGGTGAAGAATAAATGTGGAATTTCAAAGAATATGATTTTCTACATCTACATGGATAATCTGCAAATCACATTAAGAGCCTGGCAAAGGGTTCATTGAACCTCATTCACAATTCTCTATTATTCCAATCTCATATAGTGTGCAGAAACAACAAACACCCTCTTATTTCCCTTTATTTCATGGTGATTATTTCTTCCACTGTAGGTTTGTGTCAACTAAATATTTTCGCATTCAGAGGAAAAAGTTGGTGATCTGAATTTCATGAGAAGATTCTGTTTCAATGAAAAACGCCTTCGTTTTAACAATGTTCACCTCCAATCCTGTATAATTTCAGTCACAATCTCTCCCCTATATTGAGATAGTTCAAAACATTCTGCCCTCCTTTGAACATTTTCTATGTACTGTGTCAATCCTATCTGGTAAGGATCCCACACTGTGCAGCAGTGTTCTAAAAGAGGCTGGAAAAGCGTAATGTTGGCAGTCTCCTTAGTAGATCTGTGACATTGTCTATATCTGCTGCCAATGAAATGAAATCTTTGGTTAGCCTTCCCCACATTTCCTACATTTCCTTCCCATTTAAATTGTTCATAATTGTAATTCCTAATTGTAAATTCCTAATTTACAACATTTAGATTTCACAGATTTATTGTGTAACTGTAGTTTAATGGATTCCTTTTTGCACTCATGTAGATGCCATTACACTTTTCGTTATTTAGTGCAAACTCCAAATTTTTGCACATACAGATATCTTTTCTAGATCCTTTTGCAATTTTTTTCGTTCTTCTGATGACTTATTAGTCGATAAACGACAGTGTCATCTAAAATAACCTAAGATGGCTGCTCAGATTGTCCCCCAAAACGTTTATATAGATAAGGAACAGCAAATGGCCTATAACACTACCTCGGGGAAAGCCAGATATCATTTCTGCATTTATTCTTAAAGTAGTTGTTGTTGTTGCTGAAAACATAACCAGAGATTTAACATTCAATGATTCTGGTATTTGGATGAGTGTTGTTGACAAACTTTACAAAATAACTCCTGAAATCAAAGAAATAAAAGTATTATGCAAATCAAATTTTCGAACTGCAACATTAAAATATTCAGTTAAAACTGACCCAATTGATGCAAAGATAATTATATATGGTGAAAAAATGTAATTAATTTTTATTCTATATAAATGAAGAATGATAATCATATCTACCATCTGAAGTGCAAAAATCCGCATTGATTAACAACTAAAAATGGAGACAATTTCGATAAAAAAATTTCTAGGTGGAGGTCTAAATACTTATGAATAAATTATTAATGAATTAATAAATTAATGAGACAAAATTATACAAGAAAAATGTAGTTTCTTTTAGAAGAGATGATTTATGGCAACCTGATTTAGTCGAAATGGATTCTGAAAATTAAAAGGAATTTCAAAAATAAATAAGGGATGTAAATATTTATTAATTATTTGAGACAAGAAAACCATAAAATTGGCAAAACGATAATTGTAAATAATTTTATAATAAATAACTTTAAGAATCAATGAAAAATGTTAACTTTAATCATTATTAAACATTACAGAATTAAAATGAACTGTTGTGGAACGATTACTCTTCAAGGAAGTTGTAAATACAGAAACTGAAAAAAATCTTATTGAAAACTATTTACATAACAAATTTGTTAGTTACTGAACCTAAATATAAAATTGGTAATAAAGAAAGAATAAGTAAACTGAAAGGAATTTTAGAAAAGGATATACTGCCAATTCATCAACAGAAATTTTTAAAATTGAAGATGTTATTCTTTCTAATCCAATAATACATAAATTGAAATATTTAAACTGCAACTAAATACAAGGAAATTTTTAAGAATGGGAACTACTGAAAATTAATTTTCCAGATATTTATCTTGTTGAAAAGTTTTAAACGAGAAAAGTAATGAAGTATATGTTAAATGGTTATGTATTGATAATTCTCACAATAGTTGGGTAAAAAAAATCTATTTTTTAAAATATTCATAAAAAATTTCTATACAAATGGAGGTATTTGTTCAAAATTTAAATATTATGGTTATTACTTTATTAAGGGAGATAATCTATATGGATATTCAAATCTTGATTAACATAAACGACTTCCTGTCAAAATCATTAGTGGGTTTTAAATTTGAGTTGATGGAATAAAATGTTGGAGTTAATTAGTTTTGGTTATTAGATTTACATAAAAAATTTTAACATAATTAACTAAAGTTTTATAATGAAAAAGGTTTTGGAAATTTAGCTTTATATTCTGAGAAATGTTTGCTATATTTTCTGTGTCATCATACAATTGGTCTTATCCAATGTATTGAAATAATTTCGGTGGCAATTAATTCTTATAGTTTCTTCCATTTATTGATATAATTTTACTGAATTTGGTATATAATTAATTCTTAAAATTTCTTCAAAGATTAGATACTATTTCTGAAAATATTTATTTAATTTTGTACATTTCTAAATTGTGTTAAAATAACATAATATTCATAATTGAAAAAAATGTAATCGGAAAATACCAAAAGTTTGTTTTTAATTCGGATCACTTAATTGAGAAACAACGTTTTGTAATGTATTTATTTCTACATATATTTCGTTTATTATTCCAACTGTATCACGATATACTTCTATGATACCTTCTATACTTTCATTTTTCTTTTTATTTAAATTTTTTCAAGTGAGTTATTTTCTCTTTCATTTCATATTCATTATGATTTCTAGTGGATGGTAAGACATCTGCAGCCTTGAAAATTTTCTAGGAATGTAATTGTGAATTCATAACTAAAGAAAATAAACCTGGTTCAGTAATAAATTTTGAATGTAGATGAATATTTTCAGATAGTGGTGAAATGTTGCTATTGAAATTTTCATATGTTCTAGGATATTTTCTTCATCTCAAGCACATCACAAACTTAATTTTCATAAAACGAAAGATTAATTTTCTTGTCTATGATTATTAAAACCTGTTTCTCATTAGAAATTGATTTATTACTTTTTAGATCCATCAGCGACTTCATTCATATAATACAATTTAACATATTAGTTTTAATTCCAATAATTTTTTCCTTATAAATGGAAAGGGAAAGTAAAATGATTTGCCCTTGTATAATCAAGAAAAGAAATTCATAGAGAAATTAAAACAACAAAACAGTATAAACCTTCAAAATCAGGTTGAAATAACTGTAAAAAAAGCAGAAACAGAGGAAATTTTTCACAACTAGCATATTAAAAAATTTATTTGAGAATTCAGTTGAGAGGATACAAATATTCCTTTACTATGTTCATAACTGTGAACATTCAAAAGATGTAAATACAGCTTTAATTTATCAAAAACAGTACATTATCAAATATTCGGATGTTTTTGTTGAAATTTGTTTATAAAATTAATTTGAAAGACATAAAAAATTAATGTATCAGTAAAGAATATTGAAACCTAATTATCTAATCTTATGTGCAGCTGTTTGATTCTAATAAGAAATAATTTTTACCATCTATTATTTTATTTGAATTTAATTTATAATGACAATATGGCAATTTATTCATTCTATCTTGTAATAGAACATATTTATCATCAGAACTTAGAACAATTTTATTACATTGAACTTTACACGATTCGTGTTTAAATGATCTAATCAAATACAAACTTCTGTGTTGTTTTATTTTGGCAGTTAAGCATTTTTTATAATCACCATAAGTAATTTCTTAACTCCTTTAGATTTTGTGTCTTCTTTATCACAAACTTTGGAAGTATACATTTTCGATCTTAAACTAACATATTGTATCATAATTTTTCCACATTTTCATCCTTCATTTCTCCTCAAACTTTCTTATTTACTTGCCGAATTCCATAAATATTATCTTTTAGATAATCACTTGTGTCAAAGTAATCAACCATTGATTTCATATCTTTATTGAAGTGTTTACATCTTAAGACAGAGAGTCATTATCCATATAACATAAATCAAAGTTTTCACCCTATTTCGGTTTCAATACATTACAGCGAAAATCATACATTTTTATTTTTGAAATATCGATAATTCTCATTGAGTTACAAATTAATTTATGGAACATTATTTTTGTTTGGAAATATAATCCATATATTTTGTTGGACATGTTATTTTAATATTTTGTCTCTTTCTAATTTTTCCATTATTTCTAAATATTGAATTATTCATTTAGTTGTAGGAATAATTTTCTATAATTTTTCTGAACACAGAATTATTCTTAAGTTGTACAAATCTTTTTCAAATTCGTTTGCTGCCTTTTTTTCTCAATTATTCACCCAACCTGATTGTTCAAATGATAAGATTCTATGAATTTTTTTAAATTTTAAACTAAGATTTAAACATTGTTTGATATTCCTGAGACATGTGTGGCTCATGTTCCTGCATAATGTATTTTACACCCTGTGTTTAACTTCCACCTCAGTACATTAATTTAAATTACTGGTGTCACTAAATTGCTGCTTTGGTTGACCGTGAGTGGCACTAGCAGTGTGTATCAATATCTTCCCTCTCATAGTATCTTTGCTCGACTGCTATTACCTACTAGTTATTTGTTGTAACCCGGTTCGGGTCACGAGCTCGGGCTGTCAGTCAGTTGGAACATGAATCGAGCACAGTCCGGACCTGCCAGTCAGGGAGTTTTGTGCGGCACTACTGCAGTTGGGTTGGAGCACACATCACTCGAGCAAGGCCACAGTCTTGGTTGATCGTCGGTAGGTCGTCATACTAGATGATGCGTTTTGGTTCGCCGATCATTCATGAGTCGGCTGTGTGTGTGTGTGTTTGTCCATCGACTCCCGATTGTCTTCATGCGTGCTTAGTTACTGTTGGGTATCGTCAGGTCTTCGTGCAAGTGTTTTTCAGGTTGTGTGTATAGTAGGCGTTATTTCCACTGATGACTATTTGAGATGTTATTGGCGTTCTGACGGTAGTCGGTTGGTTGGTGCGGACCGGGTAGGATATCTCCATGTGCCGCAGTCGACTGGGCCTGCGGGCAGTCCCTGTGCAGTATCGGAGAGTGTGTGGAGCTGTCCGATCGCATCGAGCTTCATGGCTCACTGACCCATGATGTCAAAGTTGAGTGGTGTCTTATGTACCCAAGCCACATCTGTTCATATTGTGTCGTTTGTTTCGGTTGTTCACTGTTCAGGAGCTTTACCTGTGAGCAACACCGAGTGTTTGTAGTGGTGAAATCAAGGCCTGTGCAGTCGAACTAACGATATTGGTTCACTACAATTCATGTGCACCAGCGGAATTTTCTGCCTTGTTACCATAAGTGTTCTGGCTACCTGCCCTGGCCACTGCCATAAATTCAGGCAGTGTTCTTTTGGGGTGGAGTTAACTATATTACCTTATTTCAAATTCAAGTTTACCAGCGGAATTTTCTGCCTTGTGGCCGTTAGGGATCCAGTTACCTGCCCTGGCCACTAACGTAATTTCAGGCAGTGCCCTATCTTCATTTGTTGTCACTATCCAACATGGTGTGTAATTTTGACAGCTTAATACATACTTCATTGTGGATAATTACGTCCATAACAGTTTGGTTTTTGAGCTTTCATGTACCAACTGGTGGCTAGCAAGTCGTTTGGACAGTCAGTATGTGCTACAATTAAAACATCATATTTATTATATCATTTTGTATATTCATCTTAATATTTAATACTGAAGTTTTTCAAACTGTTTTTACTCTTTTATAACCTTCATTAGATATATTATCTTTACCAAGTCTTGAATAAAACATTCTTTTTTGGTTAATCTAGTTTCTTGCAATTATTCTTCAGAACAACATACTCATAAGGATAACCCTTTTTTAATGTTCATGTTCAAATTATTTTGCTATTTCTGTAAATTGTTCTTTTGTAAGATTTAGAAGATAATTTATTAATACTTGAAGACATAAATTCAAATGTATCCAAATCTATTAATGTTAGTCCATCTTCAACATATTTACTAAAAGAAATATATTTTTGTTCATTATTTGGAATATAATCAGTATCTTCATTATCTATTGATAATTCTTTTAAACAAATGAACATCATAATTTGTTACATCATGAATAGAAACTGGAAAAAATGTGGATTTCGGTAATTAAGATTACAATCTTCATCTGCAACTCATCCATATTTTCCTGTTAAAAGGCAATGACATCTTACTTTCTTTTCTCTAAATGTTAATTCCTTTTCACAAATAATACAAATTTCTGAATATTTAAAATTGATTACATCTTGTTGAGTAATTATCATTGCAATATTTTTTCTATATTTTTAGCAATTTCTCTAGATTCTTCTTTTAACATTTCAACTAACTTTTTTGCTGCGACTTTATCAATATATGTAACAGGATTTTTATAACCACCATTAAAATATTTAGCTTTATAACTGAATGAAACTGGTAAATACTTTAGATAATTGTTAATATTAGGTTTTTCAGGATTTGGTGGACATATGTTAATATGTTGTAATAAAAATTCGAAATCTGTAATAATTCCATATGGACCCTTAATGAATACTATAACTTTGAAATTCAGTTTTTGACCTTTCACAGGTATATCTATTTTCACTTCTTTACGTTTTTTACAATTGTTTTCGTTATTGCATTTCTTGTGAATCAAAATAGTTTTAACAAGTATCACACAGATAATTTTTTCCATTGTGTTTGCTTGTTTGTGCACTAATTATACTAGACAGATTTTTTTGTCCAACATTAAGGTGAATTACATTCTTGTTGAATCAAAAGAATATTAACATGTTTCTCTTGCTTAGTTTTTGTATGGTAAAGAGGGCATACAAACATTTTTCCTTCTTCATTGCTTTCATATACATAAACATTAACTTAAATATTTCATTTCTTTTCAGATTTTTGAATATCTGATGACTGAACAGTAAAATTAATTTTCTCTTTTTAAAAAATTTTGTCTAATTCTAATCTAATATTTTTATAATTATTAATCTTTCTACATAATCATTTGCTGAACATAAAGCTGATTTTATTGAATAAAGAAAACAATTTTTGCATGTGTTTTTATGTTAACTGCCATTTTTTACCTCTAATTACTTTTGGTAAATCAATATAAAAGGAAACAAAAATTGGATTGTGTCTATTAATATTTAATTATAAAATGTCTATACAAAATAAAGGCCAACAAGAACTTTTCCTTTACATTTCTTCCATTTCAGTTAATAGTTTATCCATTGATTTTTTTATAAAAATCTTCTAAATCTGTTGTTATCAATAAAACTTCATTAGTTGTTATAAAATTAAGTTCTTGTATTTTATCTTGTTTTTTTTAATTGCAATAAAATATCATGTGAAATTTAATCACTCTTCTTTGTATTAAATATTCCTTAGCTTGGTGATTATTTCTTCTTAAATTTGATTACAAAAGTCTTGGAGTTCTACAATATTATCAATATTGTCTATTCTGTAAGTTAGTGTTCTTGATTTGAAAGCTGAAGTTTTTCTTTAAATTCATTTGATGATTTGAAAAAAATATCTTCATCATCTAGAAAATTGAAACATAGTAATTTTTTCTGTTAAGTTTTTGTTTAATTTCTTCATATTTATCTACTAGGAGCTTTTGAAAATAAATCTCATTACCATTATTATTAATGTTAGCTTTAATTTATTGATAACAGTTATTAATTGTTGTTTACTAAGATTAGAATAATATTTTAGTTTTTCATTTTACAAATTTTACAAAGATTTGAAGATTTTTTTTCCAATTATTAATGGCACTAATTTTATCTTTAGTTTTTTGTATATGATCGATTAATTGTCTTTTTCTAAGCTTAGAATAATATCTTTTACAATTTTGCTGAAGTTCTTTTCAAGAGCTTTTTCAATTACATATCATTAGTATTGTTATTAATACTGTCAATAGGATTTACAATACGATTGATTAATTTTTGCTTATTCAGGTTGCAGTAAGTATTGTAATTTTCTGTTTTCCAAATTTATCAAAGCTCTTTTATAGTTTTTTATTTTAGTTCACTCTTCTTGATTTCTTTCTTATTGTAATAATCAATAAATTCCATGAGATCTTGTCCCGTTAAATTTGAATAATCATTTTCTTTACAATAAATTTCTAAATCTAATTCAATTCATACTTTTCTTTACCATAATTTTCTATGTTTTTAAATAGCTCGAATTTGTTGTTAATTTTGTGTTGTTGTATTTATACAGAATGAAATTTGATTTTTATTTTATTAAAATTTTTACTGTTAAAATGTACCTTTGGTCTTATTTATAAAGAATAACATTTATTAGCTTTGTAAATTTTTAAATGAGAAAATGACAATTTTGTTTTCCATTATAGGCAAGTGATGTTTGATGGTGATCGTTTATGAAGAATAAAATTTGTTAGATTTATAAAATTTTAAATGGGAAAATGAGATTTTGCTTCTTTCCAGTATAGGCAAATGAAATTTGGTTATGAAATACTGAAAAACTAGAATCTTGTTTATATCCTGGAATTTTAATGCAAAATGCTTTGTGCTCCACAATTCTCAGCAATATGCTATTCATATTAATTCCTATTTGAGAAGGGAAAGGAACCCTGTACCTAACTAATTTCCTGCTCTAACACCTGATTATCCTGCAAATATTTAGGCTCCTTATAAGCAACCTGAATATCACACAGCTGATCATGTGGTCTATCAGAGTGTGTAGACAGCACCTGTGCTTGGGAAGGGGAGGGGGGGAACCTAGAAGATAAACATCACCTTTAACTACACCAAGCATGGAAAGGCTTGCGGAACCTGTGCTACTTACCTGCCCAACTGCATTCACTGTGTCCAACTTGTCCAACACAGCTTGCAAACACTTGCTCAGTGTAGTCGTGTTGCCTTCATCCACTTCGCCTTGTATGCATATTGCAACGGATCTTTCATCAAGAATTTCAGTCCCAATACTACTCTGGACTTTATGACATAGTTGCTGCAAACTGAGTAATTATATAATGACCTGTAATTTTTACCCTTAATCATTAAGTTAACTTAGTTACTATGTACCAAGGAATACAATGTTTCCAGAGTAACCATGCTCATTGCTACCATTTGAAACCACCCTTTGTTAAGATTTTACACCAATTGAGCAGGTTGGTTAGGAAATAGGGCTCCTTCAGTGGAAAGCTTCTTAACATTCACTTAAGATCTTAGGCTTATTAATGAAAACTTTATTACAGTAAAAGCCTTTATTCCTTGATACTCAAAAACATTGGTAAAACTTCTACGCAGTTGATCAACAACAATAGTATTATTTAGAAACGAAACGCACAGGGCTAAGTCTCAGAGACAACATGAATGTAAAAAGCACTCCGTCTTCAGGACAGGAGTGGCCTACTGGGACCATCCGACCGGCATGTCATCTTCAGTGGAGGAAGTGGACAGGAGGGGCTTTGGGTCAGCACACTGCTCTCCCTGTCGTTATGATTGTATTCTTGACCGAAGCCGCTACTAATCGGTCGAGTAGCTCCTTAATTGCATCACAAGGCTGAGTGCACACCGAAAAATAGCAACAGCGCACGGCGGCCTGGATGGTCACCCATCCAAGTGCCGACCGCGCCCGACAGCGCTTAACTTCGGTAATCTCACGTGAACCGGTGTATCCACTGCGGCAAGGCCGTTGCCTAATATCAATGTAAAATAGAAGGATATAATCAAATGGGAACTATTAACCTAGAGATACGTTTTAAAAGGATTCCTTGCACATCAAACAGTGTAAGATATTGCAACACTAAAAACTCGCTGGGTCGTTACCCATAAAATGAAATTATTAAAGGAAATTCTGAAGTATTCATCAGGAGAAAAAATTTTTGCACCGTTAACAGGTACCAACAGATGACTGTGTATGATCATCTTTAACCACCTTTTAGTAGTACATTACAGGAGATAAAGTCACGTAACTTCCAATCTCAGAACAAATGGCTTCCGATCATTGCAAATTCATTACAGTAACACTAAGTAAGAGAACAGCAGTAATATATCCCTGTGAACTTCAGCCCGAAAGTTCGTCCATACCACCTCAGTTAAATATTACAGGACAGCCATTGGCTGATCAAGAGACTACAAACCCGCTGCATCTACATCTACATGGATACTCTGCAAATCACATTTAAGTGCCTGGCAGAGGGTTCATCGAACCACCTTCACAATTCGGTGTCAACAAAATATTTTCGCATTCGGAGGAGACTGTTGGTGATTGGAGTTTCGTGAGAAGATTCCGTCGCAACGAAAAACGCCTTTCTTTTAACGATGTCCAGCCCAAATCCTGTATCATTTCTGTGACACTCTCCCCCATATTTCGCGAGAATACAAGATGTGTTGCCTTTCTTTGAACTTTTTCGATGTGCTCCGTCAGTCCTATCTGGTAAGGATCCCACACCGCGCAGCAGTATTCTAAAAGACAGACAAGCGTAGTGTAGGCAGTCTCCTTAGTAGGTCTGTTACATTTTCTAAGTGTCCGGCCAATAAAACGCATTGTTTGGTTAGACTTCCCCACAACATTTTCTGTGTGTTACTTCCAATTTAAGTTGTTCGTAATTTGTAATACCTAGGCATTTAGTTGAATTTACGGCTTCTAGATTAGACTGATTTATCGTGTGACCGAAGTTTAACGAGTTCCTTTTAGCACTCATGTGGATGACCTTATAGTTTTCGTCATTTAGGGTCAGCTGCCACTTGTCGCAACATTCAGATATCTTTTCTAAATCTTTTGCAGTTTGTTTTGATCTTCTGATGACTTTATTGTTCGATAAACGACAGCATCGTCTGCAAACAACCTAAGACGGCTGCTCGGATTGTCTCCCAAATCCTTTATATAGCTAAGGAATAGCAAAGGGCCCATAACACTGTCTTGGAGAACGCCAGAAATCACTTCTGTTTTACTCGATGACTTTCCGTCAATTACTACGAACTGTGTCCTCTCTGGTAGGAAATCACAAATCCAGTCACATAACTGAGACGATATTTCATAAGCATGCAATTTCACTACGAGCCGCTTGTGTGGTACCGTGTCAAAAGCCTTCCGGAAATCCAGAAAAAAGGAATCAATCTGAAATCCCTTGTCAATAGCACTCAACACTTCATGTGAATAAAGAGCGAGTTGTGTTTCACAGGAACGATGTTTTCCAAAGCCGTCTCGACTGTGTGTCAATAGACCGTTTTCTATTAGGTAGTTCATAATGTTCGAACACAATGTATGGTCCAAAATCCTGCTGCATGTCGATGTTAACGATATGGGCCTGTAATTTAGTGGATTACTCTTTCTACCTTTCTTGAATATTGGTGTGAACTGTGCAACTTTCCAGTCTTTGGGGTACGGATATTTCGTCGAGCGAATGGTTGTATGTTAAATATGGAGCTAATGCATCAGCATACTCCGAAAGGAACCTAATTAGTATACAGTCTGGACCAGAAGACTTGCTTTTATTAAGTGAGTTATGTTGTTTCACTACCCCGAGGATATTTACATCTACGTTACTCATGTTGGCAGCTGATATCGATTCGAATTCTGGAATATTTACTTCGTCTTCTTCTGTGAAATTATTTCGGAAGGCTGTGTTTAGTAACTCTGCTTCGGCAGCACTTCGATAGTATCTCCATTGCTATCACGCAGAGAAGGCATTGATTGTTTCTTGCCGCTAACATACTTCTCATACGACCAGAATCTCTTTGGATTTTCTGCCAGATTTCGAGACAAAGTTTCGCTGTGGAAACTGTTACAAGCATCTCGCATTGAAGTCCGCGATAAATTTCGAGCTTCTGTAAAAGATCGCCAATCTTGGGGATTTTGTGTCTGTTTAGATTTGGCATGTTTGTTTCGTTGTTTCTTCAACAGTGTTCTAACCTGTTTTGTGTACCAAGGAGGATTAGCTCCGTCGTTTGTTAATTTATTTGGTATAAATCTCCCAATTGCTGCCGGTACTATTTTTTTGAATTTAAGCCACATCTGGTCTAAAATTATATTATTAATTTGGAATGAGTGGAGATGGTCTCTCAGGAAGGCGTCAAGTGAATTTTTATCTGCTTTTTTTTGGATAGGTATATTTTTCGCTTTTTTTTCGAGGATTTGGGGATTGAATATTCAATCTCGCTACGACACCCCTGTGTTCACTAATGCATGAATCGGTTTTCATACTCGTTATTAACTCAGGATTATTTGTTGCTAAGAGGTCAAGTGTGTTTTCACAACTGTTTACTATTCGCGTGGGCTCATGAACTAACTGCTCGAAATAATTTTCAGAGAATGTGTTTAGCACAATTAAGGCTGCTTACAATTACAAAACAATGCCATGGTAGCGTGGAAAACTAGCGCGCAGGGTATCATCAGCTTTCTACACCAAACAAGTGGCCGGCTGCTGTGGCCGAGCGGTTCTAAGCGCTTCAGTCTGGAACCGCGCGACCGTTACG
Organism: Schistocerca cancellata; assembly: GCF_023864275.1. NCBI lineage: Eukaryota > Metazoa > Arthropoda > Insecta > Orthoptera > Acrididae > Schistocerca > Schistocerca cancellata. Next base: position 18,113,183 of record NC_064626.1, on the reverse strand, counting down.
GTCTCAGGTTCGAATCCTGCCTCGGGCATGGATGAGTGTGATGTCCTTAGGTTATTAGGTTTAAGTAGTTCTAAGTTCTAGGGGACCGATGACCTGAGATGTTAAGTCCCATAATGCTCAGAGCCATTTGAACCATTTTTGAGCAAACAAGTGAAATTAGTTAACCCAAGTAACATACTTACCATAAGTGCACCTAATTAGCAGTTGCAGCATACAAAGTCTACAAAACAGAACAAGCCATAAATATTTCTCTCACAAATGTCATACTTGTTGACGAGATATATCAACAGTTCCAAAATAGTTTCTTTCGCAATTCCGACGTCTAGCAGACGAATATGCAAGCAGGCATTTGACAAAGAGCGTGAGGTGAGATTAATATTGGCAATTAAAGCCTTTAAATGATGATGATGATTGGTTTGTGGGGCGCTCAACAGCTCCGTCATCAGCGCCCATACAAAGTCCCAAGCCTTTAAATGGTCACAAGGGTATAAATTCAAAACCAGCTATTGCAGCGAAAGTGATGTATAAAATGTCTCATAACCCGCGACGCTAACAGTCTCCCAAAGTTCAAAGTTGCAGCGCACCATAGAAACAGCTGTCCAGCTTTGTTTTGTAGACGCTTCACTCCTCACAGGACATACGCGCACTATGTCTCATCAAAACGAGGCGTCTAGGCAACTCCACAGTGCTCGCCCACTCCTGTCGATTCCTACACGCCACCTGGCGACCCGCTCGCCAATCACCGGCTCTGGCCAGCCACTGCATTCTGCCCAGCACACTGCTTAAGCGTCCTACACACGTACCAACCGACCGACCGACAAATTGGACACGAGTAGGCGGTCTGACCGACCGACCGACCGACCGACCGACCGACCGACGAATATTCCTTTAAGGATGGGGGGGGGGGGGGGGGTGAAGGGACCAAAAGGAAAGTCGGGCGAGAAGGACCACCCGACAGCTGAACCCCCCCTCGCCCCACCACCACCAATCGATCCACCTAAGCCGGCCAAGGTGGCCGAGCGGTTCTAGGCGCCACAGTCTGGAACTGCGCGACCGCTACGGTCGCAGGTCCGAATCCTGCCTCGGGCATGGATGTGTCTGATGTCCTTAGGTTAGTTAGGTTTAAGTAGTTCTAAGTTCTAGGGGACCGATGACCTCAGACGTTAAGTCCCATAGTGCTCAGAGCCATTTGATCCACCTAACAAATATTGCCGTGCATAGCGCTATCGGTCGTGCTAGTCGCTCAACAATCTTTTGTCACTGAGCGTGGAATTAAATGCTGTTCTAATATACATTACAGAGTACAAGGCGGACGAAACTTTAAACACAGAGTTTCAGGAATAATTTGTAGACTGCAGATGTTTGTGGGCCACGTCGTGCATGGTACAGCATTACAGATACAAGAAATGTAGCCGGTTTTTAATTTTTTTAACATATCCACGTCGCCCCATCTTAACCCTCGTACCACTGGAAAGATGAATGAAATAAGTATTAGTTTCAGTGGCGTTGAGAAACGACTGAAATCTTTAAGATTGAACCAAGGTCCAGCATCCGATGGAATCTGTGTCATATTCTACACTGCACTTGCGGCTGAGTTAGCCCCTCTTCTATGATCCGTCGCAGATCCCTCGAACAAAAAAACGGTACCTAGTTATCAGAAAAAAAGCACAGGTCATACTAATCTACAAGAAGGGTAGTAGAGGTACTTAGGTAGATGCAATAGATGCAAAAGCATTTGCCTCAGCACCAGACCTGCGCTTATTGTCAAAAGTTCGATCGTATGTGGTAACAAGTGAAATTGTGACTGGATTAAGAATGTTTTGGTAGGGTGGACGTAGCATGTTATCTTGGATAATGATTTAGATATAACTTCTAATGTGCCCCAGGGAAGTTTGTTGGTACCCTTTCTGTTCATGTTGTATATTAATGACCTGCAGACAATATTAATAGTAACCTCAGACTGTTTCCAGATGATGCAGTTATCTATAATATATCTGTCTGGAAGAAGACACATAAATATTCAGTCATACCTTGATAATATTTCATAATGGTACAGAGACTGTCAACTTGCTGCAAATGTTCAAAAATGTAAAAATGTGGACGTCACAAATCGGAAAAACGTAGTGCCCTGTGACTATAATATCCATGAGTCACTGTTGGCATCGACCAACACATACCAACACGTGGGTGTCTCTTTGTACGGATATGAAATGTGTTACGGGGTAAAGTCAAGCGCCGGCGCGCCAGTGGGGAACGACAGAGAAGAGAGGGCTGTGAGAGGACGTCAGCCAATCGCACGCTGACAGACCCCTCTCCAGGACGACAACGCGACAGCAGCGGCCCTATGCGAAGAAGACTGGTGACGGCCCAGTTCAATAGCAGCTTCAAGAATAGGCACTTGTATAGCGGCGTCAACTCTATTCACTTGGCTTGTAGTCTCTATGTAGTACAGACTTGGAATTGTTCATACTGAAGAAGATTCATTATTTTGTATATCGTCCTTTGTTTGCCACACATCTGTGTAGTTGCAAAAGTCGAGTATTATAACTTTCTTTTTGTAATAAAACTCATAATACGATTTGTTTGAATGTTTGTCTAGCAAACCGAGAATGCAGGTTTCCTAGACACCATAAAATGAAATGGTAATATAGACTCAGTAGTGGGTAAAGCAGATGGTAGACTCCGGTTTATTAGTAGAATACTGGGGAAGTGCAGTCAGTCTACAAAGGAGATTGCTCGCAAATCACAAATTCTACAATATTGCTCAAGCGTATGGGACCCGTACCGAAAAGGTCTAACAGAGGACACTCAACGTGTACAGAGAAGAGCAGCATGAATGGTCACAGGTATGTTTGATCAGTGGAAAAGTGCCCTAGAGATACCGAAGCGACTGAAACTGCAGACTCTTGAACATAAACTATTCCGAGAGAGTCTGCTAACAAAGGATGAAGAACCGACTTTAAATAGCACTCTAGGAATATGCTACAACCCTTTGCGTATCGCTCACGTAGGGATGGTGAGGATAAGGTCAGAATAATTACAGATCGCACAGAGGCATTGACACAGTCATTGTACTCGCGCTCCATACGTGAATGTAATGGGAAGAAATCCTAACAACTCGTACAGTTGGACGTACTCTCTGCAATGCACTTCACGATGGTTAGCAGAGTACAGATGTACACTACCGGCCATTAAAATTGCTACACCAAGAAGAAATGCAGATGATAAAGGGTATTCATTGGACAAATATATTATACTAGGACAGGTGATTACATTTTCACGCAATTTGGGTGCATAGATCCTGAGAAATCAGTACCCAGAACAACCACCTCTGGCCATCATTACGGCCTTGATACGCTTGGGCATTGAGTCAAACAGAGCTTGGATGGCGTATACAGGTACAGCTACCCATGCAGCTTCAACACGATACCACAGTTTATCAAGAGTAGTGACTGGCGTATTGTGACGAGCCAGTTGCTCGGCCACCATTGACCAGACATTTTCAGTTCGTGAGAGATCTGGAGAATGTCCTGGCCAGGGCGGCAGTCGAGCATTTTCTGTATCCAGAAAGGCCCGTACAGGACCTGCAACACGCGGTCGTGCATTATCGTGCTGAAATGTAGGGTTTCGCAGGGATCGAATGAAGGGTAGAGCCACGGGTCGTAACTCATCTGAAATGTAACGTCCACTGTTCAAAGTGCCGTCAATGCGAACAACAGGTGACCGAGACGTGTAACCAATCGCACCCCATACCATCACGCCGGGTGATATGCCAGTATGGCGATGACGAATACACACTTCTAATGTGCGTTCACCGCGATGCCGCCAAACACGGATGCGACCATCATGATGCTGTAAACAGAACCTGGATTCATCCCAAAAAATGACGTTTTGCCATTCGTGCACCCAGGTTCGTCGTTGAGTACACCATCGTAGGCGCTCCTAACTGTGATGCAGCGTCAAGGGTAACCGCAGCCATAGTCTCTCAGCTGCTGCGAACTTCGTCGAACTGTTCGTGCAGATGGTTGTTGTCTTGCAAACGTCCCCATCTGTTGACTCAGGAATCGAAACGTGGCTGCACGATCCGTTACAGCCATGCAGATAAGATGCCTGTCCTCTCGACTGCTAGTGATACGAGGCCGTTGGGATCCAGCACGGCATTCCATATTACCCTCCTGAACCAACCGACTCCATATTCTGCTAACAGTCATTGGATCTCGACCAACACGAGAAGCATTGTCGCGATACGATAAACCGCAATCGCGATAGGCTACAATTTGACCTTTATCAAAGTCGGAAACGTGATGGTACGCATTTCTCCTCCTTACACGAGGCATCATAACAACGTTTCACCAGGCAACGCCGGTCAACTGCTGTTTGTGTATGAGAAATCGGTTGGAAACTTTCCTCATGTCAGCACGTTGTAGGTGTCGCCACCGGCGCCATCCTTGTGTAAATGCTCTGAAAAGCTGAACATTTGCATATCACAGCATCTTCTTCCTGTCGGTTAAATTTCGTGTCTGTAGCACGTAATCTTCGTGGTGTAGCATTTTTAATGGCCAGTAGTGTAGATGTAGACTGTTTCGTGTGGCGCATAGACGGAATAAAAGTCCGTCGATCTTCTCGGTTTCTGTTTTTAGGTCTTATTTCCGGTAGTTAGAGGGAATGAAATCTAAAAACCGAAATATCAACATTCAAAGGGTATCAATTCATGCTTCATTATTATAAGTATTAAAAAATGCATGCTACATCCAAGCCCCAAAGACGGATTTTTAAAATTTTTTTTAACGTGTCACTATTGGCTTCATTTCTTATTCATCTGTTGTTTTTACGTATTACATGGTTTGTGACATCCCCATGTCTAGTCTTTCTTCTTAGAATCTGAAATGAGTTTCTTGAATTTAAAAGTCATGTTTTATGCTACATACATAGAGAAATGAATAATGATTACCTGAAAGCATTATTTTATTCATTTTCGTTTGCCGTGATGTATTTCCTCAGTCAAATGTAAATCAGGTTTCAATTTCGGGAATCATTTTGGTCAGTAATTGTGGTAATACACCAACTCTGAATTTGAGGTCCTCTCCGACTTCTGCCAGTGGCCAAAAATCGTAATGTAGGTAACAGCCTTTCATGGCAGCTTGCAGCCTTTCTCATGACTATATTCTTTTCCGTTAAGAGTGGTCTGATGATGGTCTGATTTTCGAAGACTTTGTTGGAAAGTTTGGCGGATATTCTCAACTCGTTCTTCAGAAACCAGCCGACCTCCTTCACGCCCCTTTGCAATGCTACCAGTTTCCAGAAACCGACTCCGCCATGCTTTTATGCTCTTGACGTCTGGCGCTGCTTTCCTGTAAACACCACGAAACTGTCTTTGCAACACAACTGTGGATTTTTACTCTACATGCCACAGCACTATTTGTGACGCCATTTCCGCTCCTACAGATAACAATTAAACAATGAATGTGCCCCAGATGTTGAAAATATTTAGGCAGCAAACTTACGTTCTTGTGCACCCAACCGACTAGTCAGACTTGAAACAAAGAAAGATGTACTATTTTTATATTGCCTCACAAAATAGGTAATTTCGGTGTAGACACCATGTATTATTGAGCCTTTGTGGTCTGCTTTGGAGAGAATGGCGTGTGATCGCCATCCACCTTCATCTTCGTTACCTGAACTTGCCACTATCTTGCAGGAAGAAAGGTATGAGATTACCTTTACAACCATACAGGACGTGTATTTATCCATTCCGGGACGTCTGGAGGCCAGCGGGTTTCGTATACCGTATCGGACATGGTAATGTGTCGTGTTTGTAGTGTTTCCAAATCTTTTTCCACCACTGTATTTTTACTCTTTGAAAGCAACGAACAAATGCCTTCCGTCGCTGCCGACATACCCGCAAAAGGATTCTCATTCACCGTTGTTGTCCACAGCTGAGATGAATTCACGCGACGGGAATATAACAGCGAGACGGGCGTGAATTGTTTCATGTTCTAGACGGAACAGAATGCGCCGTTCTAAAAACGTTATAACGAAAGCAGTTACCTCAGCACTGTACCTGTGACTGACTTGAAGAGTATCGAGCGATATAAATGTATTAAACTATCTCGCCTATTCATTGTACTGATACTTTCGAAATGATATCGACCACTTCTCCCTTTCGCTTGGACATTGCACAAATAAATAGTGATAAAACAAAAAGAACGTCCAGAAAAAGTGGAAATGTACGTTCTTAAATTATGGCACAACAGTAGGTACTAAAAAAAGTTGACCAATTTCCGTTTGTCGTCAGGCTGTCCACAAAGATTCGGCTGTACTCCTGTATCATCCTACCGAGGGCCATACACACATCTAAGATCTGGAATATGTCAGCAAAATCGGTATACAAGCTGAATGTATTTCGCCAAAGGTGGACAGGGGGACTTTTGAAGATCTGCTGACGCGACCACGTTTCATATGACGAAATGCTGACAACAGATGGTTGACGCAGCCTGCACACAATCGTCCCTGCAAAAAGACTGCAGCTTACAGCACATGTTCTGCTCATCAGAGATGGGAAAGTCCCCAAATCAACACTGTTGTGGAAAGCAATGGGTGGACACAGGTAGAGAGGAGGAACTCGTAACGAACGTCTGCGAAGGATCTTCAGTGCGTTGACATTAACTGGAAGCCTGGCTCTTACAGAGCAAACTTGTTTCCGGTGTGCTACCTAGAGTTGGAGGAACCAAGTCTGAGTAAATAAGTCACAGCGCCTACGAATGACAAGACCATGTAAGCGTGACTGGCGGCAAAGAAAATGCGACTGTCCAATGAGATCTAGAACAAGAACAGTATGGCCTGAACATTTAAGATGGTGATTAGTAAGAATAAAGAACACTTATAATGCTTCAGTGTGCCTGATCGTGTCGCAGGGGCAAGAATAATAATGAAATCACATAAATTTTATTCTGAAATATCAGGTAAGCCAAAATCGATTATAAATCTTTCTATCGATTACTAGTTTCGACAGGTCTGTGCTTTTCCATCGGGTCTTGTAACACATTAACTGATACGTAAGTAGGGCCCTTTTCCAGTGGGGCCAGGTGTGTTGTGGGCGCACGACGACCAATCACTTAGTGCGCTGAGCAGCCGTTTCGTTTACATTACGTGGGAACTGACGATGAACAAAGTGTAGTAGCGCAACTACTGGAATGTGTTTTCGCGCCTCGATACACTTTCCGTTTCACTCAGTTAAAACATCGCCAGTGACGCGGTTTCCTAATCCGTTTTTTTGGTTACGACGTGGACGTGATGTCTGCATGGACGTTTCACTGAAATTTTTCTGTTTTTTCTAAAACTGTACGTAAAAAAACTAGTAGAAACTAGGACATCACACACGGCGAGCAATGAAACACAGCAAGACTGAAACTGGTCTGCCCGCAAAGCAATATGTTTCCGGCGGCCAATAACGCAGACAGCCGCGGGGCGGAAAGAAACGAGAAATATTTCCGCGCTTCATTTGTTCTTTCTCTGTTCTCTGCTGACTACTGTAATGCATATTTTATCTGGATTCTGATGGCAAAAGTTTTGGACCTCAGAAATACCAGTAACGTTTGGCGAGTTTGTTACTTTCAAAGCAGCGGCGTATCACAACCCATCTTCCGTAACAATCGAGGAACTTTTCCATAATATTGCCACTTTCATGCTTCTCTCGTCTCCATCCGGTTGAAGGATTTGACAGTGGTTGGCACCAGCTACATCATATCTGATAGAAATCATCTCACCTAAACTAAAATCTGAGAGGAATTCAGTACCACCAAAAAGTAGTTTGCATGGAAGGTATACGCTTCCAGCCGTCGTTTTAACTGTCATTTACAAATGTTCTCTCTCTCTCTCTCTCTCTCTCTCTCCTCTCACTTCCATGCGCGTGCGAGAGCACACACACACACACACACACACACACTCGACTGCATACAGGCCAGCAACACAGTACGTCCTTGTCAAATGTGTATGTACACATTCATACATACAAAAACGGGCATAAACATGCAACTGAATCGGTCATATTTTGCAAGCGTTGTTGCATTCAGAGATTCCGCAAACGTCGAGACCTGTGATCGTTCTGCACCACTTTCATGTGTTTCTATTGCTTTTAAAACTGTTTCGTAAAATTTTCATCCTACTCACCCAAATTATGACTTTTCTGTTTACACTGTAGACACGATATTTAGGTTTATTCAGTTTCCAAAAATAGAGAACTGACGTAAAGTAGCACAGAATCAACAGACTAAAATGCTGTTATGGAGTAAAATTTTCAGTGACGAACGTCTGTGCTTCATTGTCCCAACATTTGCCTAAGGTCACTAACACATCTGTACGATTTCGTTCACATCGTGCTCTCTCCGTGAACTGGAACAGCTATTACAGGGGTTGGAGAAAAATATGGAAGGACCGCGAGAAATGCGTGCTTGAACATAAATAAATGTGACAGTGAAGTCTGCAGACTGCACTGTTGCATCCGACCACGAACGGCACCTATCGTAGTCAGAACAATGTTCTGTGTATTTGCGAATGCATTACGTCAGAGTTAACTGAATTCGAACTTGGGCAAATTGTTGGCGCTTGTATGGTGATTGCTTCCATAACCATGAGAACCAAAGTGTTTGGTATTTCAGGAGGCACCATATCGATGATTTATACCTCATGCAGGGAAACCTTAGGAACATGATATGCTAAGTGATAACGCGGACGATTGTGTGTGTTGAGCGATGGTGACTGACAGCCATTGAAGAGGATAGGGAAAAAAAAATAGCTGAACGGCAGCATCAAAAGTCAGTGCAGAATTTAATGTCGCACTCACGAACGCTGCCAGCACCAAAACAATGAAACGTCCCCTTGGAAAAGTTTATAAATTACTGTGCTGGTAAACTTCTACGTTATTTGATACAGAGACAGCTGAGTAAAACCGAACGTACTCAGACATTTCTCTCTTTACTTATTCTGATCATCAATAAACTGACACACAATATTTGTAGCGCAACGCAATCTGACTTTCAATGATCCCTACATAAGAATGGCCCTGACTAACAATAACCTATACGTTTCATGAATCACTCATCTCACAAAAATCTTCGTTACTCGAACTACTGCAATACAGCGAGCGCCACTACTGTCAGCTAAATAAAAGATTCTAACTACTGAAGGCACGAACTACTGATAGGTATAGTCAGCAAATGAAAGATTTTGATAGACAACAATCAATGGGTTTACCTTAATAATGTTCAAAAATCATCATATATATATATATATATATCAATTCATGATATCCAGTCTTACAAATTTCCTCTTTCTGACGGACACACGTCCATATCGTCCGCTCTCAAAACTCTGGCATCTCTGCCCCCACACCCACCACTGCTGGAGGCTCACCTCCATCTGCGCAACGCCCAGCTGCCCAACACTACACAAGCGAATATTCCAACAATGAGTCCAACCAGCCACAGACTGCACACAGCACAGTCAGTGATTTTCATAGAGCGCGCTACGTGGCGTTACCAACATAAAAACCTAAACAGCCTACTTACAACAACAAGAAGGAAGCTCAATAAGCAGGGAACTGCAGGGCGAGCTCTAAGTCCAAAACCATTCATCACTGATGCAAATGCCTGTAACAAGAAAACGTGGTGTGCTGAAGCCATAAAACCTGGACTGTGGACCAGTGGAAGAATGAATGCCATTTGGTCGGATGAGTCTTTTTTCACACTGTTACCAACTTCTGGCCTAGTTTACGTACCAAGAGTGAAACATGACAGTGGTTCGGTAATGATTTGGGCACCCACATCGCGGTATTCCACAGGCCACGTGGTAATCTGCAAGACTGCATTACTGTCATGGGGTATGTGACCATTCTGGCTTATCAGTTCCATCCCGTGGTACAACGTTTGTTCCCCAATGGTGATGCTGTGTACCAAGACCTCAGGGTCCCTGTCCACACATCTCGCATCGTCCGACACTGGCTTCTCCTCTGGCCGCCACTGTCACCAATCTCAGGATTACTGAGCCTTGGTGGCTTACTCTGCAGAGTAAGTTACCTAAACTTGCTACCATTTTACAGAAAGAGTGGTATAAGATTATATTGAAAACTTTATAGGACCCGTATTATCCATTCCGAGACGACTGGAAACTGTTTTGAATGTCAACGGGTTCCCTACACCGTGTTAAATGCGATAATGTGTTCTGTTTCTGGTGATTCCATCGTATTTTCTTACCCTCCCCCCATTCCCCACCCCCCACCCCCTGTACGTCATTCAGAAACCGAGCGAGTATGTAAGACGCTGGACTCGCATTCTAGAGGGCCGTATTTCAAATCCCTGTCCAGACGTTTAGTTTAGGACTTCTACGACCTCCAAATCGCTCAGGGCAGTGGAGGGCAAATAGCGATCCGCTAAGCATTTTTATGCGGGCCGCCAACGCACTCACAAAAATCCGCCGTGAGCCGGGATTTCCTCCCGTGCGCATCCATAGATTTTCACTAGACGGCCACTTCAGTACACATGCGGATTTTAAATTTATTCGCACAAACCAAGTTGACACTTAGTGCGATGGCTGATGAGAAAGCGACCGTAAAGGCATTTTCCTTTTACGGCCGTCCCAGTTTGCCACCACGCCGAGTACTGCCTTACTTAACGCTAATAGTACGATGCGTAGGGATTTTCTGGTTGATATTATTTACTTCCGTTTTGTCTACGCAGTAATGAAGCTATAAATATGTCACTTTATTGAAACCTTGAACCCTCCGAAAAAATGTAAAATCAGTGATGACTATCGTGCGTTTAACGAACAATGGAGAAGCAGTTACTTCTTTAATAATATACCAAATACAGCAGTGTGTTTATTGCGTCATTAAGCGATAGCTATATTTAAGAGGTGTACGAGGACAATCCCAAACGTAAGATATCCTATTTTTTTTTATAAGTACATAGACCTGTTTATTTCTACAATGGTTTACAAAATAGCTAAATGTTCAAGCTGTAAACTGATGTAAACCATTGTAGAAATAAACAGGTCTATCTACTTATAAAAAATAGGAGATCTTACTTTTGAGATTACCCTCGTAGTTGTGAAACAAAACATAGCGAATGTGGCTGCAGCCTTTCCAAGGATGAACGCAAAATTACAGCTGTAGAGTGTGTGAAAAAGCTGTGAAGAAGCAACAAACATTACTTACACAGCATCAACACTTCAAACTAGCGCTACAGAGGCATGGTTCGTGACAGCCTTATAAAATTTCTAAACAAACCAAGCCTTTTCCGGACGATGAGTATTAAATTATTGTATGTTAAACTGTGTAATCGTATTGTGTGCTGATGTCAGAAGAAAATTTGAAAGTATTTCATTGTTATAAGGACTATAGTGATGCGCATTGACTCGGTGACGTAGTGACGAATTCACACAACAGCTGAAGACTGCAAGAAAGATCACGAATGCACTGCACAATTACTCATCTTTATCCGTGGAATTAATGAAAAATTTCGTCATCACACAGGGATTACAAGGCCTAGAATCAGTGGAAGATAGAACCTCTCGCCAGGACTAGCTTGAGTGTGTTATGGTTTACGTAGAGAAAAGTGCATTGTCCTAGAAAAAATTGGCAAGTATTACAACAGATGCGACTAGAGCTTTCAGTGGGAAAAATGTAGACATGGTTCAGTTTTTAGAAAACAAGTTAGAAGCATAAGACACAGACAGTGATACCCTGTTTTTTCATTGCATTTTGTATGAGAAATGCAATTGACTTAAAGCAAGTGGTAGATGCTATTGTTGCTATGTTGAACATAGGGCACTCCACCATAGACAGTTCAAATCTGTCCTCGTGTAGGCAGAGTATGAAGATATAATTTACACAACAGTGTGGATTGGCTGAGCTTGAGCAAAGAGTTAAAAACGATTTGGGCATTTCAGAATCAAATCCTCCTGTTTCTGCTCATAAAAGAGATCTCATGATTTTGCTACAAAAATAGGATGTGAGTAGTTGAGATATGAGATGATGCTTGCAGCTACTGTAATATGTTTGAGAATCTGAATGAATTGAATGTGATATTGCAGTGAAAGGAAGCATGTAAAAGTATTCAAAGCAAAACGAAGTCGGTTTGCAAGTTAAGCAGTTGTAGGCAATTTTTGTCATTTACTTTTATTAGGGAAACAGGACGTTCCTGGAAGTGTTTCTGCTAAGATTGTGGATCATATTCAGTGTTTAGAGGACGAGGTCATAAGAAGAATTCAGGACTTTAAGAAAACTGAGTCTCGAATCAATTTCCTCTCTCATCTCATTATTGACACAGCGTTTGAGGACCTGCAGCTTGAACTTACTGACGCTCAGTCACAGGACATTAGTTCACTTTTACAAACATTTGTGTACTGAAAAATTTCCGTATGTAGAAAAATATTATAAGTGGCCTGTTTATGTCTCTGTATGTTGGCAGAGCGATACACTACATTAATAACTCTCACAGCGCTGTATTTTAAATATGTTATTTATTTCATATTTTTAATTCATTTTATATACAAAATTTTTTGCAATACAATTTATACCTTTACAGAAATGCAGTGTTAGATAATGAATGCAATCATTTTAAAAGATGTGGCCGTGCGCTAAGCTCCGCGTAGACGAAGTGGTTCCCGAGTCGAAACAATTGCCCAGTCCTGGCTTAAAGCCAATGACGTGTTAGATCCCATGAAAAGGAACTGATGAATTCACCCTCGTCTCCATCTCCAATCCAGGCTTATTCCCCTTCTCGTTACGATGGCACATTGAACCCTAACTTTCCTCCCTTCCATATTCTGCCGGGAGTTATCTATTTCAAACACATTCCCTAGCAGGCAGCAAATCACAGCTGTACTCCTACGTTCCTGGAAAAACCTCAGCTGCGTGACGTCATCAAGACAGGAAACTTCAGTTTCTCTGACTTCATGTCCACGTATCTCGATGCAACCTCTTTCAACGTTCCTTTTTGAGCGCATTAAGAATGACAGTGATCTATACAACAGTCATTAATAAAGCGTGTCTGTGTAACAAATGAAGTCTGAATTTATTCAAGCTCCCAAATGATCATGGTGGTCTTGTTCTCTGTCGCTGATATTTATTCATGACAGCGCGGAGGTGGAAATTTGCAAATATGATAGTGTTGTGCTAAATCCGTCAAACGTGTGTAGCACACTACAGGAAAACTTTTTCCTCACGACCCACATCGTGATTTTTTTTAATCAAAAGTTTTCCCGTGTATATTAATCACGTCAGTAGGTTGGTATAAAAGGCAGAATGGTGAAAAGAAAGCCAGGAGGTTCTAGAGAGCCAAGTTGCTATAAAAGCAGGCTGGAAATTTCTGTAAAGGCAGGCTGGGAATAGTTATAAACGCAATGCTGCTATGATGTGAGATGACTTTTCTGCTTCTACTGTGAATATGATGTTCAGATGTGTGAGATGCAAGTAAACCATGCAATCTTAATGTTTTTGTTTAAATCCACCTTGAATATCGTCTTTTATGAAAACTAAGAGGTTGTAACATTATGTGATTGTCTTATCATTTTAAATCATTCACTAATCGAGCAGTCGCTCGGCAACAGCTACAGTTAGCAAATAATGTTGCGAGAATGTAAAAGGTGAACGACCTGTGACGTAACTTGTTTATTGTCGAAGCGCCGTCAGAGATGCAGTGAGTTATTGACTTTGAAAACCGCGGCGCGAAAAACAGACAGAAGAAGAACACTTTTACACTTTTTTTTTTGGGGTACGAGATATTCTCGATGAACAGTTACTCATTCTTCTCTTGTCTCTTGTGTCGGACGCGCATGTCTTGCCGCCGTATTATTATCGTTAAAAATAATATTGTTTTTGTGAAAAGTGAATGTGTAATACTAAAAGTGCCTAGCAGTAGATTTATTGTGCGACGTGTATGTGAAAACGTCGAAGGAATTGTTTTCATTAAGAGAAGTGCCAGTCAAAACGACATCCATGTTAAATCCGTCATTGCAGTGTAAGTTTGTCTATTACTTGCCATAAATTCAGAGTTAAATGGAAATGATGTATGGACTATTCATTTACTATAGAATCTATGTCTCACTTCTTCATGAAATTATTTAATTTTCTATATGTTTCTGCCAAATAGAGAGTTCACAGTCACGAATTCTTTCGTCGAGTTCGGACGGAAGTTGCATGCGGCGAAATACTTTCTCCGTGCCATATTCGACTGGTAAATGCATGATAAACTACGGTCCCTTAGGAAATTCATGTTGAGCTATCCAAAATAATTATATTTTGAATAGGCATTTACTCTCCTATGCAATGCAACTTCCGACTGATCAGACGACGAACGGGGACATTTATAGCTGTATGTTTATGTATACACATTACGTAAACATATCGTTATAATTGGCGCCCGAACAGGGACTTGAATTTAAAAAATATACTCAAAGGAATAAAAATTTATATAAGATACGCATTGTGGGAATATTCATAAATAATTGTAGCTAATCTTGTGCTTTTTATTTGTTACATGACATCAAACGCCATCCAATAAAATTTCCATTGAGCGAAAGAAACGAGATATTCAGAGAAAATTACGGAAGAGAGATTTTTTTTGGAACAGAATTTGTGCGAAAATCTAGTTGCAACGCCCAAGGCAGTCATCAGTAACGTAAGTTAAAATTTCGTTAGCCGTAGCCAAGCTTCCTTAATTTCAGCCGACATTAATCAATTTGTGGCGATCTTTAGTAGTTGCAGTAAAATTTGCTTTGAATTCAGTAGATTGCATTTAGTAGATTAGTAATTTCTTCAAGTATTGTTTAAATTCCATTGTTGTGTATTGCATATCATTTGTTTTTAAATGTCCGCTGCCTGTTCACGGAGCTGACCAGCCTTAGTTTTCATTTATTTTGAACAGTGTGCAGCCATACTTTCTTTACGGTCCAGAATAGTCTCTTGTTCTCGTGACGTGCATCTCCCGACATTCCGATCTTGTGACGTAGCAGTGACAACTGACTCGCAACCGATAAATTACATCTCTGTCGACAGCTGACGGCCGTAGCTCAAACGAACTTCATTGACTTACAGACGATAAAATGTCATCACTAGATTCAAATGAACGGAATGAAACGAGTGAAGTGTCGCGTCGCTTACGGTCCCGCACGGTAATTAGTAGGGCTGAGACACCAATTGAAACAATTGTAGAAAGTGAAGCGGGAAATCTTACGGACTTTAGTGCCTCACACCATAATGTTACTGGTACTGAACTATACAATGCCAGCATAGTTTCTGCCACTATATAGTAGTCGTAGCCATATACCGGTTACAAGGGAGGCAGGTGAAAGCAATTCAGGGTTAGTGACAGACGATGTATTCAAACAGCTACTGAGTCAAATAAGTCAAATGATGCAGGACGGAAATCGCCAATTGAAAGAGGAAAATCGCCAAATGGTGAATTCCATTAAAAATGATTTGAAAGACGAAAATAGACAAATGTTAGCCTCACTTGAAGATAAACTTTCTACAGTAATTGAAGATAAACTTTCTACAGTAAGCGAAGAAATAAAAACTGTTAGAGAAAACGTAGCCAAAGAAGTAGCAAAGCAAGTTAAGGATGCTGTTTCTCAAATGCGAAGTGGAATTATTTTCGAACTGAATGACACTTTAGCTACCATGCAAAGCGAGACAGCTGACATCCGAAACGCAACCAAGAATCTTAACTCCACCGTAACCACGGTTAATCACAGATTAGACAGAGTAACTACGCAGGTAGAAAAACTAACTGAGGGAATGTCAAATTTGACTCTGGAAACGGAAACGAAAGTAAAGGAGAGGCTAGATAGTCATGAGAGAGAATTTAGAGAAAAGTATGAGAACTGGATTGCTGGAAAGGACAAATTTGTCGAAGATAAAATTAACAAAGACCTAGTAGAGACTGTGAAAGCAACCACTCTTGGTATCTTGTCAGCTCCTGGAAGCTCCGGAGATACCGTAATGTCTTAACTCGGTAGCATTAGGCGTACCCTTCAGCAAGAATTACCAAATTGGAAGCAAGAGGTAACGGAACAGCTAAATAACCTGAAGGCACAAGTGAGTAGTAGTTCCCGAATACAGAGACCGAATTATCCTAACTCTTTAGCCTCAGAGGAAGAAGATGAATTATTTTCGGCAATTCCGAATACCTGTTGTATCTAATGAACACACTTCACCACCACATATTCCAGTTAGTCACCGAAATCAAGAATCTGACTCAGTAGTAAAAATGATGAAGGAAGAAAGCATGATAAGGCATCGAGTTTTTCAAACCTTTAACCCAGAAAAACGAAATATCCACCCAATTGTCTTTCTTCGTGGATTCTCCGGCATTTTTCCAAATTCGTGGACTGATAGACAGCGTATCCAATTTGTTACCGGATATATAGGTGGCGAATCGGCAATATGGGGAACAGAAATGGTTGATAAGTGTCGAACATATGAGGAGTTTGAGCACTGTTTCCTCAGCAAATTTTGGAGCGAAGGTGTTCAGAAGCGCCTTCGTAAAGAAGTCTATAATGCAGAACAATTCGACCCCAGGAATAGTAGCCTGAGAAAGTACTTCGAAAAATATCTTGGCAAAATTAGGTATTGGGATAACCCCATCAATAGTAAAGATGTAATTATGATTCTCAAGTCTAAATTACCCATTTCGATTCGTGAAAAGCTGATAGCCATACCAGATGATGATCCAGATACCTTTCTGTCGATATTAGATTCCCTAGACCTGATCTATGAGGACATGAGAGCTAACAAACCGCGGAATACTCCGCACAATTCTTGGCCACAACATTACGACAGTAACGGCTATGAAAAGCCAGGGAACGGTTCAAAAAGTAGTAACGATTGGCAAAACGGAAATAAATGCAGTGGGTATCCGCACAAAAGGAATAGACATAATCAACACAACCGATTCAATCCCGTGTATAACACGACTGGTAACCAGTACGGCAATCAATCGTGCAAGCAGAAGTTTGGAAACGGTTTCAGTCAAAAAGGTTGGCAACAGCAGAGCGGATCGCAATGGAATGCACCGTACTCGCGCAGCCAACACTCAAATTACGGGCAGCAACAAACAGCTGACAATTTAAAACATGTTATCTTGAGCCATAATTTAAGTACAGACAAGCTGATAAAAAAAAATCTTGTTTAACAAAGAAAGTGATCAACTCCAAGAACTCTAGTTTTAAGATTTAGTTTTAAGGAGATAATATTTAAGAGAGAGAAATGAAATATAAAGCAAAGGATCTGCGATATGAAATGCTAAAGAAGTGAAAATAAAACATAGTATGTAAGAATTTTTTTTTAAGTTCAAGGAGCAATGATCCAGAAACGAAATTTATTTTCGTCAAGGACAAGGGTCGCTTGACAATTATTGGTTCCTGATCCCACTAAAAAGGAAAACAAGTAACTAGTTTCTAAGTCAGCTATGTCTAGATTAAGTTCCAATGTACATAGAAATCTGGAACAGGTTCATCTCTGCATTAAAATAACGTAATGTTTACGAAGCATGTGAGTTACTTGTAAGTACCAACATGACCACGAAAGCGCTATCCTTCAGCTAGATAAACAAAGTAGCATTAATTGTAATTGCAATACGCAGGACAGATACATTCAAAGCCATAAGTGAAATAAATACCAAGTATAAGAGTGTAAGTGGCAAGGACAAAGCAATTATGACTTAAGGTCATATATAGAGGCCAATGCAGTGTAGTGCAAGCAGGCGTCAAGGCGAGAATAAAATGACAATGAAACCGCCGGCAAAACAAAGTAGCTAGTTTGTAATTGGAGCGTGTACGCAGACGTACGGCGCAAAGGAAAATTAATTTCTGAGTCATAAGAAACAAGGAGTTGTTTGCTAGATTTCTTCTTCTATGTACTATTATATCTATGTCTTTCTTCTGAATTTGTGTAAATATCCTAACCCGCCTAAACCCGTCCCGTAGACTTGACGTCACAGATTGAAAAATGCGGTTGACGTGGAAGGCTGGTTTGGCATACGATTTTCAAAAGGAAGCGCGTGAACGAAATCGGGAAAAGCTAGTTTTGAAATGTCTTTATTTTTGCTTTTAAAGTCAATCCGAGACGCAAACCGAGATCGCGATAAGGAATTTGAAATTTTCTTGAATGGTGTTCTGTTCTCATGTGAGAGGGCAATCAAATGTGACTGATTGATCCTCACATCTAGTAAAAAGAGAATTTTTGTTGAAATGACAGTGATAACTTTAATGAATCTAATAAATAGAAAGAACGATTGAAATGAATTGAAATAATAATAATTGCTAACAGATCGGAGAAACTAATGTATTGTGACTGTGAACTAAAAGCATAATTAGTCTTAGAAAAAGATGATGAACAATGTAAACAATGTAAAGCGAAATGTTAAGGTAGTTACCAACAAAGTAACAGAAATTGAAATGGACATGATAATCAAAGCTCTGAATTAACAAGCTTCAAAGTGAGACAAACTATTTGATTATAAACTGTAAAAAAAAATTGTGTACATAGTAGTGTATAAGTGAAGGCTTAAAATGGTGTGGAAGTCTGCCACAGACACGAAGCAATGCATCGTTGTTATAAGTAAGTGATAATTTCATTCACGGTGAAGAGAAAAAAGTGTTAAACGTGCAGATAGGCCGACGGACAATGATAGTCCGGTTGTGTAACCGAAGGCGGTGATGTGATTACGTGCAGTGCATCGGAAACCAAGTGTGTTAGCTGCTTTGCAAAGTGCGAGCACTAGCCTACCTTAAAATCTTCAAAATCGGCTGGAAAATGTGGAGACAGGGATGGTTTCAATGGAGCCTCTGTCCCTGATAATTCTCGTCCCTCCTCACCAGCTCAGCAAACCACAAAATACCACAACACCATCGACGCAACGTGTTCACTGAACCGTGCGCGGAAAAGCTGAAGTACCGCGTGGAGGCTAGTGAGCGCCTCGAGTTGCGATTCAGCTCTAACAATCAGCCTGTGTCAATGTACATCGACGCAACAAACGCGTTAAATTTAAAGTGATGTACTAGCACAGCACTCCCGCTGCAGTTCGACGAAACGGACTTTCCATGAAAGCCGCTCCCAAAATAAAAGACTCTTATATGAGTTCACAACATATCACATACAATGCTAATGTTATATCACGTGGATGAAATGTGAACAGCCAAACCACACGCGAATAGTGACAAAGTCAAATTCCTATGAATCCCAAGTCCTAAAATAGATTTAAGCTTAGTTTTTAGACTAATGGGTATTTATATTTCTTTTGTTACATGTAACGTGTGTACGTAACGTGCGAGTGAGACTCGCCCGCCAGAGCTGATGAAAAGTTTTCTACTCGGAGACCGCAAAGTAGCGATCCAACTTCTCAAGGCATAAGCTTCACCTGGAGAAGAATCAAATTTTAACTTACCTGTCAATACACAGACAGTGAAAGCGTAAAAATCATGACAACTAGTGAGCAATGGAAAATGGACACGTGTGAGAAATTCCATGTGTGAGAATTATGTGCGTATAAAAAGATGAATCCTATGTGTTTTCTTTCAGGAGCAAAGAGCATATGAGCTCTGGACAATAACTTGAGGCCACAAGGATGGTCGGTATGAACTCTGTAAAAAAAAAAAAAAAGACTGTAATGAGTATAATGTATAATGTCCATTGTAAACTTCGTAGATTTACTGTCTTAGTTTTTTAATTTTTTTGTGTATCTTTACCTTAAGAACTGTCTTTGTCTATGAATGAGAGATCACCATATTTGTGTAATCCTAATAATCAAATGACAGGAATACTGTGTTTGATCAAAGTAAATCTGTAAAGTACTCAATCCCATAATGTTAACGGCGACATGTGAATCTTGGTAATCTCCTTGATTTCCAAGATTCCCATGGAAGGCAATGTAACATTATGTGATTGTCTTATCATTTTAAATCATTCACTAATCGAGCAGTCGCTCGGCAACAGCTACAGTTAGCAAATAATGTTGCGAGAATGTAAAAGGTGAACGACCTGTGACGTAACTTGTTTATTGTCGAAGCGCCGTCAGAGATGCAGTGAGTTATTGACTTTGAAAACCGCGGCGCGAAAAACAGACAGAAGAAGAACACATTTACACATTTTTTTTTTTTTTTTTTTTTTTTTTTTTTGAGGTACGAGATATTCTCGATGAACAGTTACTCATTCTTCTCTTGTCTCTTGTGTCGGACGCGCATGTCTTGCCGCCGTATTATTATCGTTAAAAATAATATTGTTTTTGTGAAAAGTGAATGTGTAATACTAAAAGTGCCTAGCAGTAGATTTATTGTGCGACGTGTATGTGAAAACGTCGAAGGAATTGTTTTCATTAAGAGAAGTGCCAGTCAAAACGACATCCATGTTAAATCCGTCATTGCAGTGTAAGTTTGTCTATTACTTGCCATAAATTCAGAGTTAAATGGAAATGGTGTATGGACTATACATTTACTGTAGAATCTATGTCTCACTTCTTCATGAAATTATTTAATTTTCTATATGTTTCTGCCAAATAGAGAGTTCACAGTCACGAATTCTTTCGTCGAGTTCGGACGGAAGTTGCATGCGGCGAAATACTTTCTCCGCGCCATATTCGACTGGTAAATGCATGATAAACTACGGTCCCTTAGGAAATTCATGTTGAGCTATCCAAAATAATTATATTTTGAATAGGCATTTACTCTCCTATGCAATGCAACTTCCGACTGATCAGACGACGAACGAGGACATTTATAGCTGTATGTTTATGTATACACATTACGTAAACATATCGTTATAAGGTGTGCATATTCTGTAGTAAATACGTCTGGATGCATGGAAGCCATAAATCCCAAAAATTGGTGCATCAGACAAAACAGAAAGAAGTTACTGATATCAGTTTCGCCTGTTACGCAAACAACTGTTTTATATATACATGTTTCAGCCCCTTGGTACCATCGTCAATGGGTATTTTTTATTCATTTTGCAAAATGTAAATATTTAGTATTAATATTATTATTCCAATGAAATTAGGTCTAAACCACTGTCAGTTTTTGTCATTACCTTAATTTCTTTACATTTCTGGTTGATGTAGAGACTTGTGTACGTGACTGGAAATTAGTACCCCGTCGGTTTCAAGTTAAACGATGTTTCTGTGAGTTTGATTGGTAAGTTAAAGAAACATTCTGTATACAAACGTAAATTTTCTGTGCGCAAATATTCGCGTCTGTATTTCACGATTACTTATAGTTAGTTTTCAAATATTCTTTCTTATATGCATCCCCGTCCTTTGTTAAAATGAATACTCAAACACCATTGATAAAGTGAGTTCTGAACTCGCCACCCAACTCACAGTAACATCATTTAATCTGCAAATGACAGGCTACCAATATCCGATAGTGTATAGAGGGTCCTACGTCATCCAATGATGTATAAAAATTTATGTAGAGACAATAACAGACAAAAAGTAGTTTAGGCATATTTCGTTAGAATAATTGTTACTTCAGACATGTTTCCATTTTGCAGAACTCGATGAAGAATATCCAGTAACGATGGCACAAACGTGCTGAAACGTGTTTGGGTTCGTATAAAAACCTTATACCCAGTAATTTTGTCTGCAAACAGGGCTGCTGCAGGAGCTGCAAAACCAAAAGAGACATAAAAAAATTTAAAAAAGGCCGGACAAGGATGAACAGGAGTCGTGTTCTGATAGTTCCGTACAAACTTAATTATGTATGTCGGTGGTTCATGTATAGGTCTGATGAGAATTCGCGAATATCAAATACGTGACACCAAGACCGTACCTTTTAAATGCATTGACTTAGAAGCTTCAGTTTCGTATGCCGCCAAAGGACCATAGACTATAGTATATGACATAAATTTCAATCTGATACCTCTGCCCATTCCTGAGGAGAAAAAAGGTCTTAACAGATGGACGGACAAACTGATAGTAAATTGGGCCTATAAGGATTCCGTTTTTACCGGCTGAGATTAAAAGAAAAAAAAAAAAAAAGTTCTGGACATATGTCGATAGATACTCCCAGTTATTTTCGTCACACACACCATTCTAAGCCACGTCAAGCACCATCTGCCTTTGTATTCCGCCAAGAGTTTTCTATACCACCAAGTACTGCACATTACATACTAACTTCTGAGCAGCAGTGAAAAGCGGCTCCCTTGTGGGGCAGGAAAACGAAAGGAGAACAGGAGTTATTAAGAGAGGGAATCACAAATGCATCTACCAGGTGCATCTACTTTAACGCGTAGTTGAAGCCTGCATTGTACTCAGTTTATTCCTTATCGGGCAGCTTACAACCGCTTCTTTTCCCATACATGCAGTCTGGTGATGAGTGATTTCAGTCAGACTAACTTGCTGTCGTAGTTTGAACTTGATACCTGTACCCGTTCCTAATAATAAAACTTAAAATAAACATTTAAAAAACCGACACGAAAAAACCTCTGAGAAGTAAAAAATTACATGCGTTGCCCTTTAAGTAGCAATATTTTGATCCAAGTGTCGTCGCGTCGGGGGACCCCTAAGTAAACAAAAAAAAAAAAAGTTAACAGCAGCATTCTTTCATTATTGCTGGGTTTAAGCTTCTTCTTGGCATCATCTCTTCCAGACCTACGTGTCCTGCAACCACACCTCAAAATAGCCAGTGAATTTGCACTGAAGCATCAAAGAAACTGGTATAGGCATGCGTATTCAAATACAGAGATATGTAAACAGGCAGAATACGACGCTGCGGTCGGCAACGCCTATATAAGACAACAAGTGACTGGCGCAGTTGTTAGATCGGTTACTGCTGCTACAGTGGCAGGTTACCAAGATTTAAGTGAGTTTGAACGTGGTGTTGTAGTCGGCACATGAGCGATGGGACACAGTATCTCCGAGGTAGCGATGAACTGGAGATTTTCCCCTACGACCATTTCACGAGTGTACCGTGAATATCAGCAATCCAGTAAAACATCAAATCTCCGACATCGCTGCGTCCGAAAAAAGATCCTACAGGAACGGGACCAACGACGAATGAAGAGAACCGTTCAACGTGACAGGAGTTCAATCCTTCCGCAAACTGCCTCAGATTTCAGTGCTGGGCCATAACAAACGTCAGCGTGCAAAACATTCAACGAAACATCATCGATATGGGCTTTCGGTGGTACTCGTGTACCCTTGATGACAGCACGACGCAAAGATTTACGCCCCGCCTGGGCACGTCATCACCGACATTGGACTGTTGACGACTGGAAACATGTTGACTGGTCGGACGAGTCTCGTTTCAAATTGTATCGAGC
The DNA here is from genome assembly GCF_023864275.1 of Schistocerca cancellata. Taxonomy (NCBI): domain Eukaryota; kingdom Metazoa; phylum Arthropoda; class Insecta; order Orthoptera; family Acrididae; genus Schistocerca; species Schistocerca cancellata. Next base: position 18,089,872 of record NC_064626.1, on the reverse strand, counting down.
GGATGGACGTGTACGGGTATGGAGACAACCTCATGAATCCGTGGACGCTGCATGTTAGCAGGGGACTGTTGAAGCCGGTGGAATCACTGTAATGCTGTCAGGCCTGTGCACTTGGAGTGGTATGGAACCCCCGATACGTCTCGATACGACTCTGACAGGTGACACGAACGTAAGCATCCTGTGTGATCACCTGCATCCAGTCATGTCCATTGTGCATCCCTACGGACTTGGGCAATGCCACCAGGACAACGCGACACCCCACACGTCCAGAATTGTTACAGAGTGGCTCCAGGAACACTCTTCTGAGTTTAAAAACTGCGGCTGGCCACTAAACTTCCCATACATGAACATTATTGACCTTACGTGGGATGCCTTGCAACGTGCTGTTCAGAAGAGATCTCCACCCGTCGCACTCTTAGTGATTTATGGACAGCCCTGCAGGATTCATAGTGTCATTTCCCTCCAGCACCACTTCACACATTAGTCGAGTCCATGCCACGTCGTGTTGCGGCACTTCTGCGTGCTCGCGGGGGCCTTACACTGTATTAGGCAGGTGTACCAGCTTCTTTGGCTCTTCCGTGTATAATTACTTATTACATAAAATATGAAAACCACTTTCTCTTTAATTAGCCTTACATTGTTATAAAATACAAAAAAAATGGTTCAAATGGCTCTGAGCACTATGGGACTTAACTTCTGAGGTCATCAGTCCCCTAGAACTTAGAACTACTTAAACCTAACTAACCTAAGGACATCACACACGTCCATGACCAAGGCAGGATTCGAACCTGCGACCGTAGTGGTCGCGCGGTTCCAGAGTGTAGTGCCTAGAACCGCTCGGCCATCCCGGTCTGCTATAAAATACATTTACCTGTTTATTTTATATCATGTTTTTACGTGATTCAAGTATGAACTTAGTTTAAGCATTCATCTGTCTTAACGGGCAGTCGCGCGAGGGGAGGCGTCGTTGACGGTTGTGTCTACATATCGAGTTTTTCGGAATAAATTATGTAAGACTTAGACTCGTCGATCTGATATTATTGTTTTGATATTTACCTACGTTGCCTAAGTAGCTTAGGTGTTTTTAAATTTTATACTTTATCATTTTTAGAAGTATGCTTGGATCAAAATATTACTACTTACATTAAATCTAAAGTGGCGGTACACATTTTTTTTTACTTTTTAGAGATTTTGTGTTGAGTTCTTTTTAAATTTTTAATTTGAGTTTTGTTTAATGATTTTCAAACTTTTTATTTTACTAGTAGACACGCTGCGATCGACACTCCATCCCCGCATTCAATGCTTTCGTGACGAAAGACAAAATAGTAACGCTAGATTTTGTCTCGCCGAAATCTGCGTATTCTGACATTACATGCACTTTTGGAAATGCAATGTCACACGTGCAGTTTTGAGCTACTATTAGTAATTAAAATGCATTACTATTAGTAATTAAAATGTATTGAACACCATCATCGTATTTTACCTTCGCCACTTATGAAGTTTACGTATTTCTTTTCTTTATTCACAAATATATTCAGTGACTATGTATTAGTATATATTTAGCTAATTTAGATAACAGAAGCAATAAGCAGAGGCGATAATTCTAAATCAAGTCGGAAGAAAGTCGGCTACCACTGCTTGGAATACGCTACCTAAATTATTAGGGCAAACTCATTTGATTTAATACTGAATTGTTGACCTCAAAAAGAACTACAAGAAATTCTGCGAGGGCACATGATTATCTTCTACAGTTCAGTCACAATCATCCTCTTTTCTAGGTGCTCTTATGTGTTAAGTAGCTAATAACCAGAGGGCGCGCTGGCGGAAGATATTGTTACTTAATTTAGCTGATGAAACTTAGACGGCTGAACAGACTTTCATGGAATGCAGCTGAGAACCATCCCGATTAAATCCAGCTTTCACATACAAAAACTAAATTAAAATAGGACCTTTTAAGAGCTACGATGCCACAGATATATACATTCATTAAAATTACAACACCCCCTCCGTTTGCGTCGGGTGTTAACAAGTGTCTTAATCGGCGGACAGACAAACAGGCGATCAACAAATAGCAACTTGACAACGCGGGCATTAGTTCTAGGTACATTTCTTGCACTGACAACATACAGTTATGCTTTTTAGCTCTGCTAAACTTTCATATGCCTAAGAACGCTATATAGAAACAGAGCAAAGAGACGAGACTGATCACATTGCAGAATGTTTCACATCGAGCTTTCCTGTTGCTGTTACTTCCATGTTTACCCGTATAAGATCAATACGAATGCAGTTTTTACCACTCTAATGTATCGAACCAATTGCCACAAAATAATCATCGAAGATCTCACCATAGGATGCTACGCCGTGGTGTGTAATTCGCGACAGCGGTATGAGGCGCAGTCTGCAGCTAGTATCTTCCTGCTGCGATGTTTCCGACACCATCAGCTGAGGTGGAGCAGTGGTCGACTTGTATTCCGCTGAATGGCGCTTCAGATCCCAGTTTGGCAGTCCAGATTAAGGTTTCTCTTTGATAGGGCTCTCCTTCCCCGATCCAAATTTGTCCTCCGCTTATGATGACCTCGTCGCCAGCGGAACGTTAAAGCCTAAACTTCGTGTCATTTTACGAGGGGTACCCAGAAAAACGGAATTATTTTATTAAAGCTATATATTTGCAAATCGTAATAAAACAACCTTACCCCTTGAAAATACTCTCCATCACAATTAATATATTTGTCCCAACAGTGCTTCCATTATTCTCAACATTTTTTTTTGTAGTCATCTTTAGAAATGGCTGAAGAGGTACCCCCTCGTTTTTTCCTTGACTTCTTGAATTTTGTCAAATCGGTGGTCTTTCATGCCCCTTCTCATGCGTGGGAACGAGGAAATATCGCACGGAGGTAAGTCAGGCGGGTAAAGTGAGTGAGGCAATGGAACTGAGTACTATCAGAAATGTTTATGCACTCATCCAGCGCGGAATAAAACGAAATAAAACTTTCTCTAAGAACCATTATCTTATCTCAAACGTTATTAGCTATTTCTTGAATTCTGTGTCAAACGGTGAATGAGAGAGGCAAGTGAGAGAGACTAATCGCCTGAGATTCGAAGCACAGCTGTAGTTACTAAGTATGTCTTCATAAATTCTTTCTGTGAAGCTGCACAATAACTTCCTTTGCCAATCTGAAAAGCAATATACTAACTCGCTCAAACTGGAAGTCCATTTACTGACTGTTTCTTCTGAAAAGAAAAATATACTTTCATAGTGAAAATGTCGGGGAAGACTATTCATACGTTTATTTCTTCAACCCTTTATGATAAATACTTACTTCAGTCACATTGCTTAACATATTTTTGCAACTTTTCACCTTACAAATGTCCACCACCATAGCATGGAAAGTATCGTAACATCATCATAAACTGAATTTTTTCATTGCGTTCAGAGTTTTGAAGCGCACTAAGCATATCAAGCCACCATAGCCATCATAAATATACAAGCATCCTGCACTCGTAAGTTATAAATTGAAAATGGTGTGTCAGACTGTCACTTACAAGTCATATCCTTACCATCACGATACTTTTAATTGATTTAAAAAGAGATGCTATCCACATTGAGCACTGCACCCTAAGGATGTATGTTCATGTTTAGTACTAAGCTGAACCAGACAATGGTCATTTCTCTGAAAGCACTGCATTGTGTCAATTGCAGACTACACCTGTCAGAGACACAGGTCAGTTAAGCTATATGAGGCTCCTTGTCAGCTTAGAAACTGATGTATTTGAATTGTACATTTTGTAAAAAGTGAGTAACATAGATGTAACTCCTGGCAAAATCAAATATTTGTAATGTGTATACTCTACACTTTACTGATTGTAATACACATACAGGGTGGCGAACGAAATGTGTTACCATTTTGTTTTTAAATATAAACTTTATTGTCAATACAATCTGAAAGGAACGTATATTACAATGAAGAGCCGTCCATGGAGATTTGTTCTAACTTAGCACACGCTCAATATGTTCACCATTTCGTTTCCTAACTTCCTTCAAACGAGCACTGAAGTTAGTGATTACCCTACGGCACATGTCTTCCGTAATTTCACTGCAAGCTTGAAGAATAAGTCTTCTGAGCTCAATTAAATCACGTGGACGTTTCGGGAAAATTTTTGCCTTTAGGTACCCCCAAAGAAACAAGTCACATGGATTGAGGTCTGGACTATTGGGGGGCGAATTTTGTCTGTCATTGAAGCGGCCTGGAAACCTGAGTGAAATGATCCGCATGTCGAAATGCTCGTGTAAAAACTCCAACACAGTGTTTGCAGTATGTGGCCTTGCTCCATCTTGCATGAACCACTGCGTGCTGAAGGGCAAGGCAGTAGCAAGAAGCTGTGGAATGTAGCTGTTGTGAAGCATGCTCAAATAACGCTCGCTGTTTACAGTTTCTTCAAAGAAAAAGAGTCCAATAAGCTGTGACTGGAAATTGCTGCCCATGCTGTAATCCTCGGAGCATAATGTTGTCGTTCATGAAGCACTTGTGGGTTTTCAGTGGCCCAAAAGCGTACATTTTGTTTTTAACCACACGGTCTAAATGAAAATGCGCCTCGTCTGAAAACCAAACGTTGTTGAGAGTTTCTTCCCTATCCTCTGCCCACTGAGCAAACAGTAGACTCTGCTGCTTGTGTTTTTCAGTGAGCTTCTGTGCACGGGTCTCTTGTATGGGTACATATCGGGGTCACTTCTAAGAATGCGTTGAACGGAGTGTCTGGATACTCCTAGTTGGACTGCTACCTTTCTACACGATTTCCCTGGACTTCTCTGTAAAGCAACTCGTAACGCCGAGGTCACGCGCTTCCAACACTGTTCCTTCCTGTACAAATTTATCGTACAGCCTGTGGATGGTCTTCTTGCAAGGGACCCATCGTGTGTTAAACTGTTGTCTAAAACGCCTCTGAGTCACAACAAGGCTTTTCATTTCATGAAAAAGTAACACAATTGCCGATCATTGCTGTGTCGTCAGTCTTCCAATGTCAGCCATTGCTGCTTACTAGTCTCCTAGCGGCAGTATCGTGAATTACACGTCATTTCGTAACTCATTTGGTTTTCCAAGCTCTGCTGGTACCGCTGTAGAGATCCCAGTGGGATATCTAGTGTGCGTCGTAAATTGTGAAAGAAACAATTCATAACACATTTCGAGCGCCACCCTATACTTAAAGATACAAGTGAGAAATTCAAATACAAACAGCATTTAGCACAGAAACGATCAGATAGAGTGCAAGGAAATAATAAAAAAATATGCCTGGAAATAAAGCTTGTACAATTATGATATCAGTTAGTTTCATAATCTTAGTGTGAGACAGCAATTACTATTATTATAGTACACGTTTTTGTACCTTTATTTTACTGAAATCCTCAATAATGTCACTGAATTCTACTCTACTTGAAACTTTTCTTTCAGTTTGTAAAATGGAAAGATTTGCTAGTCATTCTAGATTCATCATAGAATGAAGATAATTTTAAATTAGTTTCAGTTTAGAAAAATTTCTCTCTCATGTTGCGTTGAGACACAAATGATCAAGAAGTGTTGGATCACAGGAGATGCGCAGGGTAATGATGCACTGAAGCCCCATTTATCTATAAATTGAAGGATTTCTTGGGCTCTCTATCTAGCAGCAACATTCACAGTCGTATATGTTGCACATAGATTTCTACATAAAGTTTTTATTTCTGATGCCACCCACTTCTTATCATACTCATTGTAAGTTTCTATTGGATTCTCCAGTGTTCCAGGCAGAGCATTATTGGGAGCTTCAAGTATAAATTTTGTTTTAACAATTTGGATTTTTTTTATTTCCTACATTGTGATATATCATTGGGGCAATACTTGTATAAATCACTCTATATATCCAAGTGTTGATCAACGAACTTCTTCTTGAATCGTTAATCTAGAGACATGAACTAGTTCATCCACTATTGTTTTATTTATCTTCCTTTTTCCTTGTTGATCAATGTGAATGTCAGTGCTGCATTTTTAGCACCAAATATGCCAGTATTGTCTTTAATCATAGTTTGTTCCATGAGTAGAAACTCATTCAGGACTTTTAATTTGGCATGTTCTCTACCCAGAGTCATTTTTGGAGACTGTAGATATTGTTGAACTAAATGTACCCCCTCCAGTGTCATGTGCCAAAAGTTGATGTAGGTCAAAAAGGTAAAATCGTATACAGCTGGAAGCAGCAAGTTTGCTGCAGATCTAGAGACATGGATCTTGTATACCTTTCAAAGTGCTCAAAATTGTTTCCACATTTTTATGACTTTAACTGAAATGTAATGAGTACACCAGTGAACATCAGAAGTCATTTCAAACTTTTTCCTCTTTTTTCTACAAAGAATGTCACTTCATACAAGAAGACTAGTAGAATGAATACAACTTCTCTACAGCTACAAAATAGGTGACACTAGAAGGAGTACATGGGATGCATGAATTCCACAATGGTTTGAGAAATGATTAGCACAGAGACTGATAAGAGCTCTTTCACTTACTTCTAGAATTTTTCTTTGTATTGCTTCGTGCATGATACTGACACAGTAGTTCATAACTATGAGACCTGGACAATGCAGTTCCCAGCCCATCTTCTTCTAGCTGCTGTTGATTATATTTTGATATATCCCTTGAGGTCTTTTCTGACATAAAAAGTTCCTAATAATTTTTGAACTTCCACAGCGTTGTCTTCTTTAATCTGAAATGCTGTAAATAATTATTTGGTAACATTCAGCCTTTTTATGCCTAAAAGAAAAACTAATTAATTTTTGACAAATAAGAAGACACTCTCCTTGTCCCAACAGTGAACTATTTTAAGTTTTAAACAATGGTCTTTAAGTACTGAAAGCCCCTTGGGGAGTGTTTTCCATTTCTACAATTTTAACAAGTGTTTAGGCTATAAGTAATGTTTGATATCTTTCGATTCAAGTTCCACCATAGACAGAAGTCACAAATAAATCAACTATTTAGCACAACCATAAGAGGCAAATAATTAGCACCAAAAAATACACTTCCTTTGTTGATAGTGTGTATAGCATAATTTCCTTAAATATTTTGCATTATTTAAATGTAAGTGAAACTGCAATAAAATGAAATAATGTCATTTTTTAGTGTGTTCACCTGTCTTTCTATAGATTGAAAAGGTCCTTTCTTGTTATGATTATTGAAAAGTGTAATGAAGTATGACAAATTTTGATATGCTTTGGAAGGATCAGATATAGTAGGCTTTTTACCTGTGTTTGTAGTCTGGATATCAGCAGTTATATGTAACCCGGTGCTAGAGTGAACAGTTTGACTATTATTTCCTTCGCCATCTTTATTTTCTCCACAAGCGAAAGGTATCTGGACAAAGATCAGTGAGTAATTCCCCCTTGATTTTCTTTACTTTCTTTTCTGAAAGGCAGAAAGGTAAATTCTTTTCACTAAAAAAAAGATTTGTGAGATTATTTCGGTGATCGATCATAACCTACATGTGTATTGGTAATTTTTTCTCTCTGTGTAGCCTGTGGGCTCATAGGGGTAGATAGGTGCCATCATGATCACATTGTAATTTTCAGATGAATGTTATGAATAAAATATGTATTGCAGCTGACAAGAAAATCAATTTTTCAGAGCATAAAGAGATTATGTTTATTTTACTATTTAATAAACCTGCATTTCTTTGTTAAACATAATGATTTCTCAATTTGTAACACATTTCGATATTACAACTCTGTGTTATTTGTCATAAAGCGGTGTGAAGAAAGAATAATATATTTGCATTGATTATAGAACTTTCATTGTCCATACATTTGTGACACTAGAAAATTTTGAGATAGTAGTAATCTAATTGCAAATATAGATACTTAACTTCTTGTGCTCTACTTCCCTCCTCGATAATACAATAAGTCAATAACTGTTTAAACTACTTGACACAATAAAATCAAAGATAAATTTACATTAGTTATATAGTATGCACAATCAAACTTAATAAAGACTGAAATGAAATGAAATAAATATGAAAATCAAGGTATTCTAGAAGCACATTTATAAAAAGATATTTTAGGCTTCCCCCTATTGATGGGTTTTCCCTGAAAGTTTCAAATGGAAGTCGAAGGCAAATCAAGTAGAGGCTGCTATTTTCTTTTGGCCCCTAAGAAGTTACACGTTCTGAGGTAATTTTTCAACAGTAAGTTTCAAATTGACTGCTCTAGTTGCTATTCCTTAACAGGTATGTTGTTCCCTTTACAAAAGAAATCATAAGATAATTTCTCTGTTGTCCAGGTCTATTATTTATGTTTCACACCAAAGCAGTCATACAGCCAGAGAGGTGCACCCATTTAAGTCAGTGACTACAACTAGATAAAGCTTTATATGATACGGGGTGTGTTCAACAGAAAAAAAAAACGTTTTTCTGCTCGTAGTTCTGGCATATAAAATGCATACATCTCCAGTTCTAATTTGATGTGTGCAGTGTGTAAGAACTGTTGCTTATATCTAGATGTCTCTAGCTCATCTTGTTGTATTTCCATGTTTATTAAATGAAATATGTAATAATTGTGTATAACCTTTGAGAAAGTAATTTTAAGAATGTAAAGCTTAGGTTAAGAAATTAATAAACTGCTGGTCAGCTCTTCACTGCACTCAAGTAGTTATTTTAAACATGTACTTTTAGTACACCTATCCACATGGCATGGGTATTAAAAAGCAATTCATGCACAGTCTGCTTCTAACAGACATCTAGTAATCACCCTACAGTTTTTAAATTTCATGCAACGTTTTGCAAAAATTCTAAAATTTCTGAACACACTATGGACGATTTACATAGCCTAGGAATGTGTAAGTATGTGCCTATGTTTATATTTTGCATTCATATGAGCCCTCAAACTCCTGTTGTTGTTGTTGTGGTCTTCAGTCCTACGACTGGTTTGATGCAGCTCTCCATGCTACTCTATTCTGTGCAAGCTTCTTCATCTCCCAGTACCTACTGCAACCTAAATCCTTTTGAATCTGCTTAGTGTATTCATCTCTTGGTCTCCCTCTACGATTTTTACCCTCCACGCTGCCCTCCAGTACTAAATTAATGCCTCAGAACATGTCCTACCGACCGATCCCTTCTGCTAGTCAAGTTGTGCCACAAACTTCTCTTCTCCCCAATCCTATTCAATACCTCCTCATTAGTTATGTGATCTACCCATCTAATATTCAGCATTCTTCTGTAGCACCACATTTCGAAAGCTTCTATTCTCTTCTTGTCCAAACTATTTATCTCCATGTTTCACTTCCATACATGGCTACACTCCATACAAATACATTCAGAAATGACTTCCTGACACTTAAATCAATACTTGATGTTAACAAATCTCTCTTCTTCAGAAACGCTTTCCTTGCCACTGCCAGTCTACATTTTATATCCTCTCTACTTCGACCATCATCAGTTATTTTGCTCCCCAAATAGCAAACCTCCTTTACTACTTTAAGTGTCTCATTTCCTAATCAAATTCCCTCAGCAACACCCAACATAATTCGACTATATTCCATTATCCTCGTTTTGCTTTTGTTGATGTTCATCTTATATCCTCCTTTCAAGACACTATCCATTCCGTTCAACTGCTCTGCCAAGTCCTTTGCTGTCTTTGACAGAATTACAATGTTATCGGCGAACTCAGAGTTTTTATTTCTTCTCCATGGATTTTAATACCTACTCCGAATTTTTCTTTTGTTTCCTTTACTGTTTGCTCAATATAAAGATTGAACAACATCGGGGGGAGGCTACAACCCTGTCTCACTCCCTTCCCAACCACTGCTTCCCTTTCATGTACCTCGACTCTTATAACTGCCATCTGGTTTCTGTACAAATTGTAAATAGCCTTACGCTCCCTGTATTTTACCCCTGCCACCATCAGAATTTGAAAGAGAGTATTCCAGTCAACATTATCAAAAGCTTTCTCTAAGTCTACAAATGCTAGAAACGTAGGTTTGCCTTTCCTTAATCTAGCTTCTAAGATAAGTCATAGGGTCAGTATTGCCTCACGTGTTCCAACATTTCTACAGAATCCAAACTGATCTTCCCCGAGGTCGGCTTCTACTAGTTTTTCCATTTGTCTGTAAAGAATTCGTGTTAGTATTTTGTAGCTATGGCTTATTAAACTGATAGTTCGGTAATTTTCACATCTGTCAACACCTGCTTTCTTTGGGATTGGAATTATTATATTCTTCTTGAAGTCTGAGGGAATTTTCCCTGTCTCATACATCTTGCTCACCAGATGATAGAGTTTTGTCAGGACTGGCTCTCCCAAGGCTGCCAGTAGTTCTCATGGAATGTTGTCTACTCCCGGGGCCTTGTTTCGACTTAGGTCTTTCAGTGCCCTGTCAAACTCTTCACGCAGTATCATATCTCCCATTTCATCTTCATCTACATCCTCTGCCATTTCCATAATATTGTCCTCAAGTACATCGCCCTTGTATAGACCCTCTATATACTCCTTCCACCTTTCTGCTTTCCCTTCTTTGCTTAGAACTGAATTTCCATCAAATGGTCTCTTTAATTTTCCTGTAGGCAGTATCTATCTCACCCTAGTGAGATAAGCCTCTACATCCTTACAGTTGTCCTCTAGCCATCCCTGCTTAGCTATTTTGCACTTCCTGTCGATCTCATTTTCGAGAGTTTGTATTCCTTTTTGCCTGCTTCATTTACTGCATTTTTATATTTTCTCCTTTCATCAATTAAATTCAATATTACTTCTGTTACCCAAGGAGTTCTACTAGCCCTAGCCCTTTTACCTACTTGATTCTCTGCTGCCTTCACTACTTCATCCCTCAAAGCTACCCATTCAGCTTCTGCTGTATTTCTTTCCCCAGTTCCTGTCAATTGTTCCCTTATGCTCTCCCTGAAACTCTGTACAACCTCTGGTTTAATCAGTTTATCCAGGTCCCATCTCCTTAAATTCCCACCAACTCCTAACTGCCTCTTTTTTTACTGAACAAATTTGGTCTTGTTTAGGTTTTAATTAAAAATTATCGGGGCCTGTGGCCTCAAAATTTCAAAACCCTCAAGAGTGAAGGTTCCCAAGGAGGGCCATTCCCATTGCCCCTTCTTAGTTTACAACTCCACTGTGAGCATTTCCTCTAGGCTGGCAAGGCTCCACTATACGTCTGATTGCCCTATTTTACAGCTAGTGCTCACTTCCCAGGCGGTGAATGAGGATGAACGCCCTTGCTCACCTTCCTGCATCCTGAACAGCCCTACTTTAGATAGATCATAAAAGATTCTAATGGCGTTTTATTTTTTATAGATTCGAGGATCTGGTTGAAATATGAGAAAAGGCCTGAGGGGCAGAAGGAATTTCTGCAGCAGCAAATAGGCCCTCGAAGATTCAGGAAAAGTGGCACACAGTAGGAAGAACACACACACCAACCCTCGCCAATTCACATCTCGCAACCAACGACAATTTTGCCCGAAAGCTGCTGTATATCTAGCCACTGCTTGCAAAACCTTCCTGTAACAGCAACTCTGATTTGAAAAATTCGGAAGCTCAGAAACCTTAGCATTCAGAACATATGCCTTTGAACCATCAGTATGTCCGAAACGATGGATTCCTATGGCTGAGTAACCATGTGATGGAATGAATTGGTGCAGCCCTGCACACATGTCCGCTCTCTCTGAAAGCTACTCAGCTAATGTGTCACAACCAAGTTGAACTTTTCATGGCGTGACAAAAGCTGCAGCACTTGAGTGACGCCACTGAAAAGTGGGTGCTCACAAAGGCAACTGCAGTGCCAATACAGTATTTCATTAGCTGTTGTGTCATTTTCGTTGCGTGTGTGAGTCCAACTAAATTTACTTTGTGTTGACCATGTAGTCTCATATAACAACTACTGATACCATATGTACAGCCAATGTACATTGTTATGTTCTCTGATAGTGTTGACCATGTAGGCACAACGACTACTGTACCAGTGTACCCCTTGCCCTATATCATATCTACAAACAATGTGCTAAAAAAATGATTTCCCGGACCAACTAAACTACATATCTCATAACCTCAGTTTCACTGTTCGAAACTGGGAAAGTTCGCGCTGCGTCACAATAGAGGTCCTTTTCGTTCTGTTGATGTCTACTGTGAATCGACCTCAGTTCGATATGTTCAATATTCATTCAAGCTGGATTATTTAGAGGAGCGTCCTATTCACAGTCTAACATAACAGTCGCGACACTCACTGCTGTATAAGTTGTTACCATTTGACAGATGGAGCGACACTAGCGCTCCAAGCGGCGAGTAAGATGAACATCAGAAGCGTCGTAAACATGTTTGTTTTGCATCCATTTTCACGTAATTTACGAAGTATTTGAGTTATTTTCTTGCCTCCAAGTGTTTGTGTAGTATCAGAAGGATATATGTTTCTAAAAACGATTCTAAAATAAGCGCAAGTATGAACAAAACCATGAATCGAGTGGCAAGCTACAACACATTGGTGAAGAAACTCTTGTGACGTTGGATAGAATTGCAGCTTACCTCGTTGATATCGAAAGAATATAAGCACACTGATTCACACATAAGAAGCACAGACATGTACCTCTTCATGCAAACGCGATCGACAGCTCATTTATCGTTCTGTAGGCCTACTGTGTTTGTCATTGTCGCCTGATGCCACAAGTACGACCTTCATCTTTACATTATTCAAAGTGGGACAAGCAACTGCCAAATAGTGGGTGAAACATGTTGAAAACATTATAATGAGCTGATTACATTACATTTCACGCAAAACCAAATATTTGAATAATTTGCAAACAATCTGTCAAGGTGCTAACAAAATAATGTCATCACATGAAGGAGGCAATGAAAATTAAGTGACTAAGAACAGAAGTGAATGAAATACGTACCAAACATTACGATTTTGTAATACACGAATAAGTGCACTTAATCTAACCACTTCATCGTCAAAGCAGGTCTGTGTTGACGATTCACACGAATCTGTCACTGATACATGGACAGCTGAACTGGCTGCTTCAGTGTCATAGGACTGTTTTACAGCTTTGGATGGATTGTCGAATTTTTGTTGCAGTTTCCTCTTCATTGTCAGTTGAGGTGGCTTATTTTGGTGGGTACTGCGTTTCACACGAGTTTATTATTATCTGCGTGCATGAACTGGTTTCGCTCGAAATGTAGCGAACAAAACCTAATATTATTATACATTTAAACTGGGTATTTTTTTCATAAGGTCTTCTCGTCTGCTATTAACTATCCATTTTCTGCTCCTAAAACGAAACATTAATCATTAATACACATGTAGTTTGTGAGTGAATCCTGACGATACAGTTTAGTAACATGATGGTATATACCTCTCAGGATCCTTAGGATACCTAAAAAAAGACAGCTGTGGTGTCTTCTTCCTGTTGTTGCTGCATTTTATCGCGCTACAAACGCTCCTACAAGTAAAAACCATTGTAGAAATTAAAATAAACAACCACTATTCGCTTTCACGATCGCGCCGAACTCACAGTTTAAGTTACTGGCCGCTTGGGGCGCTGCTGGCGCGGTAAGCAACAAAATCGAGGCGAACTGTCGCGAGTCCTATGTTAGACTGTGGTCCTACTTGTGATATATCTTTACGTATATCTTTGGACGATGTTATTGTTTACATGTGATGTAGTGTGAGTAAATAAAGAAGCTTTAGTGACGGCACAAAATCATTAAGCATATTTCCGTTTTACATTATGTTATATTGTTTACTGACAACCGGAATATTATCTTAGTCTGAATAACTGTGTGATTAATCGATTTGAAGCCAGTAAAGCGTCTGTCAGCTATAAAAAATGACGAATGATAGTCAGGGCCTCAATGAAACTGTTATATTGGCAACTGGAGGATATGATCATACAATAAAGCTATGGCAGGCCCATACTGGCGTCTGTCAACGTACAGCTCAGCACACTGATTCTGTATCCTTAGACAAGACGTGAATTCATAGTGTGTTAACGATTTATTATTATTATTTTTTTAAACACCTGATTTTGAATTTACATGTTCAGGTAATTTTGTGTATCCTTGACAGAGAAACAGCAAGTCAACTCACTGGATATCAGTCCCGATAAACAACTAATTGCTGCGGCAGGTAAGTTAATTTATTTTATATAGTCTACTATAGTGGTTCATGGTGTGGGTTCCTGTAGTCATGTCCTAGTTCATGAACCACGGGCAACGTATGAGTGGCCAAGTAAGTGGTCCCGACAGTCGGGATACCAGTTACTTTGGAATAAGGCTGGACATCTCGGACATATTCTGAGTCGTGGTCACCTTTGTGCTCATACGGCAAAGACTACCAAATCCACCAGTTAGTCCCTCAGCCCTTAGGGGTAAAACTCAGTGGGACTTGGGGCAAGTAAGGCTAGCAACCTGCTTCCCTGGTACTTTAAATATGATGCTGGCAACAATCAGAGCAAAATGTCTCAGACCTTTGGAGGTGACGGAGTCCCACCTCTAACTGACAAACCAGGGACTCCTAAGATACGACTTGGCAAACAAATGGTAATGAGATGGGGAGCTATTAATATCAATGGGGGTACTCTGGGAAGAAGGTAGAGCTGACAGAGGCTGCAAGTAAGATGGGGCTGGACGTTTTAGCTGTTAGTGACATTCGGGTAAGGGGTGAGAAAGAAGAGGAAGTGGGAGAATACAAGGTCTACCTGTCAGAAGTCAAAGCAGGAATAGCACAATGGGGTGTAGGGCTTTACATCAGGAAAGAAATGGAACCCAGCGTAGTTGCAATAAGGTATGTAAACGAACGACTGATGTGGATAGATTTGACAGTGTCTAGCAAGAAAATTAGGATTGTGTCAGTATATTCGCATTGTGAAGGGACATATCAAGATAAGATGGATAGTTTTTATGAGGCACTCAGTGATGTAGTTGTTAGAGTAAAGGACAAGGACAATGTTCTGCTCATCGGTGATTTTAACGCCAGCATTGGAAATCGAACAGAAGGGCATGAAAAGGTTATGGGTAAATTTGGAGAGGATATGGAGGCCAACAGGAACGGGAAACAACTCTTGGATTTCTGTGCCAGTATGGGCTTAGTAATCACGAACTCCTTTTTTAAACATAAGAACATTCACTGGTATACTTGGGAAGGCAGGGGAACCAGATCTGTCATTGACTATATAATAACAGATCAGGAATTCAGGAAGGCTGTGAGGGACACACATATATTCAGGGTATTCTTTGATGACACTGATCATTATTTAATCTGCAGTGAAATTGGGATTGTGAGGCCGAAAGTGCAGGAGGTCAGGTCCATATGTAGGAGGATAAGAGTGGAGAAACTTCAGGATAAGAAATCAGGCACAAGTACATAACAGCGATCACAGAAAGGTACCAGTTAGTTGAATGTAGTCAATTACAGTCATTGGAAAAGGAATGGACAAGGTACAGGGACACAGTACTAGAAGTTTCTAAAGAATGTCTTGGAACTGTAGTGTGTAAAAGTAGGATGAAGCAAACAGCTTGGTGGAATGATACAGTCAAGGCAGCCTGTAAAAGGAAAAAGAAGGCGTATCAAAAATGGCTACATACCAGAACCCAGGTAGACAGAGAAAGTTATCTTGAAGAAAGAAACAAAGCCAAACAGATTATTGCAGCATCCAAGAAGAAATCGTGGGAAGACTTTGGAAACAGGTTGGAGACTATGGGTCAAGCTGCTGGAAAACCATTCTGGAGTGTAATTAGCAGTCTTCGAAAGGGAGGTAAGAAGGAAATGACAAGTATTTTGGACAGGTCAGGAAAACTGCTGGTGAATCCTGTGGATGCCTTGGGCAGATGGAGGGAATATTTTGAAGAGTTGCTCAATGTAGGTGAAAATGCGATCAGTAATGTTTCAGATTTCGAGGTAGAATGGGATAGGAATGATGATGGAAATAGGATCACATTTGAGGAAGTGGAAAAATGGTCAATAGATTGTAGTGCAATAAAGCGGCTGGGGTGGATGAAATTAAGTCGGAACTCATCAAATACAGTGGAATGTCAGGTCTTAAATGGCTACACAGGATAATTGAAATGGCCTGTGAGTCGGGACAGGTTCCACCAGACTGGACAAAAGCAGTAATCACACCAATCTTTAAACATGGAAACAGAAAAGATTGTAACAACTACAGAGGTATCTCTTTAATCAGCGTATTGTTGAAAGGAAAGTGCGAGTATTAGTTGAGGACCAATTGGATGAAAATCAGTGTGGGTTTAGGCCTCTTAGAGGTTGTCAGGACCAGGTCTTTAGCTTACGGCAAATAATGGAGAAGTGTTACGAGTGGAACAGGGAATTGTATCTATGCTTTATAGATCTAGAAAAGGCATATGACCGGGTTCCTAGGAGGAAGTTATTGTCTGTTCTACAAGATTATGGAATAGGTGGCAAACTTTTGCAAGCAATTAAAGGTCTTTACATGGATAGTCAGGCAGCAGTTAGAGTTGACGGTAAATTGAGTTCAAGGTTCAGAGTAGTTTCAGGGGTAAGACAAGGCTGCAACTTGTCTCCACTGTTGTTCATATTATTTATGGATCATATGTTGAAAACAATAGACTGGCTGGGTGAGATTAAGATATGTGAACACAAAATAAGCAGTCTTGCATATGCGGACGACTTAGTTGTGATGGCAGATTCGATTGAAAGTTTGCAAAGTAATATTTCAGAGCTAGATCAGAAATGTAAGGACTATGGTATGAAGATAAGCATCTCCAAAACGAAAGTAATGTCAGTGGGAAAGAAATATAAACGGATTGAGTGCCAAATAGGAGGAACAAAGTTAGAACAGGTGGACGGTTTCAAGTACTTGGGATGCATATTCTCACAGGATGGCAACATAGTGAAAGAACTGGAAGCGAGGTGTAGCAAAGCTAATGCAGTGAGTGCTCAGCTTCGATCTACTCTCTTCTGCAAGAAGGAAGTCAGTACCAAGACTAAGTTATCTGTGCACCGTTCAATCTTTCGACCAACTTTGTTGTATGGGAGCGAAAGCTGGGTGGATTCAGGTTACCTTATCAACAAGGTTGAGGTTACGGATATGAAAGTAGCTAGGATGATTGCAGGTACTAGTAGATGGGAACAATGGCAGGAGGGTGTCCACAATGAGGAAATCAAAGAAAAACTGGGAATGAACTCTATAGATGTAGCAGTCAGGGCGAACAGGCTTAGATGGTGGGGTCATGTTACACGCATGGGAGAAGCAAGGTTACCCAAGAGACTCATGGATTCAGCAGTAGAGGGTAGGAGGAGTCGGGGCAGACTGAGGAGAAGGTACCTGGATGCGGTTAAGAATGATTTTGAAGTAATAGGTTTAACATCAGAAGAGGCACCAATGTTAGCACTGAATAGGGGATCATGGAGGAACTGTATAAGGGGGGCTATGCTCCAGACTGAACGCTGAAAGGCATAATCAGTCTTAAATGATGATGATGATGATGAGTCTACTAGAAAAGTATCTGTCATTTTAGTTGCATCTTACTTGTCGATACTTACGCCGACAGAGATTGATGTCACTCCCTGTCTTTTTCACATTCAGTTTGCAGATAGCAAATTAAGAAATTTTCTGTTCCATTCTTTATGTTATAATTGTAGCTTTATCTCCAAAATATCAATTAAATGTTAATTAGTTATTCGTAGAACTAACTTCGTAACTTTACGAAAAACTACAATGATGTCCAGGGGAGCTAAAATTACCTACATTCATTTACTACTTAATGAGGGACTCTCTCAATTTCTTGTTTATTCAGATTCATACCGACGTAGTTATGAATTGTTGTTTGTGTTCTCTGATTATACCATTCTTTCATTCTATTTCCAGTTCCTTAGTTCTCTCTCCTGTGATGTAGACTATTGTAACATATAAATACATTATCTATAAATGAACCGCAACATAATATATATGCAGTATAATGAATATGTAGTGAAACCTGAAAATTTTTGCCAGGACAGATCTCGTGCTTTTCGCAACCAGTAATCTCAACCAGTAAACTATTCAAGTATGCCTTCAGTTCTGATTCAAAAACTGATTCTCACTGTTAATATCTCCAAACAATGTTACTACAGGTTCTCCAGCAGGATATCTGTAGTACCACTGAGAAAATGTTGCCTAGGTCATTCTCGTACTCTGCCACAATGGATGTGTATGAAATGAATTAAATGTATTGCAATGATTTCATTTTATTTCAGAACATTCAATTCCTCTCATATATGTGTAGTATGTTGATTATCATTTACCCAGCAAGGTGGTGCAATGGTGAGACTCTGGTCTCCTCTTTGGGAGGACAGCAGTTCAATCCCCATTCATCCCTCCGGAATTAATTTTCCTCTGATTTCCCTAATGCAAAGGTGTGCCTTTGGAAACACACAGCTGATTTCCTTCCCTAAACTTCTCTGATTCTGAATTCATGTTACTTCTCTTATGACATCATTATTGACAGGATGTTAAAAACTAATATTCCTATCAGTTGTCATTTAATGACTAAATTAAGAGGTTGGATAAGTGGTGACTTGTGATATTGCTGGGATATATTTACTGCAGATTAATTGATGTTTTATGTTTGCATAACGTAACATTAATGGCTTGTGAATATATTACCCTTAGAATGTACATTTTCATACAAAAATTTCACAAATCATGAATTTGTAAAATTGGCTCTATATTTTTAGTGATAATAATACTGAAAATAAAGTACACAAGAGGGAGCATGTGACTGCCACAGCACCAAATAGTTATTTTTGTCTAAATTAAGTGCTCAGACTTGTACTAGATTAGAACAATGGATAAGGCAAGGGACATATAGTAGGTTCATATGTGATGAAATGTGGTAGTCATTTTTTATTTTCTTCATCACTGGTGTGGAACTTTCTTGAGGTCTCAGTCTGCATATAACTTCTGAATTGTGTACACATTTTGTTCCACAGTTACAATTTTTGTATTTGATAATTTCGTTTTGTGAAGCATATCATTACGACCATTTGAAGGTGCTCATGGTTGCTACATTTGTTAAAATAATTCTTATTGTCACGTGCAATCATATTTATGTTTTCAGATTACCAGTTCTGACAATCTCAAATGCTCATCTTCAGGTCAGTTTACTACACAGGAGGACCACGTGCTGTCACTATTCTGCTGTGCAACACATTTTGGTTACAAGCTGCATTCTTTGTGTATCTTTTGACTGATATTTGTTAATGTATGTTATATCAATAATAATGCACAAATAGTGTATTAATCATTATATGAAATAATAACTATAACTTTTCCTTTTTTTCTAGAAATCACATTTGAAAGAGCCTTTTTTGATAATTTTTATGGGTAATACTTCTCACTTTTCATATGGTGTTACTGCAACCCTCTTTTCTTTACACCTGCTTAACAGTATTAAAATTCTGAATGTTTGATTTGCACATGTGACTTAGACTAGAAAAGGCAAGTTATGGCATTATCAATATCATGCACAGACGCATTGATAAAGATCAACTTATTTTTATATTTTTTCCATTTCAGGGTCTTAATTATTTCTTTCAAGTGTTCAGAGGTTAGTGAAGCTTGTACACTGAAAGCTGTTAGTATAGTCCAAAGTGTTGCATAGGCAGAAATAAAGTAATTACCAGTTGCAGTACCGTGTGGTGCTTAAGTCGACATATTTTCTTTGTAACACATTGAAGCGCTTCTACAAGTGATTGTTATCATAACAGCACTTCTTTTTATCAATTTTTATAATTAATCCTCTCTGTAACAGACATGCACTGTTTTTAGTGATATAAAGCTCTCGGGTTTACAGCCAAGTTAGTTTGCCTACATGGTGTGAAGTTTAATGAGTATAACTTGCATGATTTTCTGCAGATGATATGTGCTACTCTTGGTTTAGATTGAATGGAGAGGAAAAACCAAAAGTTAGTTTATAACAAGAAGGGAAATAGATTGAATTTGTGCATAAATATGTCACATTTTGGGAAAGGGACATACACAGGCTCTGTGCAAACAACAGCTTAAATACTCTTCTTTTGCCTGTTACTTTGCATTCAGTTAATTTCTATTGTTCCAAGAAATGTGAACAGGTTTGGCAGCCTATTGCCAAACCTAGCAAGTAAGGTAGTATGTTGGTAAGATACTGGACTCGCATTTAGGATGGCTCTGTTCCAAATCTCCACCTAGCCATCAGACAGAGTTGGGTTGCTGTCTTCTGCCCATTCCCTGTAATTATAATTTTTCTCACTTTTGACATAATATGGTTGCCTAGGATTTAATAATAATAGTAACAACATAAAATGTTGTAATATAACAAAAATAATACCTGGCTTACATCAGTGCTTAGTTAACCGCTGTAGCATAGGTTGCAAGTATAATAATTCACACAATTTAAAGTCAAAGTGTGCTCTCACCATTACCGGTATTTCATTCAGCACTGTCATTGTGAACACAAAAAAAAATGTGTGTATGGCACTTGTGGCCTGGCAGTTCTGTGGCATTTGGCCATTTGGTGGCCTTTTAGTTGATGCCACTTTATCGACTTCCACATCAGTGACAATGAAATCAGTATAGATTTGCAGACTTTGAATGTGAGAGCCTGTAAATGAAGGAATTTATGTTTCTTTCAGGATTTCCACTTGTGGTTGGGAAATTAAATGTTACTGTTAGCTTAGGGTCTTTCTTTTCCTGTCTGGCAGCAGTTATTTTAGTGTGTGGAGTCAGTAACATTGTCTGATTTGTTTTTGACAGCAGGCAAGCTTGCAAATGTGTGCCTTTTCCTGCCCAAAATACTCTCTGCAGCTGATCAGTTCTCAAGCACATTCATATAGACCAGTGATCAGTGGGCAACTGAAAAACGTGTTGTGTTTAACATAGCTTGTAATTTTCTGAAATTTCTTGTCATTTTTGCGCTGTTTTCATGTTACTTTATTTTCCAAAAATTATCTAAGAGTATTGGAAATTGATATAGGCTATGTGGAAATATAAATGCTTTTAGCAAAATTTTCTGTGTGTGTGTGTGTGTGTGTGGGGGGGGGGGGGGGGAGGAGAGATCTCATGATTCCCTTGATGAACCCACTCCCTCCCCCTTTTTTGACCACACATGCCAAACTTCAGATTTATGGTTTGTGTGGTTTCCATAAATTGTTTGAGGAAAATACTGGGATATTTCCTTAGGCAAGGATGTGGCCAATATCCTTTCCCACTCTGAACTTGTGCTCCATCAGTAAAGACGATATCATCAACAGGATATTAAACACTGATCTTCCTTATATAATGAAATTTGAGGTAGAGTTCCATTATGATGACCTTCAGTTTTCATGAGCTCATTGACCCTTAAGAGAAGAAGGAAAGGCAAAATAATTTGTACAAGCTACATGTAAGAATGAAAGTTAGTAGTTATTTTCACATTGTGTGGATCATTTTACAACTTTCCATTATGTGAAACAGCTCAGTTTACAATTATAGTATACTTGTTCAGTGAAAAATATGTCAACGTTCTGTCCATTTACACGATTTCTTAACTTGTGTTTATTGTTATACTATTTTACATTTTATACTCAAAACTATCTTTAATACCTCTTAATTTTTTTTCTTTCCTTTGTTCTGTATCTCAAAACTGAAAATGAGAATAATCTGTGGTTTGTTCACAATGTCCTGAATGAGGGCTCCCTAATTCTGAATCGGCAGAAGTCAGTCAACTTTGGTCCCTTAATGCTTTGTCAGGTCACTGCTGACATTGATAATCTAATTGTACTGTGGTTTTTACGAAGTGATTGCGATGTTGTGGCAAACCGGTCAGTACATGCATTGTGGCAAACCGGTCAGTACATGCATAGTGCCAGCATTGTGTGACAAAAGTGTAGCTTGTGTCTCCCTCCCACCTCTCTGTTTCTCCATACTGCATCCTGCATCTCCCACTCAGCTGCTCGTGTGCTGGGAATTGGTGGGCAGAGGTTACCCCCTCCACTCTACACACACCCCTGACAATTTGTTCAGGATGTTGTGAACAAAGTATATACTGTATATTGAGTGCAGAAACAACTTCTTTCATGAGGAGGCTTTCTTATGTTTATAGGTTACCAACATATTAGAATGTATGATTTAACTTCAAATAACCCAAATCCTGTGATAAACTATGAAGGTGTGTCGAAGAATGTAACTGGTGTTGGCTTTCAAGAGGATGGGAAATGGATGTTTACTGGCGGAGAAGATTGCAGTGCAAGAATATGGGATCTAAGGTTAGTTTAATGTGTTTCTATGTGTCCTGATAATTGACAAGGTATGCCGATTTAAATTGTACAAAGTGTCTCATTTTGGTAACATGTCACTGATGATGGTGAGTATGATTCAAAATTAAAATGAGTGAAATATGAATGCCTTCGGTACAAAGGAGTAGGTTTATCTAATAATTAAAGACTTGGAGGTGTACTGTAACTGGTTGCTGCTTGGAAGCACACCATGGTTGTACATATGTGTAAATCTCTTTCCTCCATCTCAGAGGTCTGATATTTAAAATCCTGTGTTAACCTTGGCTTCTGGCTGACAACAGCCTAACACTTGACAAAACTATGGAATTCTCCCCCCTTTCACTGCTGTTTTCCACCTGGCAGGGCTGACAACTTGGTCCTGGAAGTTGCTTAAAAAATGGTTTGCCATTCATGTCTATAGCAGCAAGGCTATGTCTGTGTGTAGCTGTGCTGCCCTATTCTGCTTTTGCTATTCATTTAGTTTACCCTACCAAAAAGAAATTATATAATAACTATGCCTGCATTAACTATGGTTATGAATCATTGAAAAAATAAGTGATAAGAAATAAAATACTGGAAAATTCATAATGGAAGATAATATGTATGAAACTGTAAATCACTACTCATCCTGTTTTTCTATGTCCATCTTTGTGATTGGAGGTCTGAGTGACTTCGACCATTCACTTATGTAATAAAATGGAACACCTACAGCCATGATTATGATGCTCTTTATTATAAGGCTACAAGTTTCAGAGCTTCAGTGCACTATCTTCAGGCCTTAGCTGGACCTGAGGCGGTTAACACCATCCGTATACATGATTCATCAGTGGCCAACATCTATAACTATTTTCATGGATGTTGGCTACTGATGAATCATGTATACAAATGGTGTCAATCCCTTCAGCATCAGCTAAGGCTGGATGATTGTGCACTGAAACACCAAAACTGGAAGCCATGTAATAAATGACATCGTAAGGATGGCTGTTGGTGTTCCATTTTATTACTCTACTCATCCTGGCTAACCACACATGCATATACTGACACATCAGATGTGCGTCCATTGTTGATTGCAGGATTAATTGTGACTAATTGTTCACTATATCTCAGCCAAGACCATCAGGATCCATTTGCAGTGGCATGGGAATGAGCTAGGGTACCATTTGCCAATCTTGCTCTCACTTCTCATCACTGTGCAGACCACCTCCATATCTGTACCCAAATATGGAACTGGGAGAATGAACAGTTAAAAGTTGTGTTTAGCGTCTGGAGTTAATTTTGCGCCGGCCGCAGTGGTCTAGCGGTTCTAGGCGCGCAGTCCAGAACTGCACGACTGCTACGGTCGCAGGTTCGAATCCTGCCTCGGGCATGGATGTATGTGATGTCCTTAGGTTAGTTAGGTTTAAGTAGTTCTAAGTTCTAGGGGACTGATGACCACAGTAGTTAAGTCCCATAGTGCTCAGAGCCATTTGAACCATTTTTGTTAATTTTGCCTAAACATCTAGGATTTAATTTGTGAATAAAGCGTTGTCCAAGAAAGTGGCAAATGTTGGATACTATCTGGGCTTTGTATTGTGATGAGTACTGGCTTACAATGACAGTACACATGTGGTATTTGTTGAGGCCACATGAAATCATCCAGGATACACGCAGAATACCATAGTTCCCATTTTATTACTGTGCTCTATCTGAGATATCCATCAGCTCGCCTGCCAAATGTGATCTCCAGGGTTCCAGGTTCAAGTTCCAGTCTGCAGGACAGGATGAGTATTGTTTCATACATGTTATCTTCCATTCTGAATATTTCAGTATTTTATTTCTTATCACTTATTTTTCAATGATTCATAACAATAGTTACTACAGGCATAGTTATTATATAATTTCTTTTTAGTGTGGTAAATTAAATGCATAGCAAAAGCAGAATAAGGCAGCACAGCTAAATACAGACATGGCCTTGCCGCTATAGACATGAATGGAAAACACTTTTTTTAAGCAACCTCCAGGACCAAGTTCTTGGCCCTGCCAGGTGAAATACAGCAGTGAAAGCTGGACTGCCACACAGATCAGAACAGAATTGGACAAAGTTCACGTGGATTGTGCACTGTCATTGGAGATCATATACTTTTGAATTAATGAATTTAATAGTTGTCAGACGAGCACCAAAGATGAAGCAAGCTCCAGGCATCCTGTTGAGGTCACCATAAAGGAAACCATTGACAAAATCTGTGATATGGTAATACAAGGCTGCCAAATAAAAATTCATCTAGTTGCTGAGACTGTGAGCGTCTCAATGGAGTGAGTTCATAATATCCTGCACAGAGAATTGGCTATGAAGACACTCTGTGCAAGTTGGCTGCCCCAATTCCACGCAGTCAAAAGCACATCTGGCATAATATTTCAACACAATATCTGGTGATATTTAATCATAATCTGCAGGACTTTTTGTGCTGATGAAAACTGGATCCATCATTACTCACAAGTCAAAACAGCAATCAAAGCAATGGTTAAAGGCTGGTGAAAAGTGCAAGACCATTTTATCAGCTGGTAAGGTGATGGCCTCTGTTTTGTGGGGGTTTACAATGAATAATCATCATAAATTACTTGGAAAAAGGCAGAACTATAACTGGATCGTATTATGCTTTATTTTTGGATCATTTAAAAGGTGCACCAGCTGAAAAAAGACCAAGGTTGGCATACAGAAAAGTACTGTTTCATCAGGTTAATGCACCATCCCATATATCAGCAATAACAATGGCAAAAGTGCATAAATTTAGCCTTGACTTTGTTGCTCACCCACCCTATTCACCAGTATTAGCTCCAGGTTACTTCTTCCTCTACCCTAACTTGAACCTTTGGCTTGCTGGGAAGAAATTTTCATCAAATGAGGAAGTGATAGTTCCAGTCAAAAACTACTTTGCAGAGTTGGAGAGAACCTATTTCTCCAGTGGGATGGAAAAGTTGGAGGACCAAGTGTTTATTCCTCAAAAGAGACTATGTGGAGAAATATAGTGAGCTGTTTATGAAACAGACATTTTTTCTTACTTTTTTATCAGACTTTTCAAACCTCATATGGTCTGTGATTATGATCATGTACCATGTACACCCTGCTTTATATGTGAATGAAACTTCATTTATCGGGGACCATTACTTGAGGGTCTTAATTTTTCAGCTTCCAGTAGTGTAACTTAAAAATAAAATGCACACATTAACACCATACCCAAAATTGTGATTAATCGAGGAAGAAAGGTTTGAACTTTAATATTCCATTCCCATGAATTTCATTAGAACCAGGAAATATGATGTTCAAAGTAAAATTGGTCATATTTATCTGTCGCTACCTGTTAGAAAATCCTTTCCTGTTTTTGTTTGTTCTCAACCTTTGAATGGACCAGGGAAGGTTGAGAAATGAGATAAGACAGTTTCTTCTGAGAAAGAGAACCAAAGTATGCTGGATTTGAGGCATACAACGGCATCTGAAAGAATGCAGGAAACAGAGTGATTGTTACACAAAGCATTATTGTCTCATTTTGTTTCTAAAAGTTCATGAATTGAATGGTACCTTTTCTTCTTCAAAAAATGTTATGCAATTATGACAAGAATTGCAAGAACCAATAAAAGACTAATACAGCTCATGGCACGAACACTAGTACTGTTTTGGATTTACTCCTGTTCTTTTAAAGTCATTCCATAAACTGTACACATATTGCAGGGATCAACAAGAAACTTGCAGTCAGATATTCATATATTGCTTTCATACAAGTGCTGTCTGGTTTCTGAGCTATTATTGTCTCCTATGTTTGTAATCTTGAAACCCGAGCCACATTCGAGCACAGTCATTTGAAATCATTATCATAGCTCAGCCTATCTACAGCTGCATATGTACTCCACAAGTCAACATATGATGGGTATGCTGTATCATTACTACGGGAGTGGTTTGAAAAGTTCTCAGAATTACCACGAGAGGTCAGCACTAGCGCAACAAGTTGTTCACGTGATATTCATTGGACTGTTGTCTGTAAACACGTGCTACATCAGTGCTCCTGGAAGAGAGCTGTGGTGGCGCGTGGGTCTGTTGTTGTTCCCTTGTAGTGATTTGCGATTGAGATTCGAGCAGTGATTAAGTACTTCATAAAGAAAGGTATGAAAGCAGAGGACATTCATGCTGATTTCCAGAATACACTGAGGAACTCTGCTCCTTGTTATTCAACTGTTACCACGTGGACAAATGAATTTAAATTTGGTCAGAAGAGCTTAGATGATGATCTGTGCACATCTCAGCCAAGATGTGTCACTACTCAAGAAATCATTGCAAAAGTGCACAGAATGGTAATGGAGGATCGCCAATTGAAAGTGTGCGAAATTTCTCATGCTTGCCAGATGTCTGAAAGGGTATATCACATTTTAACTGAAGAATTAGAGATGAAAAAATTATCTGCAAGATGGATGCCACGACTCGTGTTGTGCGTCTGCACACGTGTGCCATCACTATGGCAGAATTACACACTATGGTATGAATTGTTGCCACATCTGCCTTATTCACCTGATACGGCTCCATCAGACTTCCATTTCTTCCCAAAACTGAAAATTTTTCTTGTTGGATGAAGATTCACTTCAAATGAAGAGTTGCTAGCCGGAGTTGACAACTATTTTGCAGGCCTAGAAGCAACTCATTTTTAAGATGGGATCAAGGCACTGGAACATCATTGGACCAAGTGCATTAATCTACAAGGAGACTACATTGAAAAATTAAAAAAAATTCAGTGATGTCAGAATTTTTTTCTATTCCATTCCGAGAACTTTTCAAACCACCCTCGTAGTTGTTTCCTTTTCTGTTCCAGTCACAAATTGAGTGAGAGAAAAATAACTGTCTATGTGCCTTCATATGCACCCTAATCTCTCTGATCTTATCTTTATGGTCCTTATGCATAATGTCTGTTGGTAGCAATAGAATCATTCTGCAGTCAACCTCAAATTTCGGTTCTCTAAATTTTCTCAATAGAACTGCTCAACAAGAATGTCGTCTTTCCTCCAGTGATTCCCATTTGAGTTCCCAAAGCATCTCCATAATACTTGCATGCCATTCAAACCTACTGGTAACAAATCTAGCAGCTCACATTGAATTGCTTCAGTGTCTTCCTTTAATCTGACCTGGTGCTGATCTCAAACACTTGAACAGTATTCAACAATGGATCACACTAGTATCCTATATGCAGTCTCCAGTACAGATGAACATCACTTTCCTAAAATTCTGCCAATAAACCAAAGTCAACCATTCACCTCCCCTCCTACCATCCTTACATGCTCACTCCATTTCATATTGTTTTGCACTGTCACGCCTAGATATTTAATTGATGTGACTACATCTAGCAGTACACCACTAATAGTGTATTTCAACATTATGGGTTTGTGCTCCCTACTCATTTACATTAACTTGCATTTTTCTACATTTAGAGCTAGCACCCATTCAGCACACCAACTAGAAATTTGGTCTGAAATATTTTGATTCCTCCTGCAGTCACTCGATGATGACATCTTCCATTACACCACAGCGTCATCAGCCAACAGCTGTAGACTGCTGCTTACACTTTCCGCCAGTTCATTTATGTATAAAGAAAATAACAGCAGTCCTGTCATGTGTCCCTGAGGCACTCATGCCTCTACCCCTATCTCTGATGAACACTTGCTGTCAAGGACATCATACTGGGTTCTGTTACTTAAGAAGTCTGTGAGCCATTCACATACCTTGGAACCTTTGCTAGGCACTATCTGCTGATGTGTTAACAAACTGAAGCTGTTAATGATGTGAAAATGAAGCTGGAATGTTGTGGTCATGTGGAACAGGAAGGCATTTTGGGAGATTATACTACATATTATGTCACGATAAAACAGGATACTTTGTGGGTAATGCAAAGCTGCTCTGGATGGAAATGGGATAACATTCAGAAACTCCTTCACTTTTATTTTCCACTATCTTTTACTTGACATGTACATCTACGTACATACTCTGCAAACTACTGTGAAGTGCAGGGTAGAGAATACTTCACATTGTACTATGTGTTAGGGTTTCTTCCCATGCCTTTCACATGTGGAGTGTGGGAAGAAAGACTGCTTAAATGACTCTTTAACTAACCTTTGCAGTCCCATATGTAAGCAGTACATAGGAACTGAAGTACATTTCTAAATTTTTCACTTATTACTGATTCTTGAAACTTTGTAAGTAGGTTCATAATTTTGGAAAAACATTATTTGAAAAAATAAATTAATAAAAAAATTAAAAAAACACCAATTTGTATATAGTTTTTAAAATTTATTGAAATGGTACCACTAAAGTGGTAAATATTTTTTGGGATCAAGACTCTTAAAAAAAATAATAAGATTTGGAGCAGGCTTTGGTATCTAACTTCAAAAGACAGCCAACTTAGATTGTTCAGCATTTCTGTTATGCTCTCCTGTGACCATTTGTGCTGCCCTTTTTAGCATACATTTTGCATCCTCTGTTAATCCTATTTGGTACAGGTCTCATACACTTGAGCACTATTCCAAGATGGGACACAAGTGATTTGCAAGCAATCTTCTTGGTGGAGTGATTGCATTTTCACAGTATGCTGCAAATGAACTGAAGTGTGCTATCTGATTGGGAATGGTTAAAAAGAAGAGCAGACATCCTCACTACATTATTTTTATTTTTAAATTTCTACATGACTGAAACATGCAGCAGTATTCAAAGGTCTACTTGTATTGATTTCGGTGTTACAATGCATCATCTTCAACCTCCTTTATGATAAGCTGGGTAAGCATGCGAGTAACTGGGTTACCACCATATACATCTCAATAGTTGGCACAATCAAATGGATGTCCACAATGATGAATCCCTTCCCTCCTGTTTATGGTGTTTACAGTGCCAGTACAGTTGATGAATATACAAAGATTCTCCTCACTGCAGGTGCGGTTCCTCTCATCGTGGGGTCTGGGTGACCTTTCCTTCCTTTCAACCTTCCCCAATTTGTCCCTGTCTCTTCCTGAGGCAGAAACTATGAATTTCAAAAGATAAGAAGTGTATCACTTTTATTATTATGTTCCACATGACCACAACATTCCAGCTTCATTTTCACATTATTATTGCTTCCTGACGCTAAGTATTCATCAGCAATTCTGCCTCATAATTTGTTAATTCTATCTTCTATTCCGTACTGGCCAGCAATCACAAGTAAGATCAGTGTTCCTGTTCACTTTGTGTGCACCTAAACTTCCAAGTTCACAGCATGAGTCTCACCATACTACATTGTTACTATTTACTTCAGGGAAATTCCATCATTTTACTGGTATATCAGTTTCCTAATCTATTTTTCCTTCTAATAATGGCTTACTTAATGGCCAAGTAAGTGCATTCCATAAAGGAGAAGAAACATGTCTTTCACTGTAGAACTTCACTGAGCATCAGTTCGAATAATTTGATCTAGTGAATGGTTTTGTGAGTGCAGTTAAAGAGTGATAATCAGTCTCTATTTTGTGTCTGCAGTTCATATTGTCTGTGATTTTTATTCATTGTGAAATAAATGGTACTGCAGTATATGTTGCACAAAAGAAAGAAATTGCTATAATCATCTTTTCAGGTCACGAAATCTCCAGTGCCAAAGAATATTTCAGGTATCAGCTCCTGTAAATTGTGTTTGTCTTCACCCAAACCAGGCAGAACTTGTCGTTGGTGACCAGAGTGGTGTGATACATTTGTGGGACTTGAAAACTGATCACAATGAACAATTAGTAAGTTGTAATATTATAACTGCTTTCTAATTTATGTGTTTTATTTCAGACTGAAAGCTTTTATTTGTTTGTGCTGTAGATTCCTGAACCTGAAGCATCAATACAGCATATAGCTATAGACCCTGAAGCTTCATACATGGCAGCAGTAAATAATCGAGGCCATTGTTACATATGGAGTCTCACTGGAGGAGTAGGTGAAGAGCCCACAAAGCTAAATCCAAAGCATAAAATTGAGGCTCATAGACGTTATGCTTTGAAATGCAGTTTCAGCCCTGATTCAACGTAAGTATTATGTAAGTGTAGGTATTATACAGGATGTTTCAAAAGTCAATGGCAAAACTTCAAGATGGATTCCTCATATAACAGTAAGGAAAACATGTCAACATGGGTCTGGAAATGCATAGCTATTGACTTATTTGAGGATGTTAAGCAATGCATGCTGACAAGTCTTGTTTACTGGAGAAAAATATATGACATACACAAGGGACAGAATCCGAAAACTGCATAACAAGCAAGTGTGGGGGCAGACACCAATCCCCAGGCAACTATCCAGTCATATCACCAACAGGGGTTCTCGATTAACATCTTGGCAGTCATTGTTGGCAGTTGCTTGTTGGGACCCAAAGTTGTTCCAGAAAGACTTACTGGATGGAACTATACAGATTTCTCACACAATGCATTGCTTGAGTGTGCAGAAGACATGCCACTTGCATCCTGTTGACAACTTTACTGTATTTCATGCATGATGGTGCTCCCACCCACATTTGTCTTGCTGCCTGGAGGCAGCTGAATGCACATTTTTCTGAGTGCTGGATAGCTAGAGGTGGATCAATTGCATGGCCACCCCGTTCGTCTGACTTAAATCCCCTAGACATTTACCTGTGGGGACACATACTGTCTCTCGCGTATTCAACTGCTTTTCCAGATGAACCTACTATCCATGCACACATTGTGGTGGCCTTTCAGACAGTTTGAAGTACACCAGCCATTTTTGATCATGTGCAGAATTCAGTAAGGCAACAAATGGATGCCTATATTCAGTCAGGAGGGGGTCACTTTGAACATTTTCTCCAATACATAACCAGAGTGTACCAGCTGGCATAACATATATATAGTGCAGATTGTAGGAACTGAAGGCTCAGTAAATCTGTAATGATGCTTTTCTGGACCCATGTGATGTAGCCTTTTTTCTTCTTGTTGCATGAGGAATCCATTCCTGAAGCTTTGCCATCGAGGTTTGAAACACCCTCTGTGTAATGATTTTAGGTCCAAATCAATATATTTTTGATAAACTTGATTTTGGTTGTCAGCTGTTGGATATTTTTATGTTTGATGGGGAATTCTGATGTGAATGACACAGATACGAATACTTCGCAATGGAGGACAGATTTTTTAATCAGTTTGTTTTGGTGTTTAAACTGTAAAAGGCTTACAGGTAAATTTAATGTATTGCAGGTTACTTGTAACAACATCAGCAGACCAAACTGCAAGAGTATGGAAAACTTCTGACTTTACTCTGCTTCAGGAACTTAAGCATGAGGACCAACGCTGGGTCTGGGATGCCGCCTTCAGTGCAGATTCACAGTATGTCCTTACAGGTATGTTTTACTTAGCACCTTTGTTGTTGCTGTTAGTTGCGGCATTTTACTAATGAAAGTTACAAAGTTTAAATGTATAACATAATGTATCAATAAACAGAGAAATCTGTACAAAATATTTGAGCCTTTCATGGCCACTTGTTGACACATTGCCTATTGGCTTTCTGTCTCCATTTCTTCTGCCAATCTTTATTTGACTATTTTCTGACATTTTGCCAGCACCTGATATTGTGAAAGATTCACCCTCCATCGCTGGTGGCAGACTGGAGCCAATCTCATGACTGTAGATTATATGTGCCATTCAGGAATATAATGTGTGCCCTATGCATGAGAAAAGTATGTGGGAATGACAAGGCAATCCTTCAGCACCAGGATCTGAACATAAACAATATTGTAAGCTGGGTTCGTACTTGGCCATCATGGGGCCCCAGCCCTTGCAGATTCTTTACCCTTCCATGCTGCATGTCTATCCTCTTGCTGTTCTTGGAAATGTATTCTGCATTTTTGGGCTGTTTTTGGAAATGTATTCTGCATTTTCAGCAGTCAGTATCAGAATACTCTCCACTGTTCCTTTTTCTTTCTTCATTCACCTTCTCCTATCCTTCCTCCACATCAGAATTTGAGGTTCCTCTTTCTTTTCCTTCCTGCGCGCTGGTGAAGGCCAGCCCGTGCAATTGATGCGTAACAGGTGGCAGGGTAATGCATAATTCCCAGTTCCAGGTCAACAGGTAGGGTTTGCACATACCCCTTGGAGCAGGCCAGGCCTATGGAGCGGTGGTTGCCTGAGCTGCTACCGTTCCAAATTGCCAATTGGTCCCTCTGTCAGGGGTTTGGGAGGTGTGACCTGAGGTGTGAACAATCACCTAAAGCAGGTGTGCCCCCATCTGAAGGGGGCTCCCAGTTGGAAGGAGCGCACCATCGGAGATGCTCACAATCGTGGGACATTTTCTCGCAATGAGCCATCATCTTCACAGTCAGTGGCTATGAAATGTAAACGGAATGAGGGAAACGATTCAAAGATTCTCTCAGCTGCACCGAGGTTCCTCACGGTTTCACATACTGATGACTGTCAGTCCTTCTCTACAGTAAATCAGCTTATTATTCAGAAAGGTTTTGATGCAGTTGTTGGCCCTGTGAAATCCTGCTCTCATTTATGCAATGGCACTTTGCATTTAGAGACTACTTCTGATTCTCGAGCACAGCAACTGCTTGCAACTTCACTCCTCCGTGGCTATCCTGTTCGTGGCGAAGCCCATCAAATGCTGAATTCTTCCCGTGGTGTTATTTACACTAAGCTGTTCTACGGTCTGGCGGAGGCAGAAATGCAATCATACTTCTCTGATCGGGGTGTCATTGCAATCAGTCAGGTGATGAAAAAAGTAGATGCCTCCTTAGTGCCCATACATACTCTCTTTCTCACTTTTAATAGAGTGGTTCTTCCATCAAAGATCGAAGCATATTATGAAGTTATCACATTCAGACCACATATTCCGAACCCGATGCGCTGCTACTAGTGTCATCATTACAACCACACTCGAGAGACCTGTCGACACCCAGCCAAATGTGTAACCTGTGGTAGGGATGCTCAGGAGGGCGATACTCAACCTCCTTCTCCCCCCTGCATCAACTGTAATGGCAATTGTGGTGTCTCCTCCCATGATTTACCCATGTATCTCAGTGGCTGGGCTGTCCAGGAGATCTGGGTGAAGGAAAAAGTGCCTTACCCAGTTGCTCCCAAGTTGTCGGCTTGTCGGAAACCTGACATTCTACCATCTGGCACCTACAGTTCCGGTTTTTTTACATCTTGCTGCACGAAGGACGTGGCCACGCATACGTGTGACCTCAAATTTAGCACCACAGTTGTGAAATTGCCCACCACCGTGGTAGCATCTGTCTCCTCCTCCAGCTGTGCAACATGCCACCAAACTCTCGCCTCATGAGGTGAAGTCACAAGCTACACAATGGCAGGCCAGAGAGGGCGAAGGAATACTCCCATTAAGACTTCCTACATCCCTCCAGCCAGCCAACACCCAAGTCTTCCTCTGCTAACTGGAAAGGCTCGAAGAAGTCCAACAAAGGCAAACGGTATTCTCCTTCGCTGACTTGGAGATCCTCTTCAACTGTGTCACCACGTGATACCCTCGTCCGGCTGACCTCCGTGTTGCCGGTGCGCACCACCAACCATTTTTCTGCCCTGTACTACACAGGCCAACAGAAAGAGAATGCTGACGCTTCTGTAGACCTCATGGAGCAGGATCCTCCTGCCTATGTGCCCTCTAGCAGTGAGTCTTTGAAGACACTTGGCAGCTGCCGAGGTAACACCCCTTCATTTTTTTCCTCGGCATGACTCTCCTCCAGTGAAACATTTGCAGCCTTCAATCCACTCTTAGAATTGCAGCATCCACTTTTTCTGTGCCTTCAGGAAACAAAATTGTGTCCTCACAACCGTTTTGAGCTCTCGCATGTCTTCCCGGTCCATTGTGACCTCTCCCCAGAAGTCAGCATTTGATCTCAAGGGGGAGTCATGCTGTTCATATGTTCATAGTGAACCTATCTCGATGACTACCCACCTTCAAGCTGTTTCAGTTCACCTTTTCCTGTCTCATATGACCTTTTCCCTTTGTATTGTTTACATCCCTCTGTCATACAGTGTCACCAGGGCAGACTTCCTCCAGCTTATTGGGCAGCTACCTTACCCCTTTCTGCTGCTTGGTGATTATTGCACACCATCCCCTTTGGGGTTCTTGCAGTACCTGTCAAAGAGGCGCCCTCTTGGCTGACCTTCTTACTCATCTTACCTCATCTGCCTTAACACAGGAGCACCCATGTTCCTTTCAGACTTCATGCACACTTATTCCCATTTGGACCTATCCTTCTGCACCACCCAGCTTGCCCATCATATCGAGTGGTCCATTCTATCTAAAACATACTCGAGCGACCATTTCCTGTGTACTGTCTGTTTGCTGCCTCCTACTCCACCTCCGTGCACACCCAAATGACAGCTTACCAAGGCTGACTGGAGGCTTAACTCCTCCCTGGCTACCTTCGACAAACAACATTTCCCCAATTGTGATGACTAGGTGGAATATCTTTCAAACATTATCCATACCACCGCAGAACCTTCCATTCGTCCCACTTCCTCTTTGCCACACTGTGTCCTGGTCGCTTGGTGGACTGAGGTTCGCCACGATGCAATTCGCGTGCTGACGTGCTGAGACATGCTCTCCTCATTTTTAACTGTCACCCTACAATGGCAAACTGCATTCATTATAAACAGTTGCGTGCACAGTGTCATCGTGTTCTTTGGGATAGCAAAGAAGCTAGCTGGATTTCATTCACTAGTTCTTTTAACAGTTCCACTCCCTCTTCCGTTGTGTGGGTCAACCTCCGACGGCTCTCTGGGACCGAGGTCCATTCCCTAATGTCCAGCCTGACAGTAGCAGATGATATCATTGTGGAGCCTATTGCTATTTCCAACACCCCAGGCCACCATTTTGCAAGATCGAGCGCCTCCCACTATCATCCTACCTTCCTCCATCAGAAACGAGTGGAGAAGACTCAGGTGATACCCTTCTCTTCTCCAAATTGTGAGTGCTACAATGTTGCCTTTACTATAAGGGAGCTAGATCCTGTTCTTTGTCCCGATCCTCCACCCAGGGCCGGATGCCATTCACATTCCGATGTTGCAGCACCTTTCTCTTGTGGGCAATCACTTGTGCTTAATACATACAACTGCATCTGGGCAGAGGGCACGTTTCCCAGATGCAGGTGTGAAGCCACTGTCGTACTCATACCTAAGCCCTACAAGGACAAACACCTTCCTTCTAGCTACTGCCCCATTTCCCTCACCAACTGTGTTTTCAAGGTGATGAAACGTGTGAGTCTTGCCCGGCTGGTATGGTGGCTTGAGTCTCACAATTCACTAACCACTGCACAGTGTGGATTTCGAGCATGGTGTTCTGCAGTCGACTATCTTGTCACTTGGTCCACCCATGTCATGAGTGGTTTTCTGCGGAAATCCTAGACTGTGGCCATGTTTTTCAATTTGGAGAAAGCGTATGGCATCTGCTGGAGAACTGACATTCTCCGTACTCTCTACATGTGGGGCTTCCTTAGCATTTCCTTCAGGAATTTTAAAAAGACCAAGTTTTTCTGCCTAATGAAACACCTTTATCCAAGAAAACATTTCAGTGTTCCATCCTAAGCATTGTCCTCTTTGCTATCACCACTAACCTTATAATGGTGTGTCTCCCGCTGAGCAGCTCCGATTCCCTTTTTGTTGACGATTTTGCCATCTGCTGCAGTTCTCCACATACTGGTCTCATTGAGCAGCGTCTTCAGTGATGTCTCGATTGTCTTTACTCGTGGAGCATTGACAATGGCTGTCATTTTTCCACTGACAAAGCTGTTTGTATGATTCTCTAGTGGCTCAGTTGGTTTCTTCCATTGTCTTTACATCTTGAGTCTGTTGCTCTTCCATTTGTTGAAACTATGAAATTCCTGGAGCTCATGCTTGATAGGAAACTCTCCTGGTCCTCCAACGTCTCTTACCTGGCAGCCCACTGTATGCGGTCCTTCAATGTCACACGTGTCCTTAATGGTACTTTCTGGGTTGCAGTTCGAACCAATCTCCTCTGTTTGTACCGGTCCCTTGTCCATTCGAAACTAGACTATGGATGTTTCGTTTGTGCATCTGCGCATCTGTCCTCTTACATCCTCTCAGTACTATCTACCATTTTGGCATCCGTTTGGTCACTGGTGCCCCTTGCACTAGCCCGGTTGAGAGTATGTATGCAGGAGCTGCCTAGCTACCACTGTCCTACCGCAGTGACTTTCTCCACAGCAGATGTGCGTGCCATTTGTCTGCCATGCATGGCCACCCATCCTATGCCTCCTTCATTGATGAGTCCTTTGATCGCCAGTATGGAGCATGTCCCTCTTCTCTGTTACCTCCTGGAGTTCGGTTTCGGCTCTTGCTCTGGTAACCTGACTTCACGCTACTTCCCGAATGGGTGTGAACCCTTCACCACCTTGGCTTATTGCGACAGCCCGTGTTCACCTTGGCCTTCATTCACTTCCTAAGGACATTAGTCCAGCCTCACTCTATTGCCTTCAGTTCCATGACCTTCGCATGGAATTTCATGACAGTGCATACTGTTGTGTACACTGATGGCTCTCAGCCTGACTGTGGTGTCAGGTATGCTTTCGTTATTGGTGCCGATGTTTTTCGGTATCAGCTTCTGTAACACTACTCAGTATTTACAGCAGAGCTCTTTGCCCTGTTTCAGACCAGTTGCATTATCTGCTTAGACTCTCTCAGTGCTCTTCAAAGCCTCTTGTGTGCTGCACACCATCTATCCCTTAGTGCAGTGGGTCCAGGAAAGGTGTCACATGCTCACTCGTGATGGAGCCTCTGTGATGTTTATGTGGGTTCTTGGTCACGTCGCTAACCAGGATGAAATTCTTGTACCTCAGCCCTCTAGTTTTTATATTTCCTCCGATGATCTCTTTGTTGCCGTCTGTCAGCAGGTGGAGTCACTTGGGCATCACCACTGGTCCTCCCCTCATGGGAACAAGCTCCGGGTTATTAAGCCTCTCCATATGGCTTGGAGGACCTCCTCTTGGCCCTTTCACTGTGAGGAGATCATTTTAACTAGGTTGCATATTGGGCATTGTCTCTTTAGCCATTGCCAGTTGTTAAGGGGTACTTCCCCACCACTTTGTACACATTGTGCCCAACTTTTGACTGTCCATCATGCCCAACTTTTGACTGTCCATCATCTCTTGATGGAATGCCCCTTTTTTTAACGGTCCCGTTTGAGTTGTCGGCCATTTTAGCAGATGACACATGGGCTGTTGACCGTGTTATACTTTTTATCCATCACATATACTTTTTATCCATCACAGCCATATGGTGAAGGCCATTTAATTCTCAGTTCTGGACCTCAGTTTCTATATGGTGTATTTTGTAGACCTTTCTTCACGTCACTGTTTTTAGCAGTTTTCTCTTCCATCAGTTGGGATTGAAGGGTAGTTGTTTTTAACTCCTCTCTTTTTCTTCGTGTTCTACCATTCTGACATGGTCGTGTATGACCCTAGTTGTTTTTGTGCCCTAAAACAAAACAAAACTGGTGAAGAAATTAACTGGTGAACTACATAATGAAATTCACCAATGTGGAAGTTTGTGATGTGAAAGAGAGCTACCATGCCTGCATGTCCAGGAAAGCCATAGAAATTCACAAACATGACAATAACTTAAAGAAGAAAGCTTCAAGGTGAACAGATCCTGTATTTCCATGCTGCAGCTAATGACTGTTGTAGGTTGCAAGGAGAGAATCAAAATGGTAGTGACCAGAGAAAAGTCTTCAAATGTTGGTGTGACAAGTACATATAAGCTCCAGACGTGGGCTCCAGGCTGAGACCAGCAATGTAGAATGAGCCTTTGCCAATGACAGCTCTTGCACCTGCAAAACACTGTGTTTTTGCTTAAGTTGACTGTTCAGATTTCAGGTATGTCATAATGGTCATTCATCAGCCAGAACATTATGACCACCTACCCAATAGCCCGTATGTCCACCTTTTGTACAGATAACAGTGGCTATGCATCGTGGCACGGAAGCAACGAGGCCTCGGTCGGTCATTGGAGGACGTTGCCACCACATATTCCATATATTCCGGGAAGGGGGGCAGTGAGCTCTGATGCCACCTTCATTCACATCTTCAGTTGGGTTCAGATCTGCACATAGCTTGGAACTTGCCATTGTGTTCCTCAAACCACTCCATCGTACTCCTGGCCTTGTGACACGGCACATCATGTTATTGAAAGAAGCTACTACTGTCAGGAAACATGACGTGAATGTTCCCCAGAGCACAATCCGCCCGCTTGTCTCTGTCCTGCAGTACGGGTGTCAGGGAGCTGGTCCCACAGAATATGACGGATTCGTGCCCTCCTGTTGGCACGATGGAAAAGGTGTCGGAGTTCATCAGACCCTGGAACACTCTACCACTGTGCAAAAGGCCAGTGCTGATGGTCACGTGCCAATTTCAGTCATAGTTGCTGAAGTTATGGTGTTAACATTGTCACGTGCATGTGTCAGCAGCTGCGTAGGCCAGTTGTTAGGAGTTTTCAGTGCACAGTGTGTTCGGACACACTTGTAGTCTGTCCAGCATTAAAGTCTGACGTTAGTTCCGGCACAGTTCACCGCCTGTCCTGCTTTACCAGTCTGCCCACCCTGTGACGTCCGACATCTGTAATGATGAGTGGCCACCCGACCCCACGACTTCCGTACGCGGTTTCACCTCGGTTTCGACACGTGTTGAAGACACTCGACACAGCACTCCTCAAACATGTGACAAGTTGTGCAGATTCAGAAATGCTCATGCCGAGTCTCCGGGCCATTCCAGTGTGCCCTCGGTCAAGTTCAGACAGGTCGCACGCCTTCCCTCTTCTACACACGGACAGCATGCTCACTGGTACTACGTGCACGGTGCGTATGTCTGACTAGCAATTATTCCTCACCAGGTGATGCTTCTGTCATCTGGACAGGTTTATATTGATATTAGGTCTGGGCTCATAGTGTTCTGGCTGATCATTGTAATTTAATAGACACACCTTTCATCTTTCTGTGTTTTCCTCCTCTTTGTGGTCATTACTATTTGTATCGTCTCTGCCACGTTGCCCTACTGAATCGTAATTTTTCTCCTTCTCTACGTTGTTTGAACGTTTTTCTCCTGGCTCATTGATTATGTGATATCTTGCCTTAGCAATATCTCGGTTTATCATTTTAGTATTTTTAAAAACTTTTCGTCGATGTTGACTGTTTCTTATTGTTGCCCTCCTCTTCTATTAACAATCTTAATTTTTTTCTCAACAGTTATGCTGATAATTATAAACTTTTCATACATTTGAATAATCTTTATTGGTTTTCATTATGTTCTGTGTGTTGTTTGCTACATAAAAAAAATTCAGGGTGTTGCATCCTCACTAAAATTTATCATTTCATGGCTTCTGTATTACCTTACATTCACTGTAAACTATTTCTTATTTCTCTCAGCACAAATATGGTTATAATGCTAGTTACCTCATTGCGGTCATACAGATAAACTTCATTCAAGTGCACTAAAAGCTCACTCATGGATTGTGATCCTGAAGCAGTTAAATTGATGACTTAAAATCAGTGCATTCTTGACATTTCAGCTGAAAGTAACTGATCATCTCCTGGTCTTTAGAACAAACCTTGACAATATATATGATGTGTTGCGTTTTGAATGGAGTTTTTAATTAACTAATGTTGACTGTATGTTTACTATGAGGAGGAAGTGTCGAGAAATTAAATAAAGACAGTACTGAATTTTGTAATTGGGGATGTTGTGATTTAATTAATTAGTTAGTTAGTTAATTAGTTAGTGTTACATGTCCCATAAATCATTTGAATTATTCTTTTATTGAAATGATGTGGAACAGGTCAGTTTACAGGTGTGGTTGATATGTGATTAATATTAACATTAATGAAGACATTATATTTAGTTCTGTTCATGCCACCACACTTAAAATGTAATTACCTTCTTTCTTTTTTACAAGCTACCACTTTTTAAATTGATATTCATCCATAGAATAGAAGAAGTTGTCCAGGGGAAATGATTTTAGGTCAGATGTAGGACTTGTGCTACCTGTCAGACATTTTATTGTGTATGGCAAATGATCAAAAATCTTCATCGCTGCATGTCAGGGCAGCTTCTGGGATAGTGCTGCTGTGCTATAGCACCACATGTATGGAAAAGAAAGAAACAGAAATCTGTATGAATTGTGCATAAAACATTGTTTCCGAGTGTGTAGTTTTCTGAAGCTTGGAGCCAACGCCATATTTAGACCATCTGCGCTCAGAAGCACTGAGTAAAAGGCTAGGCTGTTGGTTTCTACACACTTCTTATGCCATGGATAGAGGCTGCTTTGCTCTGACCCAGAGCTTTACATTCCTCCCATCAGAGGCCAGTAAAGTGCCAAACCTACAGAGGCAGGATTTGCCTCCTAGTGACAATGGTAGAATACATTGGGGGCTGAAACTTTCTTTAATCCTCTGTTACAGTACAGGGTGTATTGAAAAGAATCATCTGATTTGACACGTCTGTGTTTCTGAAACTAATAAAGATATACAATGCATTTTGTTATTTTATGAACGGGAAACTCGGAGTTTTTTTTTTTTCATACCTTTTCATTGTTGTTGTTGTTGTTGTGGTCTTCAGTCCTGAGACTGGTTTGATGCAGCTCTCCATGCTACTCTAACCTGTGCAAGCTTCTTCATCTCCCAGTACTTACTGCAACCTACATCCTTCTGAATCTGCTTAGTGTATTCATCTCTTGGTCTCCCTCTATGATTTTTACCCTCCAGCTGCCCTCCAATACTAAATTGGTGATCCCTTGATGCCTCAGAACATGTCCTACCAACCGGCCCCTTCTTCTTGCCAAGTTGTGCCACAAACTCCTCCCCAATTCTATTCAATACCTCCTCATTAGTAATGTGATCTACCCCTCTAATCTTCAGCATTCTTCTGTAGCACCACATTTCGAAAGCTTCTATTCTCTTCTTGTCCAAACTGTTTATCATCCATGTTTCACTTCCATAAATGGCTACACAAATACTTTCAGAAACGACTTCCTAACACTTAAATCTATACTTGATGTTAACAAATTTCTCTTCTTCAGAAACGCTTCCCTGCCATTGCCAGTCTACATTTTATATTCTCACTAGTTCTACCATCATTAGTTATTTTGCTCAACAAATAGCAAAACTCATTTACTACTTTAAGCATCTCATTTCCTAATCTAATTCCCTCAGCATCACCCGACTTAATTAGACTATATTCCATTATCCTCGTTTTGCTTTTGTTTATGTTCATCTTATATCCTCCTTTCAAGACACTGTCCATTCCGTTCAACTGTTCTTCCATGTCCTTTGCTGTCTCTGACAGAATTATAATGTCATCGGTGAACCTCAAAGTTTTATTTTTTCTCCATGGATTTTAATACCTACTCTGAATTTTTCTTTTGTTTCCTTTACTGCTTGCTCAATATACAGATTGAATAATATCGGGGAGAGGCTACAACCCTGTCTCACTCCCTTCCCAACCACTGCTTCCCTTTCATGTCCCTCGACTCTTATAACTGCCATCTGGTTTCTGTACAAATTGTAAATAGCCTTTCGCTCCCTGTATTTTACCCCTGCCACCTTTAGAATTTGAAAGACAGTATTCCAGTCAACATTGTCAAAAGCTTTCTCTAAATCTACAAATGCTAGAAATGTAGGTTTGCCTTTCCTTAATCTTTCTTTTAAGATAAATCGTAAGGTGAGTATTGCTTCACGTGTTCCAATGTTTCTACAGAATCCAAACTGATCTTCCCCGAGGTCGGCTTCTACCAGTTTTTCCATTCGTCTTTAAAGAATTCGCATTAGTATTTTGCAGCTGTGACTTATTAAACTGATAGTTCGGCAATTTTCACATCTGTCAACCCCAATTTTCTTTGAGATTGAAATTATAATATTCTTCTTGAAGTCTGAGGGTATTTTGCCTGTCTCATACATCTTGCTCACCACAGTTTTGTCAGGACTGACTTCCCCAAGGCCATCAATAGTTCTAATGGAATGTTGTCTACTCCTGGGGCCTTGTTTCGACTCAGGTCTTTCAGTGCTCTGTGAAACTCTTCACGCAGTATCGTATCTCTCATTTCATCTTCATCTGCATCCTCTTCCATTTCCATAATATTGTTCTCAAGTACATCACCCTTGTATAGACCCTCTATATACTCCTTCCACCTTTCTGCTTTCCCTTCTTTGCTTAGAACTGGGTTTCCATCTGAGCTCTTGATGTTCATGCAAGTGGTTCTCTTATCTCCAAAGGTCTCTTTAATTTTCCTGTAGATGGTATCTATCTTACCCCTAGTGATATAAGCCTCTACATCCTTACATTTTGTCGTCTGGCCATCCCTGCTTAGCCATTTTGCACTTCCTGTCAATCTCATTTTTGACACGTTTGTATTCCTTTCTGTCTGCTTCATTTACTGCAT
Organism: Schistocerca cancellata; assembly: GCF_023864275.1. Classification (NCBI taxonomy): domain Eukaryota; kingdom Metazoa; phylum Arthropoda; class Insecta; order Orthoptera; family Acrididae; genus Schistocerca; species Schistocerca cancellata. The sequence continues at coordinate 18,047,204 of NC_064626.1, read as the reverse complement.
TTTTATATTTTCTCCTTTCATCAATTAAATTCAATATTTCTTCTGTTACCCAAGGGTTTCTACTAGCCCTCCCTCGTCTTTTTACCTATTTGATCCTCTGCTGCCTTCACTACTTCATCCCTCCGAGCTACCCATTCTTCTTCTACAGTATTTCTTTCCCCCATTCCTGTCAATTGTTCCCTTATGCTCTCCCTGAAACTCTGTACAACCTCTGGTTTAGTCAGTTTATCCAGGTCCCATCTCCCTATATTCCCACCTTTTTGTAGTTTCTTCAGTTTTAATCAACAATTCATAACCAATAGATTGTGGTCAGAGTCCACGTCTGCCCCTGGAAATGTCTTACAATTTAAAACCTGGTTCCTAAATCTCTGTCTTACCATTATATAACCTATCCGATACCTTCTAGTATCTCCAGAATTCTTCCATGTATACAACCTCATCATACATTTCATCAATTTCTTCATCATCTGCAGAGCTAATTGGCATATAAACTTGTACTACTGTAGTAGGCATGGGCTTCATGTCTATCTTGATTCATTATTAAACCTACTCCTGCATTACCCCTATTTGATTTTGTATTTATAACCCTGTATTCACCTGACCAAAAGTCTTTTTCCTCCTGCCACTGAACTTCAATAATTCCCACTATATCTAACTTTAATCTATCCATTTCCCTTTTTAAATTTTCTAACCTACCTGCCGGATTAAGGGATCTGACATTCCACGCTCCAATCCGTGGAACACTAGTTTTCTTTCTCCTGATAACGACGTACTCTTGAGTAGTCCCCGCCCGGAGATCCGAATGGGGGACTATTTTACCTCCGGAATATTTTACCCAAGAGAATGCCATCATCATTTAACCATACAGTAAAGCTGCATGCCCTCGGGAAACCTTTTCATAGGTCTTCAATATTCCTGAATTTCTAGTGCCATTCCATATCCTTCACTGACTCTAGAGGGTGAGCTTTGTGATACTTTCGTAGATACTGTTAAAGTTTTGAAACTGCTAATCACGGTACCTTTCTCAACATCAGAAACTGGGCGGAACTTTTCAATGCTCAAGAGAATTAAAATATTTCTATGAAATCCTATGAAAGAAGAATTCCTTAGTGCCCTGTGAAAAGTCATGTGTGTATAAAGTTGAAAATTTCAATTCAGCAGTGATAGATCTTTTTGCTAACAAGAAGGAACAGTGAAGGGCTCTCCAATACCATTGATACTAATTAGTTTGAACCTGTCTTCCCAAACTCATGGTGTTGCTACTTTTGGTGAATGCTGATAATTTGATTAAATTTGTTTCCCAAAATCCACATTAGAACTTTGAACAATTCATGTACACACTATTATTTCTCATATTAAAGGCACTTAGTGCTGTCGGAGGGGGGGAAAGGGAAGCGAGTCCCACTTTCCTCTCACAGGGCTGTGCTCCTGTCTCGTGAAGGCAAAACTGACATAATGGTCATATGGAAATCTGAACTGGTGTTGCAAGAGTTTTATTCTAACCCTGTAACAGACCAGCATTGGTCTCTGCAGACATTTCAAAATAAGAAAATGAAAAAAAGAGCAAGTACATCACAAAGCAAAGCAGAAGAAACAAAGGATTTGCTAATGGCTACAGTGCAGTTGTTTGCTGAGGTTCGCAGTTTTGTAAATGTTGTAGTTCAGGGCCATCCTTTACCAGTATCTTACGCAACTATACATCAAAACACCCCACACTTAAGACGGTCAGGTAAAAGTGTCCATACATAATCTATGAGCAGTGAAGAATTGTGCAGTTGATATATGTGCCCATGCATTTGTGTGTACGAGTGAGATTTTTGGAGTTGCTGTTGCATTTTATTTCTCATGCAGACATGAGAAAAAAGATAGCTAGAGGAACCATCCTTGCTCTCTCTCTCTCTCTCTCTCTCTCTCTCTCTCTCTCTCTCTATCTATCTATCTACTTACCTACCTACCTACTCATCTATCTGCTCTCTCTCAAAATCATTTACAAATGCTTCCTATCATGTTGTGTAGGAATACTGTATATGAAACTCTTGGTGTGTGTAAGAGTGTAGTAAGTGTTTATTTCTGTTTCCCTATACATTTTGTTTGATAGATTATATTATGAATTATTAACAGAAATCCCTAATACATTCAATGTTACCAAATGAAGTGTTCCTGAAGTACCACCAACCGGTGAAATTCGTCAGTGGTCATCATTACTGCATAATGAACTCTTGTCTAACCCACACTTCTGTTTCTATCCTGTTCATTTTTGGAACACAACCTACCACCACTTAGAGACTGAGGTGATGACACTTTCTGCAGGACCTGACCATCATTTTGCAGGACAATGCACAAGCACATAGAGTGCAAGCTGTTACTGATTTGTTTGACTGATGGGGCTGCTAAGTGCTATACCACCTACTGCACTCCCCAGGCTTAAGCCCTCGTTAGTTCAACTCAATTTCTAAACTGAAGTAAACACTTCATGGCATTCGCTTAAGAACTGCTACAAATTCGTCGGGCAATAGACCGCGCCACTCGAACTGCCAACACAACTGACACTGCTAAGAGTATCCTACGACTTCCACATCGCTGGCAATGTTTTATACACAATACTGGTGACTACTTTGAAAGTCACTAAATAAATAGTTGCCACTATTAAAGTTCCAACCGTCGTACAATTCCTGTAAAAAAGCAAAATCCCATCAGCAATAGAGTGCTACTCCCAACCCCTTTTTTTAGGCCTAACATTTGACAGTGAAAAGAAAGTAACCCCTGATTTTACTTGACCCTGGTTGTCTGAGCATTTGAACAGTGATCAGAGGTCAATCCTGGCTTGATTGATCATTCAAGATGGAACAGTAGTGTACTATTTTAACTCCAGAACATTAACAGATACAACACCTTTCATCCCCTCCTTGTTGAATCTTCCACTAGCAACATATAAAAGTTGTCATCTTGAATTCAAAGTACATTAATAAATATAGTCACTTGTCAAAAACAGTATAGAATGTATAAATTTCTCAGCAAGATTTTATATCTTATCTGTCATATAGAATGGTATTGGCTGCAGGCCCATTTGTGATGTTCCCTCTTGTAATTGTTTTTCAGCATCATCAGATGGTGTTGCCCGTTTATGGAATGTTCTAACGGGAAATCTTGAGAAGGTCTACTCAGGTCATCAAAAGGCAATTACAGCTTTGGCATTCCGTGATTATATAGTAAGGGATTAATTCCTTTGTATTTGATTTCACATTCAACAAATTACTATGTCTCTTTTTGTGCTTTTAATTTTGGAATTTTCTTGTATTTGATAAAGAAGATTATCTGGTGGCTACTGCCATAGATTATGGTAAGATACTTTTATTTTAGTACTGTACTAGTCTGAATTCAGTATTATTTATATGTTGTGATGGTGTATATTAAAAATTTCTATTCAGTTTACAAATCATTATTTCTTAATGTGTAGGGAAACAGTGCTTGTGGGTATACATTGAAAAGGTTTGTAAATATTGTTTGTAGAATAATTATATATGTTTGAAAAAATGTAATGTTATCTTTATTCCCATATAATGAAATATTTTATGTTTTATGTGTGTGTGTGTGTGTGTGTGTGTGTGTGTGTGTGTGTTCTTTTCTGTGTCTACCTTTTGGCTATTTGTTGGAAGAAATTGGAATGGACTTGCTGGAAATTATGACTTTTCTATTAGGAATGTTTAGTTACTATAACATCTTGTAAATTACTTTTAAAGCCCCCCCTCCCCATGTTAAAAACAATTCAGTTATTCCAGAAGTTCTTATACCAAGTAAATCTTCCAGAGACCCTTTGATATTCCTTCTAAAAGCACGAAACATGTAAATAAAAGGTGCAACCAATATATATGCAATAGTCACTGCTTGAGCGACTCTAAACAGTGTCACACACTGTTTCACTTGACTAGTGGCTTTTGGGCCTTATCACAAATGTAAAAAGTGAATTTGTCAGTTGATAATTCTATCACTGACTTCTGTATCCCAGCTGCAACATAAATGCTCAGAGTAGTTGAAGAGAATGCCTAACAAATACATCAGTTAATTTCTCAGGTCTACCAGAGTGATGAGAGTGTTTAGTCCTCGACAGATATTTCCACATGATAACAACATTGTTAGTACTATGCAAGGAATGTCCTACTTGTGTGTTATCACTCTGATTGAATGCTGAAACTTCTGGTTCTTTTATCATACTCTGTTAATTCCCTTGGTTCACTCATTGTGCCACAAAAATTTCACTAATTTTAACATATTATGCCAGCAAGTGTGTATTGTCAAATGCTTAGCCAGACATGGTTAAAGGTCTTTTAGTGTCATATCTGAAAATTTTCAGCCATAAATGAATCAAGTGTTGTGTTGCTGTTTCCATCCTAAGAAAGCTCTTCACTCTTATGCCACTTTCATGGCTTTCGTGTCACTTTCACTTCTTATTTCCTTAAGCAGCCAGCCATTAGATCTCACAAGGCTAAGCGGAATTCCAGTCCAGACGCTTTCAATGCAGGAGAACGTATTGAGGTCAATCAAAATCAAATCTAGGTTTTCCCTGTCAGCAGTCAGCACTAATTAAGGAGGCAACCATAAAGTATAAGCTCATGATTCTCCTGGGGTCTATGCCCAACACATGGGAATCAAACTCTTTTCTGTATGTAAAAGATCTACCTTGATTTGGTATTTTACTGCAAACTTGGCTGAGTGTCAAATATATTAACAGTTCACAAGCATGTTATTTATTGTTATATTTAACAACAAAAACAATCAGTTTTGGCAAAATAATTTAATTGGATAGATAAAAAATCTATTTATTAGGTGGCAGAAAACACACACACAGACACAGACAGACGGGCAAGCTTTCAGAGCCAGTGGCTCCTGCCAAGTGCGAGCAAAGGTCCCGAGTTCAAGTCTCGGTCCGGCACACAGTTTTAATCTGCCAGGAAGTTTCATATTAGCGCACACTCCGCTGCAGAGTGAAAATCTCATTCTGGAAACATCCCCCAGGCTGCAGCTAAGCCATGTCTCCACAATATCCTTTCTTTCAGGAGTGCTAGTTCTGCAAGTTTCGCAGGAGGGTTTCTGTAAAGTTTGGAAGGTAGGAGACTAGATACTGGTAGAAGTAAAGCTGTAAGGACAGGGCGTGAGTCGTGCTTGGGTAGCTCATTTGGTAGAGCACTTGCCAGCGAAAGGCAAAGGTCCCGAGTTCGAGTCTCGGTCTGGCACACAGTTTTGATCTGCCAGGAAGTTTCAGGATATTGGGTATTCCTAGTATACATCCTCTGCATATCCCATTCATTCTAACTGATAATTTGATGGTATATTATATTTGTCATTCCACAGGTGGCTCTTCCTTAGATAGTATATGTTTTGCAGTTACAAGGCTGCTGAGGTGGTGGTAGGAGGGTGCACAGGACAAATCTTGGAGCAGGCACGGTCACATGAGTGGGAGCCATAGGGTAGGAGCTGGATGCAGAAAGAGCATAGGGTCTGACAAGAATATTGCAGAGATTGGGAGGACGATGAAAAGCTGTTCTGGGTGTGGTGGGCAAAATTTCAGACAGAATGGATCTCATTTCAGGACATGAGTTTAGGAAGCCTTGGCCCTGTTGAAGTAGCTGATTAATACATTCCAGTTATTGTATTTGGCATGTATCTCTAAATTATCTTACTGGAATGCCATCTGAGCAGATTAGACCACCTGGTCACAAGTAATACATGATGTGGAATAGAAGTAATCCATGATTTCTTCAGCTGGGTTTCCTTCCTTGTTTCATATGTTTCACCATTTTTCACATTCTATTGCTGTCTTTTCCACAAATTTTATAATTTTCATTTGTATTTTTGATTTTCAATAAGATGTGTAATCTTTCACACTGCATCCCACTTGTGGAAAAGATGGTATTGAAATTTTTTCCTTTTGTGATTGTGTGGACGATTGGGTAATACTTATGTCTAATAAAATTTAGGTATGTGAGGTACTCTAAGACAGACCTGGTATATGTTTTCTGCATGCAGCTCAGTGTGGTGGTTCACCAGCCAATTGGAGGCTACATTATACCACCTTCACAATGTGTAGGAAAGTACTGTGAGTTCATAATTGTTTTATTTGCCCTAAATTTCAGGGTCATTGGTCGTCTTACATCTACATCTATGATCTACAGGGCACGTTACGGTGTGTGATGGAGGGTACTTGGTGTACCACCGTCACTTTCCCCCTTCCCTGTCCCTGTTATGAATGGTTCATGAGAAGAAAGATTGTTGGTAAGCCTTTGTGTGGGCTCAAAGCTCTGTAACTTTACAGTCATGCCCCTTTCACAAGATACACATAGGAGAAAGCAGTATATTGGTGGACTCTTGTGCAGAATGCATTTTTTGTAGCATCTGCCCCTGGAATTGCTTAAATGCTTCCATGACACTTTTGTGCTTACTATATAAACCCGTAACAAAACACATGTGGATCTTCTGTTTCTCCTATCAATCCTATCTGGCACATATCCCAGACTGCTGAGAAGTATTCAAGTGTTGCTGAAACTAGGGTTTTGTAAGCTATCTCCTTTGTGGCTGGACTAAATTTCCTGAGGATTCTGTCTGACATCTGCCTTATCTGCAAGTAGATTTATGAGGTAATTCCATTTTAAATTGCCCCACTTGCATACTCCTGCATATTTTATGGTTGTAACTGCTTCCAGAGATTGCTCTGCAATCCAGTCGCTTCCAGGGATTGCTCTGCAAACCAGTAACCTTAAAATAATGGGTCTTTCTGCATATTTATGTCCAATACCTCTCAGTAATTTGTGTTGAGAGTCATCTGCAGGTCCTCCTGTGTTTTGCTACAGTTCTCTATCATTGCAACTTCTCTGTGTACAACAGCATCATTTGTGAAAAGCCAAGTGGAACTTCCAATATTATCCTCTATGTCATTTATATATATTGTGGTAAGTAAGGATCCTACAACACTCCCTTGGGTATGCTGGAGATTATTTCTGTGGGAAAATTTCTCTCCATTGAAACTTAATGTATTGTGTTCTATTTGCTACAAACTCTTAAACCAAGGCACACAGCTCTTCTGATATTCTGTACACTCATATTTTGTTCAGTAGGCGGCAGTGCAGAAATGTTTCTAACTCCTTCATGAAGTCAAGAAACACAGCAATAACCTGGATGCCAGTATCCAATGCTTTCTGGATCTCGTGGAAGAACAGCACAGGCTGGGTTTCATATGATTGTTGTTTGTGGAAACCATGTTGATTGCTACAGAGAAGTTTTTCAGTCTCCAGAAATCTCATAATATTTTAGCATAAAACTTATTCCAAAATTCTACAAAAGACCAACGTCAGAGTTTTGCACATCTGTTTGACAACCTGTTTTGAAAATGGGAATTAACTGTGGGTTTCTTTTTTTTTTTTTTTTTTAATCATTAGGAACCATTTGCTCCTCTAGCAATCTATGGTACACTATTGCTAGAAGAGGAGCGAGTTGTTTCATCTGTTCTGTGTATAATTACATCAGTATCATATCAGGTCCCGTGGCCTTTCCTCTGTTTAGAAATTTTATTGGCTTTCCTATCCCATGCCCACTTATTTTGATGTCATTTTGGTGCTCGTGTGACAGTTTAAAGGAGAGACTACAGTGTAGTCTTCCTCAGTGAAACAGTTCTGAAAAAAGACATTTAATATTTTGGCCTTACATGTGTCATCCTCTGTTTTGAAGCCATTACAATCACGGAGTGTCTGAACATATGGCTTTGATGCATCTACCGATTAACAGAAGGCCAAAACTTCTTACTGCAACATGTCAAGTTGGTAGTCAGAATTTTACGTTTGAATTCATTGAATGCTTTACAGTCTCCTTACACTAATTTTGGCTTCATTCAATTTTTTGTTGAGGCTTTGGCTACATTTAAATTTTGCAGTGAAGCTCTCTTTGCTTTCGTAGCACATTCCTACCACAGCTGTCAAAACATGGCAGGTCTGTCCCACCCCCCACAACTGTACTTGACACACACCTGCCTAAAGTGTATTGTACACTGCTCTTGGACTTTGTCTGTTGATGCTCAATTTTATTAGTGCGGGAGATGAATTTCCATATTGACCTCTCAGGTAATATGAAGTCTGTTTTTGTGTCACTCTCACTAAGCAGAAATGTCTTCCTACCTTTCTGTGTATTCCTTGTTACAGTTCTATTCAGTGTAACACTCATACAATCACTGATTCCCAGTTCCTTATGCTGACTGAGTCAGCTGTTTGTCCCCAGCAAAACATAAGACGTTACCTTCACAAGTGAGTACTTTGATAAATCACTCAACGTAATTTTCAGACAAGACATTTAGACCAATTTCACACAATTTGCTGTCCATACTCCCTGCCCTAATCACTTGAGTCTTCCAATCCATAACTAGTTAGTAGAACTCCCTGCCTAACTTTATAACAAGGCCAGGAAATTTAGTGAAATATTTTATATATTACAGAATGTTATGCATTTGAATCAAATAAATTATTTGTGTCTGATGGCAGACTTTGTTAATTATTTAGGTTTTTTTCAGAAATGATTGTTTGATAGAATAGTTATTAAATTAAGCTGTTAGTAATGAGGTATATTGTATGCTTAAACTTTTAGAAATTCTTGTCAAATGTACACTCCTGGAAATGGAAAAAAGAACACATTGACACCGGTGTGTCAGACCCACCATACTTGCTCCGGACACTGCGAGAGGGCTGTACAAGCAATGATCACACGCACGGCACAGCGGACATACCAGGAACCGCGGTGTTGGCCGTCGAATGGCGCTAGCTGCGCAGCATTTGTGCACCGCCGCCGTCAGTGTCAGCCAGTTTGCCGTGGCATACGGAGCTCCATCGCAGTCTTTAACACTGGTAGCATGCCGCAACAGCGTGGACGTGAACCGTATGTGCAGTTGACGGACTTTGAGTGAGGGCGTATAGTGGGCATGCGGGAGGCCGGGTGGACGTACCGCCGAATTGCTCAACACGTGGGGCGTGAGGTCTCCACAGTACATCGATGTTGTCGCCAGTGGTCGGCGGAAGGTGCACGTGCCCGTCGACCTGGGACCGGACCGCAGCGACGCACGGATGCACGCCAAGACCGTAGGATCCTACGCAGTGCCGTAGGGGACCGCACCGCCACTTCCCAGCAAATTAGGGACACTGTTGCTCCTGGGGTATCGGCGAGGACCATTCGCAACCGTCTCCATGAAGCTGGGCTACGGTCCCACACACCGTTAGGCCGTCTTCCGCTCACGCCCCAACATCGTGCAGCCCGCCTCCAGTGGTGTCGCGACAGGCGTGAATGGAGGGACGAATGGAGACGTGTCGTCCTCAGCGATGAGAGTCGCTTCTGCCTTGGTGCCAATGATGGTCGTATGCGTGTTTGGCGCCGTGCAGGTGAGCGCCACAATCAGGACTGCATACGACCGAGGCACACAGGGCCAACACCCGGCATCATGGTGTGGGGAGCGATCTCCTACACTGGCCGTACACCACTGGTGGTCGTCGAGGGGACACTGAATAGTGCACGGTACATCCAAACCGTCATCGAACCCATTGTTCTACCATTCCTAGACCGGCAAGGGAACTTGCTGTTCCAACAGGACAATGCACGTCCGCATGTATCCCGTGCCACCCAACGTGCTCTAGAAGGTGTAAGTCAACTACCCTGGCCAGCAAGATCTCCGGATCTGTCCCCCATTGAGCATGTTTGGGACTGGATGAAGCGTCGTCTCACGCGGTCTGCACGTCCAGCACGAACGCTGGTCCAACTGAGGCGCCAGGTGGAAATGGCATGGCAAGCCGTTCCACAGGACTACATCCAGCATCTCTACGATCGTCTCCATGGGAGAATAGCAGCCTGCATTGCTGCGAAATGTGGATATACACTGTACTAGTGCCGACATTGTGCATGCTCTGTTGCCTGTGTCTATGTGCCTGTGGTTCTGTCAGTGTGATCATGTGATGTATCTGACCCCAGGAATGTGTCAATAAAGTTTCCCCTTCCTGGGACAATGAATTCACGGTGTTCTTATTTCAATTTCCAGGAGTGTATTTCGAGCTGCACATGTGAAAAAACGCAAATGCCAACTTTCAGTGTCTATATTATACTGTATGTCCTCCAATAATTGGCTGGGAGAGTTAGTTCAGTCTGATGAAAGTAACGGCATTCCATCTCTGAGAGGACCATGTTTGACAAAGCACTGTAGTATTCAAACAAGCCTTTAGGTCACAGGCAGCTGTGCCGTATACCTGATTTTTATATTTATCTTCAATGGCTGACAGTACGGTATTTGCATTGTGTGTTGTTTAGTGCAATGAGCAACAAGTGAGACAAAAAAAAGGGCAGGAAATAATTTCAATTCCTGTTGTGGCATGAGAGGAGAAACAAAAGAGAGCGACATAAGGAAAAAGGAGATTATACAGGGTGTATCAAAAAGAATCATCCATATTGGCATGTATTTATTTCTGAAACTAATAAACACTTACAATGAATTTTGTTTTTTGATGAACGGGAAACTCAAAATGTTGTTTTTTCATACCTTTTCATAGGTGTTCAGCGTGCCCCCCTTGAGACACATGGCATATGTCAATGCAGTATTCAGATTGTTCCCTCACTGCAACGAGCATGTCTTGAGCTACAGCTTCTGCAGCTGCTATTATGCAAGGTCTCAGCTAATTCATTGTTTTTGGGAAAGGAGGCACATAAACTAATCCGGTGACCTTGGTGTTCAGTAATGTAAGGCTGAACCATTTGTTTCAGTATGACCAATTCATCATTCAGTAATCCTTTGATTTAAAAATTCCCACACTTCCAAATGCCAGTGTGGTGGGCCTCATCCTGTTGGTAAATGAAGTCATTCGAATCTGTCTCCAACTGTAGGAAAAGAAAGTTCTAAAGTATATTGAGATATGTGCTTCCTGTAACAGTGTTCTCGGCAAAGAAAAATGGGCCATACACTTTTTCCTATCAAACTGCACAAAACACATTAAATTTTGGAGGGCCGCTCTCATGTTGTAGAAGTTATGTGGTTGTTCTGTACCCCATGTTATCACATTACGACGGTTCACCTTTCCATTTAAATGGAATGTTGCCTCGTCACTAAACACTAAGCATGAAAGAAAACTGTCATCCTCCATCTTGCCAAGAACAAAATTGCAGAACTCCACACATTGTTGTTTGTCACCTTCATGAAGAGCTTGCAGTAGCTGAATTTTGTGTAGTTACATGTGTAAATGTTGACACAATGCATGCCAGACAGACATTGGGGGCATGTTGAGCTATCGAGCTGCATGGTGAACAGATTTCTGTGGAGTCATTGAGAAAGTATGGCAGATGCGTTCAATAGCTGTGTCAGACACTTGGGGATGGCCCAGTGATTTGCCTTTACATTAACAATCTGTTTCTCAGAATTGTTCATGCTATCATCTAATTCTCTGTGCTGTAGGAGGATCCAAACCGTACCTAGTACAAAAGTCATGCTGAACAGTTATTACTGACCTGCATTGCACAAAACATAGATACAAAATGCACACACTGCTGCTACCTAATTGGAACCATGCAAAACTTGAGAGTTTGCTCTTTCCAACAGTAAGTTTTTCACTCACATATCTCAACATATCAATTAAGATTTTTTTTTTAATCAGATGATTCTTTTTTATACACCCTGCATTTTTGCAAATGTTAAGTTCACCATAATGTGTTTAATGGTATCATGATATGTTGTTGCTGAAAACAGTTTGTTTCACGGATTGTAATAATAACAGTAAAGAACATAGCAAACTAAGAAAGTGCATATTAATGCTTGATAAAATATTGATTCAAGAGGCAAATTAAAAATGTAAAGATTAGAAATTGTAGAACAAAAATAATGAAGAAAGTTTCTTACCAGTGAAATAAGACAGTGTGTGAAACAATATGGCACTTCTTCTGTGTAGAGGTGATGGTAATAATATGAGTATTATTAATAGTAATAAGATGTTTATTTATGTTTGGGATAATGTTGGTTGCAAAGGAATTCTGTTAACTGTTTCCATATGGTATTCTAACCAAGCACTGGAACGGTTCTTTAATCAGACACTTCATGACCTGACCCACTGAATATTATCAGGTACTTGGGCTCTTAGTAGATTTTTTTCTTAGAAAAGTAAATAGGTGAGTGTGATTTTTTAATGCAAAATTCACTTATAGTTTCTTACTGTGGTATGAAGAATGACTTGATTGATGTATTCTTTAGTGCACGGTAGCCACATTGTATTAAATTTTGATATTACAACATTAGTTTTTCACTTTTCCTGCACTGTATGTCTAATTTCTTCAAACACTGTGTTTTTCACTTTTCCTGCACTGTATGTCTAATTTCTTCAAACACTGTTTATTTTCATTCTATAATTGCAAATTTTAAAACCACAACATACTTCAAAAATTCTTGTTATCATGCAGCAGAATTTTATTTTTGACTGTGTTTTGCCTATCAACATGTATCTAAAATTCTTGAAGTGACAATGTAACAGTTACAATTAAACACTAAGTAACATTTTGTGAACATCCTTTATCATAATCTCGAACTTGTAGCAGATTTTTCTTCCCATTGCTCGAATGTGGAAGATTATCATACTTGTACTGCACATCCACCTCCAGACTCACTGGTGCAGTGTGCTAAATGGAAGAAGTAATAGAATTTATTTCAGTGTTGTGCTGAGAATGTAACACTAATCATATACTCAGTGAAAAAAATCAGTGTCTGAAAATAATTACATGCCCAGTGATATAATGGACTAGAAAGTTACCCACCTCAACTGCATACTCATATTTACAGAATCAATTGCAAAGTTGAACATGTGTGTATAATCTCTACAGCATGTAAATTAAAGCAGTACTGAATTGTGTAATCCATCTAGGCTAAGAAAATAAATCAAAATTTTTAAAAAAGAAAAAGAAGAGTGAGAAATATTACCTTTATGCAAAAAGAGAAAAATAACTTGGGTGCTCACATTAGTGACTTTGTGATGGAATGACAAATTTTCCTGCTTTAAACATTCAATTGTGTCTGTACACTGTGGCAAGTTTCATTAAAATCATTCATCTGAGTGATAGTGGATGGTTAGCTTACTACTGTCATGTTGCTGCATGGAGGACACCGATGACAGAGCTCCTGCATATCTTCACAGAAGATAACATTCAGAAATAATGTGAGGAGTGGAAGGAACAACGCAGTTCTGTAAACTCGGGTCACTCCTACTTTAAAGGTGAACATCACTAATTCAACATATTTTGAAATTATAAAGATTTCTAGAATCAGTATTGTTCTTTTGGGTCAGACCTTCTACACAACATTTTCTGGGAGAAAGAAAGAACATTTTTGTAGTGACTGCTGATCCACTGCCTCTGAGTTGATCCATGTTGGCATACCTTATCACAGCCTGAGAACAGAGTTCAAAGTTAATGAACAGTTGCACATAAATACGCTACAGCAAACTGGCCATTAGTTTATGAGCAGTCCTGGCCTTGATTCATGCACTGATTTGGCTGGAAAAGGTGTCATAAAGTGATTTTATCATCTCCTGAGGCAAGCTGGCCCTGGGATCATGCTGGCCACAAGAGTACTTCAATATTTTGCAGACAGTTCATAGAGACACATGCCTCTTGTTGATAAGCATTGTCGTGTCGAAAACTGTCCGCACAGTATTGTCCCGTGAGAGGTAACACATGAGGGGCCAAGAATTCCATGATATATCGTTGTGTCATCAGATTTCCCTCAATTACTACTAGTAATGACATGAAGCCCTACCCGATAGTTACCCATACCATGATGGCAGGAGTAATGTTGCTCTGCCTCTCCAAAGCATTGAATGAATAGGCTTTGTCTCCAGGTCACTGCCACACACACCAGTGATGGTCATCCTGGGCACTGCAGTAATTCCTCTTTCAAGCTCTATCAGGTACTAATAACACTGCCTCATGTGAGTATGCAGCAACTCTTGTGTCTTGTCCAGTGATCATTCATCACTGGACACTGTTCGTGTTCTTTGTAGACCCTACCAGGTCTGGGAACAACACAAAATGTGAACTAAAGAACTAATGCGCTCTGGTGGCTGCTGTTCTAGCTGTTATAGAGAGTGGAAACTCTAATCATTTACATATTCACCAATAGTACATATGTGTACAAATTTACATTGATATCCAAGTGTGACTTTGATTGCTTTACTTTTTTTGTCAGGCAGAGTGTAGGATTTTCATTAGTCACCTTGTACTCATTACCTTGCAACATCTCAGGCTGTAGTCAGTGATGCCAGTTCATGTCTGTGTTTCTTCTCTGATTTTATCCCCATCTCTATTCATTTCATTTCAGCAGGATAAGACACATACAAAACTGCTCAGAGAAACATTTCTTCAGACCTTTTCCTTTGTGTTTTATGCTCAACAAAGCATTGTCATGTAATGAATGCTAGTGAATGTTTAAACATCAGGAGTTGTTTACCAGTTTGTTGGTGCTTGGTAAGGAGATGGTTCCGCTGTCCTTATTTGCTTTCACCAAACATTTCATTGTACTGGTCCATGTGTTGTGTCATTTTGGACAACTCTGCAGGTGAGTACCAAACACAGATTTTTGGTTGAGGTTTGGTCCTTAATCAGACATCAAATATTACTTGTCACTTGAAGTGATCTTCATATCTGGTAGTGCTGTAAGTAAGTGAAAAATATGGGGTTACAACATGACCTGTATTTCATCTTAACTGTAGTTTCATAACTAACTGGCTTGCGAAACTAGTTCTCAGATCAGACAGATCAATATGCACCTAGTAAAACCCTGTGACACTTTCAAACCAACCTGCACCTTGAATGCTGCTCCCTTTAATTATGTTTGTGGTAGTGACACGTTAACTGTAAATGGAAATAGGAGAATGGTTAACACTTTGGAGACAGGTACTTAGAAGAATATTGGGCCTGGAAATTGGCCATCTAAGGTGTTACATAAGGTGCTACTTGCACATATGTAAGTTATGTATCTTCTAGAGTAATATATACAAAACAGGACCAAGCTTCAACATTTATTTTTCATATTTTTTATAGATCTTAGAAAGATAACAAATTTTAAAATAACAATGACAGAAAACACAATAATCTTCCCAAGAAAAAGCAATTTCTTCCTCTTGAGCTTCCAGAATTTCTTGGTCATTCAACAGATGTGATGTAACTGTAGCAGAATTACAGAAAACTGCTTAACTTAATGAGTAGGTGCATAAAATTAAGTCAGTGTGATCCTATTGGCTCAGCCATTCACGGTAGCAGCTGTTATGTTTGCTAATGTTTCTTTTGAAATAATTCTAGAAATGGATAAGAGACGGCAGCATCAATCAAGTGTCAAGTCTCAAGATGTTCCTTAATTCTTCTCATATAAAATGAATCCAGTTTTTGAGCAATAGGTGGGCTGCAAGTCATGGACATCGTGACCCAACCTATACCTGAGTGTGGTCTTTTTAGCAACAGGTTGTGGCCCGAGCTATGCTTGGACTTGGTCTCCAAAGTTTTAAACCTCTTTTTACAGTGACACCAATGAGGAAACAAGGCAAGTACATTGGTCAACAGCATACAGTCTTCAGCAAATAAGGGACTGACATCTGTCATTATCTTGACAAGCTGTTTCACATTTCTCCAGGTAATTTAACCCATGTGAAGTGGAAGATGCTGGACTTGGGTTTTCAGAGAGTGTGGTTGACATCCTTACCTAGCCAACATGGTATAGGTCTTAGGTAATTCCTTAAATCATTTGAGGCAAATGACAGTATGGTTCCTTAACAGGACATGGCCACTTCTTTTCCACCATCTTTATGCATCTGAGTTAGTGATTCTCTCTCTCTCTCTCTCTCTCTCTCTCTCTCTCTCTCTCTCTCTCTCTCTCTCTCTCTATGTTATCTGTACTATAAGACGTCAAGCTCTAGACATCCCTTCTCTTCATTCTTATCAGTTTAGAAGAAAAGTACCAGTTTTGCAATTTCAAAACAGTTTTCTGTAGTTTTTTACTAACTAATCCTGGTTAAAATACTGAAGTGCCACAAGAAAAAGAAGAGAACAAATAAAAGAAGAAATGCAAGCTCGAATATTTAAATTTGAGCTTTGAAATGGTTCACATGTAAGAGAACAGAGAATAATCTTTATTGTACTCTTGATGTAGATGAGACATGGGCAGCCTTTGGTGACCTGCGGGCCCCATTCACATAGTTTTCTTAAGCTCTCTGGCCGCTTTGTCATATGACATGACATCAGTGCTCCTAGCACATAAAGTCAAAACTGTAGCATTCCAGATGTTAATGTTGATGGGGAAAACACACCAATATGAATGGCACCTCTTTCCCAAAAAGCCATGCTGGCAAATTATGTTGCAAAAATGTTTTTTTGGGGAGTATCTACATTCATTTTATGTTCACCACATCTTCAGATGTTTACATTTATTTACGAATAATGAACATTGTTCCTTTACTTACGACACTTGACAATATCTGTCTTTAAAACTTCCATTGCAAAATTCTGTGGTGCCTTACTGTCTCTTCCATGAATTTTGTCCACAGGACACATTGCAACCAATTGTGGATCAGATCCAGCCCGCAGACCACTAGCTGCTCACCAGTGATGTAGACAATACAAGTCACTCTACATTTATTAAATTTCTCGGTGTTGTTGTTGTTGTGGTCTTCAGTCCTGAGATTGGTTTGATGCAGCTCTCCATGCTACTCTATCCTGTGCAAGCTTCTTCATCTCCCAGTACCTACTGCAACCTACATCTTTCTGAATCTGTTTAGTGTATTCATCTCTTGGTCTCCCTCTACGATTTTTACCCTCCACGCTGCCCTCCAATACTAAATTGGTGATCCCTCGATGTCTCAGAACATGTCCTACCAACCGATCCCTTCTTCTAGTCAAGTTGTGCCACAAACTTCTCTTCTCCCCAATTCTATTCAATACTTCCTCATTAGTAATGTGATCTACCCATCTAATCTTCAGCACTCTTCTGTAGCACCACATTTCGAAAGCTTCTATTCTCTTCTTGTCTAAGCTATTTATCGTCCACGTTTCACTTCCATACATGGCTACACTCCATACAAATACTTTGAGAAATGACTTCCTGACACATAAATCGATACTCGATGTTAACAAATTTCTCTTCTTAAGAAACACTTTCCTTGCCATTGCCAGTCTACATTTTATATCCTCTCTACTTTGACCATCATAAGTTATTTTGCTCCCCAAATAGCAAAACTCCTTTACTATTTTAAGTGTCTCATTTCCTAATCTAATTCCCTCAGCATCACCCGACTTAATTCAACTACATTCCATTATCCTCATTTTACTTCTGTTGATGTTCATCTTGTACCCTCCTTTCAAGACACTCTTCATTCCGTTCAACTGCTCTTCCAAGTCCTTTGCTGTCTCTGACGGAATTACTATGTCATCAGCGAACCTCAAAGTTTTTATTTCTTCTCCATGGATTTTAATACCTACTACAAACTTTTCTTTTCCTTCCTTTATTGCTTGCTCAATATACAGATTGAATAACATCGGGGATAGGCTACAACCCTGTCTCACTCCCTTCCCAACCACAGCTTCTCTTTCATACCCCTCGACTCTTATAACTGCCATCTGCTTTCTGAACAAATTGCAAATAGCCTTTCGCTCTCTGTATTTTATCCCTGCCACCTTCAGAATTTGAAAGAGAGTATTCCAATCAACATTGTCAAAAGCTTTCTCTAAGTCTACAAATGCTAGAAACGTAGGTTTGCCTTTCCTTAATCTTTCTTCTAAGATAAGTCGTAGGGTCAGTATTGCCTCACGTGTTCCAACATTTCTACGGAATTCAAACTGATCTTCCCCGAGGTCGGCTTCTATCAGTTTTTCCATTCGTCTGTAAAGAATTCGCGTTAGTATTTTGCAGCTGTGACTTAGTAAACTGATAGTTCGGTAATTTTCACATCTGTCAACACCTGCTTTCTTTGGGATTGGGATTATTATATTCTTCTTGAAGTCTGAGGGTATTTCGCCTGTCTCATACATCTTGCTCACCAGATGGTACAGTTTTGTCAGGACTGGCTCTCCCAAGGTTGTCAGTAGTTCTAATGGAATGTTGTCTACCCTGGGGCCTTATTTCGACTCAGGTCTTTCAGTGCTCTGTCAAACTCTTCACACAGTATCGTATCTCCCATTTCATCTTCATCTACATCCTCTTTCATTTCCATAATATTGTCCTCAAGTACATCGCCCTTGTATAGGCCCTCTATATATTCCATCCACCTTTCTGCTTTCCCTTCTTTGCTTAGAACTGGGTTTCCATCTGAGCTCTTGATATTCATACAAGTGGCACTCTTTTCTGCAAAGGTCTCTTTAATTTTCCCGTAGGCTGTATCTATCTTACCCCTAGTGAGATAAGCCTCTACATCCTTACATTTGTCCTCTAGCCATCCCTGCTTAGCCATTTTGCACTTCCAGTCGATATCATTTTTGTATTCCTTTTTGTCTGCTTCATTTACTGCATTTTTGTATTTTCTCCTTTCATCAATTAAATTCAATATTTCTTCTGTTACCCAAGGGTTTCTACTAGCCCTCCTTCATCTTTTTACCTATTTGATCCTCTGCTGCCTTCACTATTTCATCCCTCAAAGCTACCCACTCTTCTTCTACTGTATTTCTTTCCCCCATTCCTGTCAATTGTTCTGTTATGCTCTCCCTGAAACTCTGTACAATCTCTGGATCTTTCAGTTTATCCAGGTCCCATCTCCTTATATTCCCACCTTTTTGCAGTTTCTTCAGTTTTAATCTACAGTTCATAACCAATAGATTGTGGTCAGAGTCCACATCTGCCCCTGGAAATGTCTTACAATTTAAAACCTGGTTCCTAAATCTCTGTCTTACCATTATATAACCTATCTGATACCTTTAAGTATCTCCAGGGTTCTTCCATGTATACAACCTTCTTTGATGATTCTTAAACCAAGTATTAGCTATGATTAAGTTATGCTCTCTGCAAAATTCTACCAGGCGGCTTCCTCTTTCATTTCTTACCCCCAATCCATATTCACCTACTATGTTTCCTTCTCTCCCTTTTCCTACTGACGATTTCCAGTCACCCATGACTATTAAATTTTCGTCTCCCTTCACTATCTGAATAATTTCTTTTATCTCATCATTCATTTCATCAATTTCTTAGTTGGCATATAAACTTGTACTACTGTAGTAGGCGTGGGCTTCGTGTCTATCTTGGCCACAATAATGCGTTCACTATGCTGTTTGTAGTAGCTTACCCGTACACCTATTTTTTTATTCATTATTAAACCTACTCCTGCAATACCTCTATTTGATTTTGTATTTATAACCCTGTATTCACCTGACCAAAAGTCTTTTTCCTCCTGCCACCGAACTTCACTAATTCCCACTATATGTAACTTTAACCTATCCATTTCCCTTTTTAAATTTTCTAACCTACCTGCCCGATTAAGTGATCTGACATTCCACGCTCCGATCCGTAGAACGCCAGTTTTCTTTCTCCTGATAACGACGTCCTCTTGAGTAGTCCCCACCCAGAGATCCGAATGGGGGACTATTTCACCTCCGGAATATTTTACCCAAGAGGATGCCATCATCATTTAATCATACAGTAAAGCTCCATGCCCTCGGGAAAAATTACGGCTCTAGTTTCCCCTTGCTTTTAGCCGTTCACAGTACCAGAACAGCAAGGCCATTTTGGTTAGTGTTACAAGGCCAGATCAGTCAATCATCCAGACTGTTGCCCCTGCAACTACTGAAAAGGCTGCTGCCCTTCTTCAGGAACCACACATTTGTCTGGCCTCTCAACAGATACCCCTCCGTTGTGGTTGCACCTACGGTACGGCTATCCGTATCGTTGAGGCACGCAAGCTTCCCCACCAACGGTAAGGTCCATGGTTCATGGGGGTGGGGGGGGGGGGTTCTTGGTAGAATTGCTTAATGAAACTAGTGGCTTGGATAGTAATCAGAGTAGAATAGTTGTTGTTGTTGTTGTTGTTGTTGTTGTTATTGCTGTCATTTTGGTGGTACTAACATTAGTGCCAAGTGAAATATATAGCAGTCAGATTGTTGCAGAAAAAAAGAGATACACAGAGATGAGAAGCAGGTCAGTAGATATTTTTCTGATCCGGCTTGGCAATGAGTGTGCTACAGTGCAGAGCTTTAATTGAAATCTATTACTTTCATATAGACCTGATGGCTGAAGAATGTGTTTGTGTACACTGCTACATGGTGTACTAAAAAGCAGGCATTTTCAGAGGATGAAGAGACATTTTTGTTGGACAGGTTGCTCAGAAACCAATATTGGAGATCTGAGTTTGATAAAGTTTCTGTCATTTTTAGCGTTTGTCAAGGGGAACGGAAGGAACTGTAGTAGTTTAAAAAGAGAAGGCATTAAGGTGAAGCCAAAAGTAGGAGGGTTTTCAGATTAGAAATAAATGGGAGGCGTGTGTCTTAATCAGCAGTGTTTTGAGGCAATTTTTCATACACAAGCAACGGAAGAGTTGAAATGGAAGAATTATGGGTAAGTTAAAATAAGAACTTGCTGAGAAACTTGAAAGAACAGGCAACAGATAATTTTAGTGATAAGATATATAAAACATTCGTGCTACTAAAAGAAAAAAAAAGATGAGTTGCAATCTCTGTAAAATCCATATCAGTGAGTACTTTCAGTGTATGAAATATTACTGTTATTATTTTTTTTTTTCTCCCCTTAGTTCAACCAGCAGAAGGACCAGGCAAAGAACGATGGCTTACATAGCTCTTTAGGATCAGCATGTAAGCATCCACTGGATTCTTCCTAGATTCCTGAAAGAAGACTGGAGCTTGAAATTTTGTGAGTTGAGTTTTTGTTGATCGGTTTACACTGAGGTGACAGAAGTCATGGGATACCTCATAATATTGTGTTGGACCTCTTTGGCCCAGCATAGTGCAGCAACTATACGCAGCATGAACTCAACAAGTCGTTAGAAGTCCCACTGCAGAATACTGAGCCATGTGGCCTCTATAGCTGTCCATAATTGCGAGAGTGTTGTCGGTGTAGGATTTTGTGCACCAACTGATTTCTTAGTTTTGTCCTGTAAATGTTCGATGGGATTCTTGTTGAGCAAATTGTCCATAATGTTCTTCAAACTAGTCGCGAATAATTGTGGTCCTGTGGCATGGCACTTTGTCACCCATAAAAATTCCATCATTGAGTGGCTGCAAAAAGTCTCCCAAGTTGCCAAACACAACCATTTCCAGTCAATAACTGGTTCAGTTGGATCACTAGATCCAATCCGTTCCGTGTAAACACAGCCCACACCATTAGGGAGGCACCACCAGCTGGCACGGTGCCTTGTTCACAACCTGGGCCCGTGGTGTCGTGGGCTCTGTGCCACACTGGAACTCTACCATCAGCTCGTGCCAACTGAAACTGGTCTTCATCTGGCCAGTTCACAGTTTTCCAGTCATCTAGGGTCACGAGCCCAGGAGATGTGCTGCAGGCGATGTCGTGCTGTTAGTAAAGGCAGTCGCGTCATTCGTCTGCTTTCGTAGCCCATTGACACTGTATTTGACCACAATACCAGAACAGATGTGTTTTTTGTACGTTGCTTGTCTATTAACACCGACAACTCTACATAAATGCCACTGCTATCGGTCGTAAACTCGAGGCTGTCAGCCACTGCATTGTCCGTGGTGAGAGGTAATGCCTGAATTTTGACGTTCTAGCAGTCTTGATGCTGTGGATCTTGGAATATTGAATTCACTAACAATTTCCAAAATGGAATGTCTCATGCCTCTGGCTCCAACTACCATTGTGCATTCAGAGTTTGTTGATTCATGTCGTGCAGCCATAATTATGTCAGAAACCATTTCACATGAATCACTTGAGTACAAATGACAGCTCTACCAATGCACTGCCCCTTTATATCTTGTGTACGTGATACTGCTGCCATCTATATATGTGCTTATCACTGTCCCATGACTTTTATCATATCAGTGTATGTTTTCTATCATATATCTGTCAACATTTTTCAACAAACCTGTGTCTGTGTCACTTTTGCAATTCATAGTATGTTATAATTACAACCAGATACAAATCTCACCTATTTCGAGAGTATTTCAGTATGTATCATACATGTGTTTTTCAAACAGGTTCTGATGCAGCCATGAAATCCGAACTCTTCACTGTTTTTATGGATGAAGATGATATCTCTGTAAGGTGTCTGTGGTGCTCCCAGCCAAATGACACACCCTCTTGTGACATAGTCTGAGAGCATGCTACAGCAAATGGAGTATCGTCATCAAGGCAAACCTGATTGCTGTCTACTAGTTGCAAATGTTAAGTTGAGACTGTGAATTATGCTCTGTATCAATCTTGTATATATTATTTCTCTACACACTTTTTTGTTTGTTTTCTTACTCTTGTTGTATGATAAATAAAGTGCATTTGATAATCAATTATTGCAGTAAAGTAAATGCAGTTTGCATACAATGAAGTTAATTGTGTGACTCATAAGAAAACACCAAGTTGATCACAATTATGTTTCAGTGCCACAAGCCTGGCCCTGCAACAGAGCAGCCGTGGAGAACCAAGTAATATTCAATCCCTCCCAGTACTCCATTTTTCCCACCAGATGTCAGCTGCACAGAGTTAAATTTTGGACCCTACAAATGCAAGACTATGTTTTTATTGTAGTTGTGATTGTGATCTTCAGGCGAAAGACTGGTTGGATGCCAATCTTCATATTTTTGTATCCTTTGCAAGCCTCTTCATCTCTGCATAACTGCTTCAACCTACATTCATTTGATCTTGCTCACTGTATTCAATCCTTGTGTCCCTCTACAAGTTCTGCCCCACACAGTTCCCTCAACTACCAGATGAACAAGACAAGGGTTTTGGGTTTTGCCTCTGAATGTATCACATATACCATCCTTTTTTTGTCAAATTGTGCCATGCAGCTATTTACTTCTCAACTTAATTCAGTAATTCTTCTTAAGTTACTTGATTCAACCAACTAATTTTCAGCATAACACTTCCATTTATTGAATGGAGGTGACAGTTCTGCACTTAGGCTATATCTTTTAGATGTTAATATAGTTCTCTTTTTCAGAAAATACAGAAAGGAAAGCTCTGGCAGAATCTAAATAATTTAGGAGAAAAGAAGACCACTCATTGAATGCAGAACTGTTGGGTCATTGATAGGCATACACTTAAGAGAATGAAAACTTGCTATCTTTCAGAAGAGGGGGGTTGGCGATGGGTAGCTAGCAGCTCGGAGGAAGGCAGTAGGTGTGGTGGCTACAAATGCTGGAGGGAGAGGTGGCAGATACATTGGCTTGGCATGTGACACACAAGTACCACAGCTGGTAAGGTGGAGCCCACGGTGAAGATGACATGGAGACATGGATTGGGAAGTGGTGACAGGACAGAGAAAGGTGAAACTGTTGGGTGGGGGGTGTGGGATAGTGGGTTAACAGAGACTGAGGCCATGAGGTTTACAGGAATGAAGTAAACATTGCAAGGATAATTCCTATCTACTTAATTCAGAAAAGCTGGTGCTGGAGGGAAGAATCAAGAGGCATGAGTTATGGAGCAGCCATTGAACTTGAGCATGTTGTGCTCAACAACATGTCGTGCCACAGGTTGGTCAACTTAGTATACGGCCACAGCTTGATGATGGCCATTCCTTCTGGTGGATAGCTGTTTGGTTGTCATGCCAAGATAAAAAGCTGTGCAGTGATTGCAGCAGAGTTGGTATATGACACGCCTGCTTTCACAGGTGACCCTGCATCTGATGGGATATGATAAGCCTGTAACAGGACTGCATTCCAACTACATACAGAGATCTCTAAACTCAAAATCCTTGCTCTCCAACACCTAGAAGAGCATTCCAGATATCACTTCCATAAATCATCCAATCTTTGACACTCTACATACACAGTGGAGCACCTTTACCAATCAGCACCACCGATACTACCCACAGTGAATCTCCATGTCAATCCCTCAAAGCACCCAGACCCTGCCTGGTTGACCTTTTCATTTTGTCACATCCTTCAAAAATCTCTTTCAGCAGACAAACCCAAAACACTGTTGTTAACCTTTCCACTTAAAACATCAGTCCTAAAGAAGTTTCAGTTTTATCCAAACACCTCATCTTCAGCCACACACCAAAGTTTAGTAATGCTGGACTGGTCAAAGATGTCTCTCCTTCTGGCGATCCCTGCAGTGGCAACACTTGTTTGTTACCAATACCTCTAACCAAAGCCAACCTAGTCCCAACATTGAACCTTGCCTCTCCCAGTTCATACTATCATCCAACCATGATCCTCCCACCTAATCACCCCTGGTCACCTTCCAGGAATTCCCTGCCTCCAACTTGGCTTCACCATTCTTCCCCAGATCCCTTCCAGCCACACAAACCCTTGCCCATTATGCTGAAGATCTCATAAGGGCCTTCACGGGCAGGCACTACCCCCAAACCTAGCCCACAAACAGATTACCTGTGCCACGTACTCATACACCCTAATCCTCTCACCATGTCCAAGAATTAGCCACACGGGAGTGCCCTCCTCATCAACCAGTATCACCTTGGACTGCAGCAAGTGAACGACATCCTTTGTCACAGCTTTTATTATCTAACATCATGCTCAGAAATGGGGGACATCCAACCCAAGAACCTTCCCACCTTTTTTAAAGTGGTATTCCATTGCCCAGCCTGCCTACACAATTCACTCGTCCATCCTTATGCCACTCCTACTCCCAACCCCTTGCCACAGGGGTCATACTCCTGTGGAAGAGCCAGGTGCCAGGCTTGCCTGATTCACCCATCCAGCACTTTGTACTCCAGTCCTGCCACAGGCTTATCCTATCCCATCAGAGGAAGGGCCACCTGTGATAGCAGCCATGTCATATGCTAGTACTGCCGCTGCCATGTTGTATACCAACTCTGCTGCAATCACTGCACAGCTTTTTACATCAGCATGACAACCAACCAGCTGTCTACCAGAACGAATGGACACTGCCACAATGTGGCCAAGAACAAAATTGACCGCCCTGTGGCACAACAAGCTCGAGTCCAGTGGCCATGTGGATCCATTCTTCCAACACCAGCCTTTCTGAACTAAGTGGATAGGAATTATCCTTGCAACACATCTTTCACTCCCACAATCCTCCTGGTTTCAAGCTACACTTACCCATCATCCGCATACCCTCAAGTCAGTAGTTGTCCCCTCCTCTGTTCTGTCGCCCCTCCCAATCTAAGACTCCACCTCATCACCAACGTGCGCAGCACTTCATAGGCATTGGTTCTTTCATTCTTCTTGTCATAACTATTGTTTCCCATACTCTTGATCATTCTGACTACATTTATCCTGATCATGTATTATAAATCTATGCCCTTTCAGCTTGATGTCTCGTGGTATTATGCTCAACCTTCTGTACAATTAGGCCTTCACATC
The DNA here is from genome assembly GCF_023864275.1 of Schistocerca cancellata. Classification (NCBI taxonomy): domain Eukaryota; kingdom Metazoa; phylum Arthropoda; class Insecta; order Orthoptera; family Acrididae; genus Schistocerca; species Schistocerca cancellata. Next base: position 18,021,713 of record NC_064626.1, on the reverse strand, counting down.
AATTCTCACTATCTGTGATGTTCATCTTATAACCTGTTTTTGGTAGATTATCTAATCTGTCCAGCTGAGTTTCAAAGTCTTTTAAGTCTCCTTCCACATATTCAGCTGAATCTTTGCTTCCTTTTATGCACAATATTTTGGCAGCTGACCCCACTGTATTTCACAGATACCACCAATTGTATTATCTGTACCCTCTGCCTGGTCTCCAACCAGACTGTGATTTATTGTTGGTTTTGCACTGCTATTTAGAGCCAAGTTTTATTTCTGGCATGGAAAATGCGCTTTGATGCTCTTTTGTTTTTCAGGGGCTGTACTAATATTCCCTGAAATGTATGTTCTGTCAGCGTTTCCCAGTTCTGGTGGATGTGATTGCTGATAAGATCTCAACAGACTGAATACAGTATCCTGACCCTTGTTTAAACCGAAACTTCCATGTCAGATCAGATTTCATTTCATGATTATATTTGAGGCACTGGTCGGTGATAACTTATTTGCGTGGTTGTTTTAGTTGAGTTTATTGATGATGTTTTTTACATCCTTCCGTGACTATTCCAAAAGTCTGCACCACGTTCGATGTGCCACATTCATGTAAATGCAGTAAAAACCCAGATTTTGAAGATCTAAATCATCTTTAACATTACAAAGAAGACACTGTATCTTTGTTGAAGGGAGCAAAATACTCTAGATGACATGTCTCCATAGGAGTCTACTGCTCTATCTGGATACTGGGCCAGCATAAGGAAGATACGAGACTATGTGCCTCTCTTTCTCTGTCTCAGTCTCAACCTTTTTCTCAGGAATTCTTGATTTTGACTGCAACAGCCTCTCATTTTGGTGAGGAGAGAGGGGGGCGGGGAGTCCCTATATAACCATTTCTTCAGAAAAAAATTCATAGGGGTAATACTTCTTGAGTGAGGCTTTCCTTGCCTGAGAGGGTTGGAGCTATATAGACCAGAGATGTTGGCACAGAATTTCTTTGTGGTGAATGGTGATGACTGTAGGCATGGTGGTAATTGTGTATGGATTTACTAAATACTCTATGACCCAGGAATTCGTCTTCTTTTAACTACTATTTTGAGGAAAGGTAGTTGGTCCTCTTTCTCAAGTATCATGAATTATGTAGTAGGATGAATAGACTTGCAGGAATTCATGGAGTTTTATGGTTCCACATTGCCACACCACAAATGTGCCATCCACGTATCGAAAGAAAGCTGTTGGTTTGAACATGGCGGATTCTAGTGCCTTGTCTTCAGATTCAGATCGGACTACCCACTGCCACATGACTGCTTTGCTCATAATATTTTACATCAGACAGGAAATGAGTTTCCACGAAAACATGCACAAGTAATAAAGAGAAACAAAAGTCGAACATTTTCACAGTTAGTTCTAAGGAGTCAGAAAATGAATTCTCGTAAAGATGGAGACTACATGGTGTCTACAATTAAAGTTCCAGTTTCAAAATGCTGTAGAAAGAGAACCAAATTTTCAGAATGACATCAAATTGGACATTGTGGCCGAGCAGTTCTAGGCGCTTCAGTCTGGAACCGCGTGACCGATACGGTCTCAGGTTCGAATCCTGCCTCGGGCATGGATGTGTGTGATTTCCTTAGGTTAGTTAGGTTTAAGTAGTTCTAAGTTCTACGAGACTGATGACCTCAAATGTTAAGTCCCATGGTGCTCAGAGCCATTACTGTCGCAGGGGGAAACGCAATGGAACAAAAAAGAAAATTGGTCAATAGATGATGCTATAAGCATCAGAATATGCACAATGACAAATGTGCAGCACACGGCTGTTCCTCAGTTCATGTCTGAGATGCCCAACATGACAGTCTCCATGAAGGATCACATACTAGCAGTAAAGCTCTTCTATAAGGATGGTGACTTGGGTGCCAGTAACTGTGCAGAAGTTCTGTACACTCAAGGGTATGAAAAAAGTCATTGGCCAGATGTTTGCTTGGGGTCGGGAGAAAATGATTAAAAAATTTGAAAAGGCAGGTTCTTTTGAAGTGAAATGTAGCAGAGAGAGGAAAGCAGTTGATTTGATGTCTGTCGAAGATGTGGCTACAACACTGCAGGATTGGTCAAGCAGTGGTGTGCAAATATGCAGTGCACAAGAAATTGCCCAAACATTGGACGTGGATGCAAGCTTGGCGCATAAAATCCTATAAAACATTCTACACTGCTGTCCATACAAAATCACCCTCGTTCAGGCGTTGCTTCCTGCTGACAAGCAGCGAGACAAATGTTCGCTCTGGAATTTCTTGGTCCCATGGAAGTGGACAGTGAATGGGCATGGATCATTCTATGGACATACAAAGACAATTTTCATCTCCAAGGACATGCCAATACACAGAATTGCAGGATATGGGCAATGGAAAATCCTCATGCACATCAACCAGCACCACTTCATTCCACAAAGGTGACTGTGTGGTGCAGGTTGGCATCATTTACCATAGGGCTATATTTTTTTGAGGAGATGAATTCTGTGGGTCCTGTTACATATACTGTCAATGGTAAACATTAGAGTGTCTTTTCCACACCAACACCATTCCAGCCCTTCAACTTCTTCAACAGCGTGGATGCTCGTTTAGTGTAATTTTCATGGAAGATAGCACTCGTCCGCACATCGCACGGCAGTGAAGTGGTTGCTGCAGAGAAATTTTGGAAATGATAGAGTTATCAGCTGTCATTTCTGTACAGCCTGGTTGCCAAAATCACCTGATCGTAATCCGTACAACTTCTGACTGTGAGGTAATCTGAAAAATGTTGTGTTCAGTGCTGTAGCTATGAGTGCAAATGGATTGAAGGCACACATCACACAACACATTCTGAATGTGACCCCACATTCTGAATGTGACCCCTGAGACACTTTGATCTCTTGTGGAACGTGCTGTTTCTCGATTACAACTTGTGGCAGAAAACAGTGACAGCATATTGAACATGTCTTATGCCAGTCCCACAACAATTAGAAACCAATGTCATTTTGAATTTTATGCAGTTTTTGGCCTCAGGACAATTAAAAACTGATATGATTGTGCTTTTTATGTGGCTTTTGGTGCCAGGACAATTAAAAACTGATGTGATTTTGCTTTTTGTATGGCTTTTGGCGCCAGCACAATTAAAAACTGATGTGATTTTGCTTCTTATGCAGTTTTTGACCACAGGACAATTAAAAACCACTATCATTTTGCTTTCTATGCGGTTTTTGGTCTCATGACGCATTATTGTGGCCAAGATAGACACAAAGCCCATGCCTACTACAGTAGTACAAGTTTATATGCCAACTACCTCTGCAGATGATGAAGAAATAGATGAAATGTATGACGAGATAAAAGAAATTATTCAGGTAGTGAAAGGAGACGAAAATTTAATAGTTATGGGTGACTGGAATTCGTCAGTAGGAAAAGGGAGAGAAGGAAACATAGTAGGTGAATATGGATTGGGGGGAAGGAATGAAAGAGGAAGCCGCCTTGTAGAATTTTGCACAGAGCATAACTTAATCATAGCCAACACTTGGTTCAAGAATCATAAAAGAAGGTTGTATACATGGAAGAATCCTGGAGATACTAGTAGGTATCAGATAGATTATATAATGGTAAGACAGAGATTTAGGAACCAGGTTTTAAATTGTAAGACATTTCCAGGGGCAGATGTGGATTCTGACCACAGTCTATTGGTTATGAACTGCAGATTGAAACTGAAGAAACTGCAAAAAGGTGGGAATTTAAGGAGATGGGACCTGGATAAACTGAAAGAACCAGAGGTTGTAGAGAGTTTCAGGGAGAGCATAAGGGAACAATTGACAGGAATGGGGGAAAGAAATACAGTAGAAGAAGAATGGGTAGCTCTGAGGGATGAAATAGTGAAGGCAGCAGAGGATCAAGTAGGTAAAAAGACGAGGTCTAATAGAAATCCTTGGGTAACAGAAGAAATATTGAATTTAATTGATGAAAGGAGAAAATACAAAAATGCAGTAAATGAAGCAGGCAAAAAGGAATACAGACGTCTCAAAAATGATATCGACAGGAAGTGCAAAATGGCTAAGCAGGGATGGCTAGAGGACAAATGTAAGGATGTAGAGGCTTGTCTCACTAGGGGTAAGATAGATACTGCCTACAGGAAAATTAAAGAGACCTTTGGAGAGAAGAGAACCACTTGTATGAATATCAAGAGCTCAGATGGCAACCCAGTTCTAAGCAAAGAAGGGAAGGCAGAAAGGTGGAAGGAGTATATAGAGGGTTTATACAAGGGCGATGTACTTGAGGACAATATTATGGAAATGGAAGAGGATGTAGATGAAGACGAAATGGGAGATAAGATACTGCGTGAAGAGTTTGACAGAGCACTGAAAGACCTGAGTCGAAACAAGGCCCCGGGAGTAGACAACATTCCATTGGAACTACTGATGGCCTCGGGAGAGCCAGTCATGACAAAACTCTACCATCTGGTGAGCACGATGTATGAAACAGGCGAAATACCCTTAGACTTCAAGAAGAATATAATAATTCCAATCCCAAAGAAAGCAGGTGTTGACAGATGTGAAAATTACCGAACTATCAGTTTAATAAGTCACAGCTGCAAAATACTAACGCGAATTCTTTACAGACGAATGGAAAAACTGGTAGAAGCCGACCTCGGGGAAGATCAGTTTGGATTCCGTAGAAATGTTGGAACACGTAGGGCAATAGTGACCTTACGACTTATCTTAGAAGAAAGATTAAGAAAAGGCAAACCTACGTTTCTAGCATTTGTAGACTTAGAGAAAGCTTTTGACAATGTTAACTGGAATACTCTCTTTCAAATTCTGAAGGTGGCAGGGGTAAAATACAGGGAGCGAAAGGCTATTTACAGTTTGTACAGAAACCAGAAGGCAGTTATAAGAGTCGAGGGGCATGAAAGGGAAGCAATGGTTGGGAAAGGAGTAAGACAGGGATGTAGCCTGTCCCCGATGTTATTCAATCTGTATATTGAGCAAGCAGTAAACGAAACAAAAGAAAAATTCGGAGTAGGTATTAAAATTCATGGAGAAGTAGTAAAAACTTTGAGGTTCGCCGATGACATTGTAATTCTGTCAGAGACAGCAAAGGACTTGGAAGAGCAGTTGAACGGAATGGACAGTGTCCTGAAAGGAGGATATAAGATGAACATCAACAAAAGCAAAACGAGGATAATGGAATGTAGTCAAATTAAGTCGGGTGATGCTGAGGGAATTAGATTAGGAAATGAGACACTTAAAGTAGTAAAGGAGTTTTGCTATTTAGGGAGTAAAATAACCGATGATGGTCGAAGTAGAGAGGATATAAAATGTAGACTGGCAATGGCAAGGAAAGCGTTTCTCAAGAAGAGGAATTTGTTAACATCGAGTATAGATTTAAGTGTCAGGAAGTCGTTTCTGAAAGTATTTGTATGGAGTGTAGCCATGTATGGAAGTGAAACATGGACGATAACTAGTTTGGACAAGAAGAGAATAGAAGCTTTCGAAATGTGGTGCTACAGAAGAATGCTGAAGATAAGGTGGGTAGATCACGTAACTAATGAGGAGGTATTGAATAGGATTGGGGAGAAGAGAAGTTTGTGGCACAACTTGACTAGAAGAAGGGATCGGTTGGTAGGACATGTTTTGAGGCATCAAGGGATCACAAATTTAGCATTGGAGGGCAGTGTGGAGGGTAAAAATCGTAGAGGGAGACCAAGAGATGAATACACTAAGCAGATTCAGAAGGATGTAGGTTGCAGTAGATACTGGGAGATGAAGAAGCTTGCACAGGATAGAGTAGCATGGAGAGCTGCATCAAACCAGTCTCAGGACTGAAGACCACAACAACAACAACGATGATTAAACACTGAGTTCTTCCATCCAATGTGGTATGACCTTGCAGTGGTGGATGGGGGTTACTTAAGTAACAGTGTCACAACTGTTGACTGGCAAACTCGTGCAGTCATGGACATTGAACATTACGCATTGTGTAATGTGCGTCTCAAACCATAGCTGTTGTATTGCAATTCATCTGTCATTTGTAGCCAATCTCGTTTACATTAAGACATTTGCAGTGCCATCTGTTGGTAAAATTTTCATTAATTTTTTAAAATTTTTATGATGCATCATAATATGCATTGACATCATTCTGAGCAATAGTTCTCTTTCTACAGCATTTTGAAACTGGAGCTTTAGTTATGGACACCCTGTACATACAAACTGACCATAATATAAGCAGCTGACCAAGGGCATGTAAAAAGTGAGCAGAGTTGTGAATGTGTTGAAAAAGTCTGCATGACAGAAATCAAAAATTAGGATGCAGACTGTCAATAGCAAGAAGAGCGTAATTCTGAAAATGAGAAATTTGTTAGCATGAAGTATAAATTTACTGAATATTTTTGTCTGGGTTATGGCCTTGTACAGAAGTGGAACATTGATGATAAACAGTCTAGACAATTTGAAGCTTTGAAATGTGCTGTTACAGAAGAATGCTGAAGATTAGGTAGTTAGATTAGATAACTAATGCAGAAGCACTTAATCGAATAAAGAAATTTATACCACAACTAGACTAAAAGAAGGTACTGTTACATAGTATACATCATGGGAATGTCCAATTTGCCAAAAAAGAGAAGTTTTTGTAAGGGGGGGGGGGGAGGAGGGGGAGGGATGATGGAGGGAGGCCAAAGCTTGACCATAATAAGCAGTTTTAAATGGATATAGATATCAATAGTTACACACAGAGATGAAGAGGCTTATGTAGGGTATACTAGTGTGAAGAGCTATCCTTAATCCAGTCTTTGGACTGAAGACCACAACAGTAAGTGCGTAGGGCAAAATAGAAGCATCAGTATGATAACACTATGCTTTAAAAGTGTCGTAGTCGTCCCCAGCTCATCAAGAACCTTTTGCTAGTCTGGCCTTGTTTCTGGAAATATTTGAAACGTCACAAAAGAGAAAGAAAAACAGCAATCACTCCCTAACAGCACAAGGGTTGGAACTGTAATAGTAGTGACTATTTACAAGGGCTATTCAGAAAGTAGGGAATGTTTCTGTCTGATGCTGCTAGGCGCATGATGATCACATGTATTTTGCTATGTGCATGCTTTGCAGCTCAGTCGGCATCCATCCATGACAGCGGAAACGTCTCTGCGTGTCCTTTTTCTTTTCTTTTTTTTTTTTTTTTTAAATATTCGAATTTGAAATGTGTGCTGCAATCGAAAATCCCACCAGTTGTGAGGTGCGATCTGTGATACAGTTTTTGTTGGCAAAGAACCTAAAACCTATAGAAATTTATCATGAAGTGTGCAGCAGAAACAACATAATGAGTGAATGTTCTGTCTGGAAATGGTGCATTCAGTTTAAAAATGGCCAAACCAACGTTCATGATGAAGAGAAGAGTGGACGCCCGAGCATTGTGACTGACGATCTTGTCGCTAAAGTTGATGAAACGATTTGTGAAAACTGTCGCTTCACAAAAATGGAGCTTTCACTTTCTTTTCCACAAGTTTCATGGACTGTGTTGTTTGTTATTGTCACTCAAAAGCTAGACTACCCAAAATGCTTACAGAGCACCATAATGAACAGCGAATGGGGGCAATGTTGACATTTCTGGAGGCCTACCACAAACATGGCGAATCATTACTTGATCGAATCATAACTGTTGATGAGACTTGGGTGAAACACGTCAATTGCGAGACAAAATTGACAGTCCATGGAGTGGGGCACATGTGGTCCCCCCAAAAACTGAGAAAATGTTTGGAAATCTTGTCAGCAAGGAAGTTGATGGTGACAGTGTTTTGTGATAGGCAAGGTGTGCTTCTTATTGATTTTCTGGAATGTGGAGCTACCATAAATTCTGCCCGGTACTGTCAAACTTTGCACAGCCTTAGAAGAGCAGTTCAAAACAAATTCTGAGGAAAGCTGATATCCAAAATTTTGTTTTTGCATGACAGTGCCTGACCTCATGTGGGAAAGTGCACTAAAGAACTTCTTAATTCATTCAAACAGGAAATTTTCCCTTATCCACCCTACAACCCCGATCTTGCACCAAGCAACTTCCACTTGTTTTCGAAGATGAAGAACCGGCTTACAATGCAGCGCTTTGATGTCAATGCAGAACTCCAGACGGTTGTGACTCACTGGCTGAAGTCTCGGGCGGCAGAAATTTACGACAAAGGTCTTTCAGAGCATGTCTACCGCTACGATAAGTGCCTCAGTGTGTTAGGTGACTATATGGAAAAGTGGTATATCAGTCGCTCTTTCGGATATATATAACAAAATGTATTTCTTGTACTTAGGTTTTTTAAATGCCAAAATGCTCCCTACTTTCTGAATAGTCTTTGTATTTACAACTTATACATAATAGATACATGTTTCAAAGTTTTTCCATTGATAAAGGTAATCACCAGTATTGTGTAACACATCGCCAGTGATGTGGAAGTCACAGAAAACCCTTAACGGGACCAGTTGTGTTGATAGTTCAAGTGGAGTGGTCAGTTGCTTGATGAGTCTCTGTAACAGTTCTGAAGGAAATAACATGAAGTGCTTCCTTCAATTCAGGAATGTAGCTGAAGCCACAAAAATCCAGGGAGTGTGGTAGGTGATGCAGCATTCCCAGCTTCATTAGACAAACAAATCAATCACACCTTGCACCATATGCACCTGAGCATTGTCCTGTAAAGTGATGAGCAGGTTGTGCAGAAAGGGTCACCTCTTTCTTAAATATGGTCAAAGCCTATGTTCCAAAAATTAACAGTTTAGAGAGAGAAGCAGCGACACTTCCTGCAGGACCTGGCCATCATTTTGCAGGATAATGCTTGGGTGTATGTGATGTGAGCTGCAAGTAATTTGTTCAGTCAAAGGGGCTGGGAATGCTGTATCACCCACCACACTCCCCAGACTTCAACTAGTCATAAATTGAAGGAAGCAATTGATGGCATTCGCTTCAGAACTGTTATAGAGGTTTGTCAGGCAATCAACTACTCGATTCAAACTGTCAACACAATTGGTGCTGCCATGGGTATCTTATGACATCCGCACCACTGACAACAGGTTATATGCAGTGCTGGTGACTTAAGTTGAAAGACAGAAAAACTTTAAAATGTGTATCTGTTTTGCATAAGTTGTAGATAAGTAGATGCTACTAATAAAGTTCCAACAACCCTTACATAGAAAGGTTAACAAACTTGGGACAGTACATGAATGTAAAAGGGATTTTACTGTTTACGACTGGAAAACTCGTACTAAGCACCTAGAACCTGCAGGACAGTGGCACTACAAACTGAATGAAGCAAAACGAATGATTTTGCTTTGTTCAAGAGAAACTGTGAAGGTAAGAGTTGCAATTTTTACAAAATTGATTTGATTTTGACCAGCTGATACTTAGTAAAGGAAAGGTTCTGTTGTCTTATCAATCTTCGTGCTCTGCAGATGGGTATACTGATGAAGAATGTGAAGGTTTCTGACCTTGATAACTGCATAAAAAGTATTACAATGTTGCTGTTTGACAACTGATAATTGCAGGAAAAATACTCATTCTTTCTCAAAAGTTTTGTCACTTACTTTCACTTTCCACATATGTTCAAAAATTGTCAGAAATCCTATTTAGTAATTTAATAGACACTATGCAAGCCATAGAACATTCTTTACTTTTTTTTAAACAAATGTCTCTCAAGCATATATTTCAAATTAAATACAAAATAATTAAATGTAAGTGCTTTTATTATGGTTCTATGCTTCAATCAGTAAAAATGGAACCCTTATGGGATCATTTTGCTGTCTCTCTTTCTGTCTGCTAAGACTGCCTTTTTCTCAGGTACTGTTAGAGGTATTGAACTGAAATTTCTGTCAAGTTCTAAGGTCTACCCTTGGTGCTGTAAAAAAATTTAAACTTTTAAGTCAATGCAATCAAATGATATGGGCATTCATGTCATATTTTAATACTTACTAACTTACATATCAAAAACTTGGCAAGGAGCAAGATTTCATAGCACAGATAAAAGAAAAAACATCTGGAAATTGCTAATTTGTAATGATATCACATGAAAAAATACTTTTTTGCAATTTGTTGTCCCTCTATCTGTCTGTCTATCTGACCGATGTAAAGTTTACAAATAACACATTTTTCATGTTTTCTGGAAAACAAGAAAGAAATAACACAATGAGGACGTTGGGATGAATCATTGAATCATGATCATTCTGAAAGTACTTGAAAAGCAGTACCAGTTCGTGTATAATAAGTAGCTTACCTTTGTATTTTCTCAAATTTGTACATCCCACATCTTCGGTTCACATCTCTTTGCTAAGTCTTCATAGAATTCTTCAAAAATGCTGTGTGACAGAGACCACTTCTGGTGACACAATTTTGCACATAGTTGGCTCTTTTGCTTTTAGGAAAAGAACTGTGCCAGGTACAATGGTTGTGAAGTGGACATTGAAATGTTTGCATTGTGTGTTGTTTCAGAAATGCTTGTACTTTGACTGCTATTTGAACAGACATGTTGTCATGCTGAGTACTGACTTGTACTAATTTTTCTTGGAGTATTTATGACAAACTACGCACTCTGCTATGTTAGATGGCTTAATATCTAACAACAGCAGATCTTTGTGTTATGGTGAAACATGAAATTTCTTGCTCTCTAATGGAATACACATAAATATGAATGGGAAACTCAACTTCTTTTAAAACTGTGTATCAAACCTGGAAACTTATCTTTTTGTGGGACTTGTCATTGAGATATCTGGACACCACCCGTAGACCAACACAGAGCTTGACTGATTTTATTTCTAACTGAAGATTTTCTTTCATGGGAGTTAACCATAATTGGCTATATTTTGTGACTATATATTCAAACAATACAGTGTGAAACGCTTAAAATGCCCTTCTGTGGATTTTGGTTAGATGACTGCTACGATAAACTGATGTTAGATGCTCCCATCTTGCCCAGTCTGTTTCTAAATTAGTTGTGAAGGGGAACCTCTGTGGGCTTAAAGTGACAAAGTTAACCATTCACTTTTACCTGCCAGGTAGCCATCAGCATAATCTTTATCACTATTACCAGTTTATTATTTCAGTATAAGGAGTGTAGTTGTGTATAGAGTACTACTGTCATTGGTGTTATGATGTAGTAAATTGTACTCCTTGCATGTTGCTGCTTTCTGAAGCTTTCAAATCAGAGCACACCTTTTTCTGGCGGGATCATTGTCTTGGTTTTAATGTCTACAAGGCCAAAGTGGTACTGGTCATGTGCATATACAGGGTGTCCCATTTATCTTGACCACCCTAAATAACTGTTTGTCCAGATGAAATTATAAAATGTTTCAAGCAAATGTTCTTTAGCCATTAGGAGGACATCAATCAGCATGATTGCCTTCATTGTAGCTTTGTTTCTTTTTACAAAGATATGAACAGCGGTATGACTTTTTTAAATGGCACCCTATATTTTTTATTTGGTAATTCATTTCCTCTCCTAAAGACCTATTCAAAAATGTATCACAGTGTACCATTTACTGAAACACAATGTTATTAATTAGATAACACAACATTGACTTTGAGCCTGGGATCACAAACTTGTCCACTTGCTGGAATTGTTAAGAAAACAAATGAAAACGAAGTAAAAACATAACGCAAAATTGACTTTGACTCTCCTATACCATTGCCCAGGAGTAGAACATTCAAAGGTGCTCAAAGTGATGCCCCTGGACACCGATACACTGTTGCTCTCGTTGAATGAAAGAATTATTTCCTGCTTCCAGTGTTGCCTGCTGAAGAGAATTACAAGCAAGCACAATATGTTCCTGCATGTCCTCTAGAGTCTTTGGAATATTGTGATAGACAACGTCTTTAATGCATCCCCAAAGAAGAAAGTCCAGAGGATTTAAACCAGGAGACCTAGCAGGCCAAGTAACTGTTGCTCCTCGATTCCTCCTCGACCACTCGATCTGGCAGGATAACTTTGGTTCAGAACATGACGTGTACACGAGGCATTATGTGCTGGACATCCATCGTGTTGATACCACATAAGCATTCTTGTTCTTAGTGCCACTTCATCCATAAGAGGAGGAAAAATTCGTCTGACGAAGTTGACGTATGCTGTGCCGTTTAGACTACCATTGATGAAATAAGTGCCAATAATTGTAGTACCAAGCATCCCACACCAGACATTATATCTCCATTGATGCTGATGTTCCACCTCTCTAAGCCATTGTGGGTTGTCACTGGACCAATAATGCACATTTCTTGTATTTATCTGTCCTTTGACAAGGAACATTCATCGGTAAATAGAATATGGGCGAAGAAGTTCGTGTGGCGAAGATTTCCTGCTGTGCCCACTGACAGGACTGTACATGATTCTGGAAATCATTCGCATGCAGTTCTTGACCTAGGGGCACATGGTAAGGATGGAACCGGTGATGTTAAAAATACGATGTACATTGGTTTTAGGAATGCCAATCTCGTGTTCAAGCTGTCATGTGCTCACATATGGATTCAAAGCAACAGAAGCGAGAACAGTAACTTCAGCAGCTTTGTCATGGGTTGAAACTTCCTGTTTCCTGAAGAATCACAACAAGACGAAAAAACATCCGTCAGGAAGGTGGGTTCTTGTCAGGATATCGCTCTCTGTACTGTTCCGCTGCCTGTGTAGCATTTTGCCTAGCTTCAAAAACAACAATAAAAGAAATGTTATGTCGATGCAGTTTGTAGGAAGGACAGCCTTTACTGTGTGCCTACTCTACACAACAATATTTAAAAGGACTAAACTACTGTACTAAATTTACCCGTACATAAGAAGACAGTAATGCAATTACTGTTCTGCTAACTTACATTCCCCACAATGAGTAGTATTTCTACCTTATCTCTGTTAGTGTACATTCTACTCACACATCTCTTCAACTGACGATGGTTGACGGAATGATGTGCATTCTACTTATGTTCACATCTGTCCTCTGTCAACGTCAGTCCACATACAGAGAGAGTAAAAAACATGTCACTGCAAAAAGGAAACTTGAGTGTGATACAAGAACCCACAGCATCTTGGATTGCAGCCAACTTGATGATGCACAGAGTGTGTGGCACAGTTTCAGCTGCGCACCCTCACACAACAACCAACTGTTGCAGAAATAAACCTGTGTTGCAAGAGTGCCAGGTATACATAGTTTGAATTTGCTGTTGTAGATGAAACTTTCAAACTGTTCTGTGTGGATAAAGTTAGTTATGATTCTGTTTTGTATCTTTGACTCCCAAGTGTAAACATTTCATCATTAAAAGAGCAAATACCAGTAGATAATGTTGTGGCAGCTCGGTATGGTGAAGAGAGAGAGTATGGTAGTGCAAGATTCAAAGATTCTGGTTTTAAGGACATGACTAAGGAAGAACCCATAGTCAAAAAATTAACAGCGGAATTAAGCTTGAGGAAAAGCTCAGCACAACAGATACATAAACATGAAGCAGGAGAGAGACCCCTACCTAGTGGTACAAACAAACATCAGTCATACACAGGTATCATTCGGCTGAATATAGCAGCCCTGTTTTATGCAATAAAAGAATTTGCGAAGGAATAAAAGGAAAATCAAGTAATTTGTGAAGGAATTAAAAGAATAATTTAAATAAATATTTAAGGAGCAAATAAAATCAATATTTAAGGAAAGGTGAGAGGAAATCACAAAGGTATTTACGGAGGTTCGAGAGGAAGTTGGAGAAGATATTCAAGAAGGGTCAAGAAAAGGAACATTCAGATGTGTGTAATGAGATGTAAGAGACACCTATTACTTTTCTGGAATGTCAGCATCTACTGAGTCACAGTTGAAAGCAGTTTTAGACACAGACTTGTTAATTTAGATACCTAGTTCAATTCTTAGCATGCCAAGCATATTGAATGCTACTGTGATGTTAGATGATGAAATGAGCAGCACGTGGACAGATGGTGATAGTACTGAATCAGATGCTAACATTTTTGTTATGCATTCACGTGTATTGTCAGTGGAATGGAAGGTTCAGACAAAGCATGTGTCTATTATTGTTATCCAGATGCCGAGTGTTGTGAAACAAAAACAATATTTAGAAGAAAACTTATTGTTTTTTAGGTTGTGAGCAAGAAAAAGAAAACTTGTCATGTGCAGAGTTTGTGACGATGCTCCTGGCAAAATACTGGTATAAAAAGATGAAACATGAGAGGTTTAATTTGATTTGCAACTTTCCATAGAACCACAGGTATGATGAGATGTACTTTAAATTTTTGGAAAAGGAAAAAGAGAGAAATCAGATAAGTTTTTGCTGATTATTACTGTATTACAGTTTAAGTGTTTTGTAGTGCTGTTTAATTTACTGTAATAATAGGTTGCAAGTGACAAATGTGGATGTTGCCATAGGTTAATTGGCATGGAAAAAATATGTCAAAACTGTAGGTTGGTATTTCACTGTAGAGAACGCAGTGGGAAAGCTAAAAAAGTGTCAGATAAGGCTCTGCTGTGGAGGTGTAGATTATGTAAACAAGACAAGAAAATTGTGGAACAGGGGAGAAAGATTTGTGCTCTCCAGGCAGAATTAGAAATGACATATTTTGAATTAAATAGGATGAGGGGGAAAAGAGATAGTGGGAGTTGGGAGAATGTGAGAATTAGTAGGTAAAAGGAGAAAACCTCATATCACATTTCAAATTTTTGTTAGCAGTCAGTTTGAATTTTTACCTAAAGTAGGAGAGGAGCCTCAACCAGTTCATTAGGATACAGCAGACTCAGGGGCATGACTTTAAGGCTAGGTCTGTAAAAAGTCTCGTACAAAACAAAAGAGTCTTGTTAGTAGGGAGGAGTAATGGGAAAGGTGTAGGGCAGTTGCTACAGGAAAAGGTACATGTCAAATACCAGGTCACAAGCATTGTGGAACATAGTGCAAAGCTTAGCCAGGTGAGAGAGATTTTGATGGCTAGCATAAGGTACTTATAATAGGAGAAGAAGGAAAGAGCCTGACTCCAACATAGAACAGAGCATTAAAGGTGACCTGGAGGAAATAGGAGCAGCAACAGCACACACTTACATGGAGTTTGTCGAGGTTTTGCAGCACTGGGGTAACGCAGCTGTTAGCTGTGTGAACGAAGAGCTGAGTGAATTGCTTTTGACTGAAGCAAAGACTCATGTGCATTGTGCCTGTGGCTGCAATTGGGAGATGGGTATACACTGATCATGGCCTGCACCTGAATAGGAGGATGAAGGAAAGATTAGTTGATCACCTGGCAGAAATTGTAATTTTTTTGGGGGGGGGGGGGGGGGGGGAGGGACAGGAGCACAAACACACAAGACAAAATCCCTGTGGTACAAGCCTACAATACATGTAACAATTTACAGAAAAATAGAATTAGTTTCATCAGAACATTAGAGGGTTGAAAAACAGGTTAGATGACTTTATTGAATACTTAGAAGATGTGGAAATTCTGAAGTGATAGATGTTCTGTGCCTCTCTGAATACCATATAATCGCAGAGATAGAGAAGTTAAATATCAGCATTACAGAGTTGCATCATTTTTGTGTAGTATTAACATGGAGAAAGGAGGAGTTGCAGCATGTGTAAAAGTTGGACACATGGTTGGAATTATTGAAACAAATAGTTAGAAGTATTTGCTTGTGAGTTGTTACTGCAGAATACTTCTCTGGTAATTCTGACAGTCCATAGCTCACCTCTAAGAAACTGTCAGCTATTTATGAGAAATCTAAATGCAGTATTGAGCCACCTGTCAGACAAGAAGAAATGGTTAGTAGCTTGTTGAGATTTCAATGTAGATTTCATACATGAACTAGGGTTACTGCTTGGGTGTTTCAATCTAATTTCAGTAGTCAATTTTCCAACTTGTGCACAGAAAAATAGTAGGACACTGATTGACACCATTTTTGTAGGTAGTACTCAGGCTGAGACAATTAATGTGTGTTCAGTTGCTAATGGACTATCTGATAATGATGCACAGTTAATGAAAGTAAACAGTATGGCAACTTACAACCTTGAGGCAGGTGCATACAAAGAGAACATGATACAGTGTTTTAAGAGTAAGCTAAAGGGTGTGGTATGGGATGAAGTACATGTAGAAACATAAAAAAAAGCGAGCCATGGATAACTAAGAGAATTAAAATCTCACCTAAGAGGAAGAGAGAAATATATGTAAAAGCCAGTGATCTGACGCTACTTGCATACTACAGCAGATACTGTAGTACTTTAAGGAAAGTTTATTTATGTATTTATTTATTTACATTTTCTTTGCATGGAGCCATCATAATTATGGCTTTTGCAAACATCGTACTTAATACTATGGTTATATTTACACTTATAAAATGCACTATATTCTGTAGCTGTTACTTCTTATGCCTATTTTTTTAAATTTATCACATTACAACTGATATGCTAATGCCTCATGCTACAATCACTATCTTAAAATTCGTTGAAAGAATATAAAAATTTTTCTATTAGAAAAGATTTTAATTTTGTTTTAAAAACATTTCTCGTGTACGTTCTTGGAGCGTTTGGTAGCTTGTTATACCAAATCAAACTACTGATATATGGACTTCTAAAGTCATTAAAATGTCCAGAAGTATGCATACCCTGACAGAAATAAATGATCCACATACTGAAATAAGATCAGAACTATGTGGGACATTGTCAAGTGGGTGATAGGACAGCCAGTCAGTGCATAACAACTAAACTAATTGACAATGTTGTGATTGATAATTCACAAGTTGCAAATGCTTTTAAGAAACACTTTATAAATGCAGCTGCAAATATAGGATTAAATGGTTTAGTTGAAGTAGCATGAGAATAGATTAAAAATGTAATTCTACAAAATTTTAAGCAACTGGAAGTAGCACCAATATCCTTCACTGACATTAATAGAGTTATAAAAATTTTAAGGGACAAAAGCTCTTGTGGGGTTGATGTAATTTCAAACAGAATTTTGAGAAGCTGTTCCAACTCAATGAGTTAATGAGTAATATCCTTAGTGATGCAATGCATCACTTGCATAGGGTACTTTTCCAGACAGGTTAAAATACACAGTTGTTAAACTATTTCATAAGAAAAGTGACAAGACAGACTTAAACAACTATCATCCAGTTTCCGTACTGACATCTTTTTCCAAAATATTCAAAAAAGTAATTTACTGAAGAGTAGTTGCACACTTAAGTGGAAACAATTTACTTAGCAAATCACAATTTGGATTCCAGAAGGGTGTTCAACTGAAAATGCTATTTATATATTCACTCATCAAATAGTACAAGCCTTAAATAATAATATATAGCTGATTGGTATTTTTCATGATCTTTCCAAGGTCTTTGACTGTGTAGATCATGTTACTCTCTTTAAGAAAAAACCTCTAGTTTTATGGAATTGATGGCCTTATGTATAGCTGGTTTGAGTCATACTTAACAAACAGAATGCAAGAGCAAGAGGTTGTGCTGCTGTATAATTCAAACAATGTTGGACGACCTTTTTTTTTGGAGGGGGGGAGGGGGGGGGGGGGGGAGAGCACAAAGGGAGTTCCACAAAGTTCAATTTTGGGTCCAGTCATATTCCTTATATATGTGCATGACCATTAACTTAACATTCAACAAGTGAAATTGGTACTTCTTGCAGATGACACTAGTGTTATAACAAATCCCATGAGGGATAGCAAAAGTGCTGGTAAATGATATTCTCCAAAAAATTATTAAGTGGTTCTCTGAAAAAGGCCTCTCCCTGAATTTTACCAAAAGTACACTATATTCAGTTCTGTGCAGCAAATAGTCATACCAACAAGTGATGTAGCACAAGAGCAGGAGTTATTAAATAGGGTAGAATGCTCCAAATTTTTCCATGTACATACCCCCCCCCCCCATGAACCATGGACCTTGCCGTTGGTGGGGAGGCTTGCGTGCCTCAGCGATACAGATAGCCGTACCGTAGGTACAACCACAACGGAGGGGTATCTGTTGAGAGGCCAGACAAACGTGTGGTTCCTGAAGAGGGGCAGCAGCCTTTTCAGTAGTTGCAAGGGCAACAGTCTGGATGATTGACTGATCTGGCCTTGTAACAATAACCAAAACGGCCTTGCTGTGCTGGTACTGCGAACGGCTGAAAGCAAGGGGAAACTACGGCCGTAATTTTTCCCGAGGGCATGCAGCTTTACTGTATGATTAAATGATGATGGCGTCCTCTTGGGTAAAATATTCCGGAGGTAAAATAGTCCCCCATTCGGATCTCCGGGCGGGGACTACTCAAGAGGACGTCGTTATCAGGAGAAAGAAAACTGGCGTTCTACGGATCGGAGCGTGGAATGTCAGATCACTTAATCGGGCAGGCAGGTTAGAAAATTTAAAAAGGGAAATGGATAGGTTAAAGTTAGATATAGTGGGAATTAGTGAAATTCGGTGGCAGGAGGAACAAGACTTCTGGTCAGGTGACTACAGGGTTATAAACACAAAGTCAAATAGGGGGAATGCAGGAGTAGGTTTAATAATGAATAGGAAAATAGGAATGCGGGTAAGCTACTACAAACAGCATAGTGAACGCATTATTGTGGCCAAGATAGATACGCAGCCCACACCTACTACAGTAGTACAAGTTTATATGCCAACTAGCTCTGCAGATGACGAAGAAATTGAAGAAATGTATGATGAAATAAAAGGAATTATTCAGATAGTGAAGGGAGACGAAAATTTAATAGTCATGGGTGACTGGAATTCGAGTGTAGGAAAAGGGAGAGAAGGAAACGTAGTAGGTGAATATGGATTGGGGCTAAGAAATGAAAGAGGAAGCCGCCTGGTAGAATTTTGCACAGAGCACAACTTAATCATTGCTAACAGTTAGTTTAAGAATCACGATAGAAGGTTGTATACATGGAAGAACCCTGGAGATACTAAAAGGTATCAGATAGATTATATAATGGTAAGACAGAGATTTAGGAACCAGGTTTTAAATTGTAAGACATTTCCAGGGGCAGATGTGGACTCTGACCACAATCTATTGGTTATGACCTGTAGATTAAAACTGAAGAAACTGCAAAAAGGTGGGAATTTAAGGAGATGGGACCTGGATAAACTGAAAGAACCAGAGGTTGTACAGAGTTTCAGGGAGAGCATAAGGGAACAATTGACAGGCATGGGGGAAAGAAATACAGTAGAAGAAGAATGGGTAGCTTTGAGGGATGAAGTAGTGAAGGCAGCAGAGGATCAAGTAGGTAAAAAGACGAGGGCTAGTAGAAATCCTTGGGTAACAGAAGAAATATTGAACTTAATTGATGAAAGGAGAAAATATAAAAATGCAGTAAATGAAGCAGGTAAAAAGGAATACAAACGTCTCAAAAATGAGATCGGCAGGAAGTGCAAAATGGCTAAGCAGGGATGGCTAGAGGACAAATGCAAGGATGTAGAGGCTTATCTCAATAGGGGTAAGATAGATACTGCCTACAGGAAAATTAAAGAGACCTTTGGAGATAAGAGAACCACTTGTATGAACATCAAGAGCTCAGATGGAAACCCAGTTCTAAGCAAAGAAGGGAAGGCAGAAAGGTGGAAGGAGTATATAGAGGGTCTATACAAGGGCGATGTACTTGAGGACAATATTATGGAAATGGAAGAGGATGTAGATGAAGATGAAATGGGAGATACGATACTGCGTGAAGAGTTTGACAGAGCACTGAAAGACCTGAGTCGAAACAAGGCCCCTGGAGTAGACAACATTCCATTGGAACTACTGACGGCCTTGGGAGAGCCAGTCCTGACAAAACTCTACCATCTGGTGAGCAAGATGTATGAGACAGGCGCAATACCCTCAGACTTCAAGAAGAATATAATAATTCCAATCCCAAAGAAAGCAGGTGTTGACAGATGTGAAAATTACCGAACAATCAGTTTAATAAGCCACAGCTGCAAAATACTAACACGAATTCTTTACAGACGAATGGAAAAACTAGTAGAAGCCGACCTCGGGGAAGATCAGTTTGGATTCCGTAGAAATACTGGAACACGTGAGGCAATACTGACCTTAAGACTTATCTTAGAAGAAAGATTAAGGAAAGGCAAACCTACGTTTCTAGCATTTGTAGACTTGGAGAAAGCTTTTGACAATGTTGACTGGAATACTCTCTTTCAAATTCTAAAGGTGGCAGGGGTAAAATACAGGGAGCGAAAGGTTATTTACAATTTGTACAGAAACCAGATGGCAGTTATAAGAGTCGAGGGACATGAAAGGGAAGCAGTGGTTGGGAAGGGAGTAAGACAGGGTTGTAGCCTGTCCCCGATGTTATTCAATCTGTATATTGAGCAAGCAGTAAAGGAAACAAAGGAAAAATTCGGAGTAGGTATTAAAATCCATGGAGAAGAAATAAAATCTTTGAGGTTCGCCGATGACATTGTAATTCTGTCAGAGACAGCAAAGGACTTGGAAGAGCAGTTGAACGGAATGGACAGTGTCTTGAAAGGAGGATATAAGATGAACATCAACAAAAGCAAAACGAGGATAATGGAATGTAGTCGAATTAAGTCGGGTGATGTTGAGGTTATTAGATTAGGAAATGAGACACTTAAAGTAGTAAAGGAGTTTTGCTATTTGGGGAGCAAAATAACTGATGATGGTCGAAGTAGAGAGGATATAAAATGTAGACTGGCAATGGCAAGGGAAGCGTTTCTGAAGAAGAGAAATTTGTTAACATCGAGTATAGATTTAAGTGTCAGGAAGTCATTTCTGAAAGTATTTGTATGGAGTGTAGCCATGTATGGAAGTGAAACATGGACGGTAAATAGTTTGGACAAGAAGAGAATAGAAGCTTTCGAAATGTGGTGCTACAGAAGAATGCTGAAGATTAGATGGGTAGATCACGTAACTAATGAGGAGGTATTGAATAGGATTGGGGAGAAGAGAAGTTTGTGGCACAACTTGACCAGAAGAAGGGATCGGTTGGTAGGACATGTTCTGAGGCATCAAGGGATCACCAATTTAGTATTGGAGGGTAGCGTGGAGGGTAAAAATCGTAGGGGGAGACCAAGAGATGAATACACTAAGCAGATTCAGAAGGATGTAGGATGCAGTAGGTACTGGGAGATGAAGAAGCTTGCACAGGATAGAGTAGCATGGAGAGCTGCATCAAACCAGTCTCAGGACTGAAGACCACAACAACAACAACATATTGATGAAAACTTGGACTGGAAGAAGCACATTTCTGAGCTTCTCAAACAAAGAAGTTCAGTTAGTTTTGTTCTTTGTATACTTGCTAATCCTGGAAGCAAACTTATCAACCTCCTGAGATATTTTGTGTATTTCCACTAAATAATACATGCATGTCAAAAGGAATAATGCGTCATTTTTCTTAACAATACAGGCACTGTAGATCGTACTTATCTGCCAATACCAGGCAGCAACTTTCAATAACAGTGTCCTCCCCTGAACAGGAATTACATAATGTGTGTACAAGTACAGGTTATGATGCAGGAACAATGACATATAGAAGTTTGGGTCCACCGTGGATCATGCAAAACTAGCCACAGCAGTAGAGGCAACCACTCATGTAAAGCAGGAAATCTGGATTCAAGTACCGGTCCAGAACAAATTTTCATTGTCACCATTCCCTTACACAGCTGACAGCTGTTCATGTTCACAACTGTGAATACATTTCATGTATATTATTATTTAAGACCTGTACTATTTGATGAGTGAATGTATAAATAGTATTCTCAGTTGAGCTACCCTTCTGGAATTCAAACTGTCATATACTGAGTAAATTGTTTTCACTTGTATGTGCAAATGCTCTTGAGCACATTACTTTTTCATCTATTTTGGAAAAAAAGATGTAAGAAAACTGGATGATAGTTGTCTAAGTTTGTCTTGTCACCTTTCTTAGTAAGTGGTTTAACAAATGTGTGTTTTAACCTGTCTGTAAAAGAATGCTGTCCAGGTGATGCATTGCATAACTAAGGACATTACTTATTATGTTGGAACAAATTTTCAAAATTCTGTATGAAATTTCCTCAACCCCACATGAGCTTTTGCTTTTTAGAAACTTCATAACATTTTCTGTATACCATGACAGTATCTGACTCCACTGCAGTACAGATTTGTTCTCATACTCCACATTTTATATTTTATGTTTCCTGTTTTTTTCCTTTACAGGTAGAGATGGGGGAACTTCATTATATTTGTTATACATGGCTGCTGACTGTTTCATTCAGTGTTGGCACTTCAACCCATTATAAATAGTGGAATGAAAACTTGAAAATGGAAGACTTTGGAAGCAAAGCAAAATTGTTGCTACAAAACTTGTTAGTGCAAATTCGTAGATCTGGTATTGGGGCAGACAACAGCAATTCCACTGCCTCCAATGTACATTTTACATAGTAATTATGACAATAAAGTAAGAGATATAGCAGCCCATGTACAGACATACGTAGATAGCTATTTTTCTCTTATTGTGAAGGGAAGGGAACAGTGAGTGGCTAATACACAAAGTACCCTCTGTCGTACAGTGGCATGCAGAGCGTATGTATAAATCAACTAATTTCCGCTTATTATCAAAGCAATTGTTTCTGTTTTTAAGCTGTTCAGTGCCATTGCATAAAGTCTGATTTGGTGAGAATGTTGTCTGTTGTGGATTTTTCTTTCTCCTCATGTTAAATGTCATGGGCAAATACTAATTCATTCAGTGTACAGTCAGTACTTTTATTACTCTACACATTAAAAAATTATGACATGTAAGGACAGTAGGCTTCTTTGTTCGACTCTATTGTTAATTCAAAATGAACCTGAACTTCTTCCTGTATTTCTACATATCTCTTAGTTTCAGAAGATAGCTGTTTTACTCGAGGATTGCTCATGTCTATTACTGTCCTACATCTAAATCATTAAAACATGGTAATTGCTGAAGAACCTTGGAAATGACCCAACAGCTATTCCCTCGGCCATCTCTGATATAACACCTAACCAGAGAGCACATCAGCTACTGCTGAATGGCAAAGTTAATAAAAAAATCGGTAAATCGAAAGATCCAGAGAATTACTGAGGAGAATAACTATACCATTCTCATTGGAAGAATTAGAAACTGGAATATGCTCAATGAAGAACAATAAAGCTGTGGGGTTAGATGACTTGAGGACGGAACAGATAAAAATGTTTGGACCAGCAACCAAGAAGTGGATTCTAGAGACGATGAACACCTGTCTCTCAAAATTGCAAAAACCAAAGATCTGGAGAAAAACCAAAGTTGTGGCCCTACTGAAACTAGGAAAACAGCCAACAGATGCCAAAAATTTCTGACCCATGTGTCATCTATACAAAGTTTTAGAGAGAATGATCCTCAATCGAATCTCAGACCAAGTCAAACAAACACTGATCAGAGAACAATTTGGGTTCTGCCCCAGAAGGTCGTCTTGTGGACACATCTTGAACCTGACACAACACATAGAAGATGGATATGAATGCGGGCAGATCACCGGTGTCGCCTTTGTGGATCTTACTGCTGCACATGACACCATTAATCACAGGAAAATGTTAACAAAAATCTATGCCATCACAAAAGACTTCCACCTAACACAGTTTGTAAGATGCCTGCTACAAAACAGACATTTCTTTGTTACTCTACAAAAAAAGAGGAGCCGGTGGAGGGCACAGAGAAATGGTATCCCTCAAGGAAGTATGCTAGCCCCACTGCTGTTTAATATTTACACTAATGACCAGCCAGTTAATCCTGTCACAAGATCTTTCATTTACGCAGATGATACAGCACTTACCACACTAGGTAGAACATTTGAGGAAGTGGAAGGAAAACTCACAATAAGTCTTGAGGCATTATCTAACTATTATAATAGCAACTACCTGAAGCCAAACCCCTCTGAAACAAGGGTGTGTGCATTCCACTTAAGGAACAGAGAGGCATGGAGGAAACTGAGAATAACCTGGAGAGGTCAACAGCTGGCCCACTGTGACACTCCAAAGTACCTCGGAGTGAAGTTGGACTGGTCCCTCACCTTCAAGGACCACTGTACAGATACAAAAATGAAAGTCAGTGCGAGGAACAACATTATTAGGAAACTGACCGGCAACAACTGGGGAGCACACCCACAGGTGTGCAGAAGCACATCTGTCCTCACTTTTCGCTTCTTCGCTGCTGAAAATGCAGCACCTGAATGGCAGAACTCCAGCCATGCCAAACAGGTAAATATTGCCCTAAATGAAACAGGATGAAATGTAACTGGCTGCTTGCAGTGGGCAACCCCTGTTGACAAAATCTACCACCTCATGGGCGTAGCACCTCCAGACATCCGAAGGAAAACAACAACTGAAGTGGAAAGAAAGAAGCAGGAGACTCATCAGAGACACCCCCTGTTTGGATGTGAACATCAAACACCAAGACTCAAGTCGAGAAAAACTTTCCTCGGACAATACAACCAATCCAGACATCACCTGCAGACCATAGGATACAACTCTGGTGTAGCTCATCATCAGAGAAATATTGGGACAACCCCAAGGAAGAACTTGCTACAGGTCATCATCTACCATACACGACATGGAAGGTACTCAATAGACTGAGAACTGGAGTATCTCGGTGTAAGGAGAACGTGAAGAAATGGGATGCATCTCGGGGGACGAACTATGTGAGTGTGGTGAACCTCAAGACCATCAGCACCTACTCAACTGCAGGAAACTGTCGGAACCTGTGTCCATGGATCGCAAATGATAAGGCAGTCTATGCAGCGGAATTCTGGGCAGCACATGGAATATAAATATGCACATATTCTCTGTAATACTTGTAATATATATGTCTAATATGCTATGTATGATAAATCATATTTAATATGTTATGTTCTGGACACACATAAATAAATAAATAAAATCATTAAAACATTTTCCTTTGCAGTATGGTTTCTTAATTTCCAACAATATTATTCAGACTGTCTTGTCCCTCCGTTATTAGTTTTCAAAGACAAGTCTCAGACCAGCATTGAGGACCTAGGCTTAGGGTACACCTTTGCTGAAGCTATGCTGCTGTCACCTTGTTGTTCACATGTTGCATCTCACTGCTCATCGGAAGTCTTGTTGCATTTATGTTGCAGGCACATCATGGTCACAGGTCACATAGGCATCTCACTCCTCACCAGAAACCTTTACCATGCATTTGTTCACATCACTAGTTGAGTGAATTACTTGCAGTGTACGAATCAAAATGATATTCTTCGCGTCATCTAATGACAGTAATAGTGGTTTGCCATGCCAAAAATAGGGTTATTAAAAAGGAGAAAGAAGAGAGATACAGATCCATCCTTGCAATGTAGACTGACAACACTGCAGGTAATTTCAGTAGTTCTATCAACAGATCAGAAATTATCCACATCACTTCTAGAGATAGTTGAGAATGCCATAACAAATTACACAGTTGATTTTAAATATTACTGAATCAAAATAGAGTAAGATATGAAGATTTGACCCAAATCATTTAATGTAATTTCTGTGGAAGAGTGATTCGTAGGCCTACTCACTCAGAGATAATATTTCATCAGTTTTTATCCACATCTACTTTATGCACTATACATGACAGTTACAGATTTTTGTGCTGATATTCTATTTTTAAAAAAGAAAATGATGGTCTAAGTGAAACGGAGAAACTAATTGCACCTAATGTTACCTGTCATGAAGAGTTTGTGATGATCACAAAGAGTCCCAGGTCACTCTGCATCCAAATAGGCTGAAATAAGGGCCTGTTTAAAATTGTCACTTGTAGTTCTTGTTTTTGAAAATATCTCATAAGATCACAACAAACATTACCATCTGTGTGTGGTGATTTCGTTGGTCGGATACGTACTGTGCAAATCCAGTCAACCTACAAAGGACATTGTTTATAAAACAGCATTTTAGAATATTGCTCAAGTGCATGGTGTCCATACAAAATAGGACCTTCAGAAGAAGGGCAGCACCAAAAGTTGCATATTTGATCCACTAGACAGTGTCATGGAAATGCAGAAAAATCTGAAGTAGATGTGAACTATTGCTCGTAAGACTCTCTATGAAGTTTCATGCACCAGTATGAGGCGAGGAATGTAGGAATATTACAGTCTCTTGGATATTGTTCCTGCAGTGATTGCAGAGACAAGGTTAAACTAATTACAACTTCCACTAAAGCATTTAAGATGTCATGGAGAAGTAGATGTGCGGTGCATGAGAAACCTCGGAATGAGGAACACTCAAACATGGCACAGCTGGACTGACCATGAAACAGCTAATCACAGCACAGGTTTCAGGACGTATGGCGATGGTCATGTAGCAAAACACAAAGCAGCTTCATATCGTCGCCTGGTGAGGATCACAGCAAGCAGCAGGGCGAACAGTGATGGTGTAGGTTAAATATGACAGTAAGACTCTGTGGGCTTCATTCATCATTGCTGAGCCATGCTGCTGAGCAGTGAGGTGCCAGCATAGATGCACTCTCACTAGGTTGGCCTAAATCCATGCTGTTCTTCCTCCACAAATTTCCTTTTTGTGTTCTCCAGGTTGACTTGCAAATCATTGATACATAACTGATCATATCTTTCAAATTTTCACATTATTATCTCCTGTTTACACTCAGTCATTGACTATATTGGTAGGTCCCCATATCAAAAACATTACCCTGCACATCTGTAAGTTTTTAGTCTATTGATTTTATTAACCCACATCAGATTATTTTTAATAGTTTTGTGTTACTAATCTCTTTTCCAGCCAGGTCAAGTTGCTTTGAGTTTCCTTATCTTTAGAAATGTGAGGTGTGTTGTCCTGTGTATTATCACATTCTTTACTGTACATCAGTATATCAGAATATGATCTCAGTTGACATAAAACCATTTCAGTTCCTGTTACTTCTTCATGTGGATGATCTGCTTACCTGATGGGTTCAGTACTATCATTCTTAACAGAATTATAAAAATGATAATGAATTTCATTTTTCCTTTTCTTTTCACTAGATTTTCTTTGCACTTCTGTGTCATGAATGAAACATGTTTTTGCCTTCAAGTTTTTCTTTATCTAATCTAAAAGTATTTTTTCTACATTCCTACTTGATACAGACCTGATTTCACTTTGGAGTGCCAGTTTTCACGTTATTGGCCCAGCAAGTCATTTATTTTGGTTTCTTATGTGATTCTGTCCCATTAAAATTTACCTGTTGCCCCATCATGCTTCTTGAGTTTATTACAATCTTCATTTAGAGATCTCATTTCTTTGTTCTTCTTCAAGACATTCAGTAAAATTATTTCACTATCACTGACACACTTCCAACTTTCTTAGTCTTTCAGAATAAAATCACTGGTTGTTCCACTTTTGCAACCACCAAACTGAGCCAAGTACTTCTTACAACTAAGCTGTTTATCATGAATCAGTCTAAAAGGCAATCACCCGGATTTATTTTGACATAGCTGTGTTGACTCAATGTAGGTCAACAGATTGCATAAAAGCTAGACACTGCAATATGTGGACTATGGAGCCATTATATGGGGCAGTGAAATATTGGAAAAACATTTTATGCAGTGATGAATCACATAATACAATGCTGTGCTTCGACAGAAATGTGCAGAATTGAGGAAACCTAATCGGTGACATCTATATGTGAATTTAGTCCCTTCAGTGAAATTTGTGTTACTTATTATTTTTGCCTGTTTCTCAAGTAGAAAACTTAGTAGTCTTATTGTTTCACGAGGAGAGAGCTACAATTTTTTTTTGACTTCCTTGCTGTGTGCCATCAAAGAACTGATTGGGAACAAGCATAACTTATACTGAAACAAAAAGCCATTCATTTGCAGTACATTGTTTGTGAGAGAGTGATTTAACAGCTAATCATGAGACAGCTATGGATATCAGTGCTTGGAATCTTGACTCTACAAAAATTCATAGTGTGTTTTAGAATGCCAACTTCACTCCAGAAAATGATGACTCATACAATTATTTGTCCACATTGTAACTATCCACAAAGAACAATCTGCAGTTTTCTGTAATAACTGTTTTTCTTTTACCAGAAACACATTTTTATGAGTTATCAAAGGTCCAAGCATAATAATAATAATAATAATGATAATAATAATAATAAAGATTTTATTGTCTTTAGGCCATTACAGCAATTGACAACATCAAATGAAGTTACAATTTATAATACAGTGTGATAAGGTATTGACTACTGACATATTTAACTTATATTACAATAAATTTACAGTGGGTCATCTGTTGGATTACTGCATTTTACAGTTGAAGAATTCATTGATATCGTAGAACGGGTGGGCAATAAACCATTCATGCAGTCTTTCTTTGAATGTATGTTCAGGAAGATCCTGTATGGCATGTGGCAGCTTATTAAATAGTTTGTGCCCTGTGACTTCATAGCTATTTATTGATTTTGATAGTCTGTGGTAAGGTGTGTTTTTCTCTATTTTTCACATCTTGTAGGTTCTTCTTCGTAAAGATTAAGACATTGTGTATATAGAGGTTTATTACATTCATAATTTTTTATTTAGTAAATAAGGGTTTGCAGTGAGCCTATACAATAGGTTCTCTGATATGTGTGTGATTAAAGAGACTTCTTAAGTAATACAATCCAGTACATTGTCCTGGATGGTGAATGTTCATCGGAGATGGGGAGTATCATCAGGAGTGCCTCACGAAAGTTTGGCAGGACCACTCTTGTTCTCTATATATGTCTGATTGATATGGTGATTAGCAGTCTGTCACTGTTTGCTGATGACACTATTGTATGTGGGAAAGTGCCATCATTGATTAACTGTAGGAGGATCCAGGATGACAGAATTTTTATTTGGTGTGATGAATGGCAGCTTGTTAAATATGAAATAATGCAAGTTAATGCAGATGAGTAGGAAAAACAAATGTGTAATGTTCAAATACAGTATTAATGCTGTTCTGCTTGATGCAGTCACGCCGACTAAATATCTAGATGTACTACAGCAAAGGAAATAGAATAGGTGCATTAGGTTGGTTAGTAGGGTTAGTCAGTGGACAACTTATATTTATTGACACAATTTTAGAAAAATGTAGTTTATCTGTAAAGGAGACTGGATATAGAACATTAGTATGACTCATTTTTTAATACAGCTCAAGTGTTTGAGATCCCAGCCAGATCGAATTAAAGGAAGATATCAAAGTAATTCAGAGGCATGCTGCTATGTTTATGTTACCAGTACATTAATACATTCAATCAGACATGAGAAGTACGTATATGTATTGGGAACTAAATGGGTCTCTCTGGACGGAAGATGACACTCTTTTTGTGAAATACTGTTGAGAAAATTTAGAAAACTGACATTTGCGGCTGCCTGCAGAACAGTTGTACTTCTTGCGTAAGGACTATAAAGACAAGACAAGACAGATTTTCTTAAGAAGACATATAGATAGCCATTTTCCCCTCACTCAGTTTCCAAGTAGAAGAGGACAAGAATGACTAGCAATGATACAAGGTAGCCTCCACCATGAACTTTATGATGGCTTGTGTAACATGTATGTAGATGTAGGAAGACACACTGACTTAATCCCTTACAGTCTTTTTGAACAGTTTTTCCCAGACAGTAATTTATTACAGTGGAATGGCTCAAATTTTCTTGGGCATAGTTAGCTGTGTCCAACTACTACAATATAAAATGTAAACATAATTCCAAATAGATTTTACATCATTGTAAAGGGTATGGAGTGGAGTTCTGTAGTGTCATGCAAAATCTTTTGAGTCTGACATAAAGTAATTAACTGAGAATCATTACAACTTCAAAGCAAAATTGAAAATATGCTTTAATAGCAAAACATTTATAAATTATCTGATTGTATAGATTCAAGGGGTGAAGACAAGTTAGATGCAAGACAAGTGGCAACATATTCTGCACTGTTAAATTGTTAGAAAAGAGGTACATCAGTAAAATCAATCGTGCTGTAGATAAATCCAACTCTCTGCTATATTGCTACTCCCACAGGTGTCAGTTGTGGGACAGCCTTTGTGGTACTTGGATGAATAGAAAATAATAAGTGGTAAGTTGAAGTCTAGGGTCCATGAGGTATGCTTAGATAATGCTACTGGCTGAACACTGTCTGCAAAAGGCAGATGTCCAGGTCTGAGTTCCAGTCTAGCATACAGTTTTCACTTTTCCAAAATTTTGATGAATTAGCTAATCAAAAAGAAAAAGGTGAAGAGATAAGTCGAATATGTTTTAATAATTAACAAGAAAATGGTACTGATGTGTATGAAAAATGCAAGTTAGAGAGAAGTGGTAGGACAGATAGAATGTCAATTTCATAAGCATAGATAATACATTATTAACAGAACTGAAATATGCTTTCCTACAGGAAGCTGAAAAATGGAATGAAATGGAAAAGAAATATGTTATCCAATTACCTGCAGTTTCCCAAGAGGAAATAATATTGATAATGCTACAATTGTGTTTAAAATTTATTTAACCTTCATTGTGTACAAATTAAAGGAAATAATAATTGATAATATATTGAATTTAGCATGTTGAATTTATTTATCTCAGAATCTGTACAAAATATTTTGACAGTATGTAACTATCTGCAACTACATCATTCATTTAACTTGAAAAAAATAACAGCTTTTGAATATTATTTTACATCATTATTACCAGATAACTGGAGTTACTTGTACAGTATTATAAACAATTGCAACAACATAATAGGCACATTACAAAATATATACAATATCCTTAACAAAAATAAGTGTGCATTTATGTAAACAATGTCAGCACTACCATTACAACTGGCTGTCATCACTTTTATATTCATTTCAATAACAAAAATTTAGCTTTGCAAAGGTAACAGCTGTATTTCACAGTGATGTTAGAATATGATGCTACTCACACAGGTTTTGTCTTTCTTTACAAGAGGAGCCGTGCAAACTCTGAAATGAAAGTGAATCAGTGTTAATTTGACACAATATTTTTCTTTGTTATGTACTAATAACTGTAACATATTTTTGAAACAAGTTGATAGGTTCTTTAGTATTTT
This sequence comes from Schistocerca cancellata, assembly GCF_023864275.1. Taxonomy (NCBI): domain Eukaryota; kingdom Metazoa; phylum Arthropoda; class Insecta; order Orthoptera; family Acrididae; genus Schistocerca; species Schistocerca cancellata. Next base: position 17,990,760 of record NC_064626.1, on the reverse strand, counting down.
GAATTTCATTAATGTATAAAAGTCCTGGTTGAGAATTAAGAATTGCTTAGGAATAAAGGAAAAGATTCACCAAAAGGCAGAAGTTCTGCATTGTTGATAGATATGCAAACAAAAGCTTTGCTAGCTTTTGGAATGAACTTCCTTTTTCAAGCTTGTAGGAAAAACATGCGCACACACACACACACACACACACACACACACACACACACACACACAGCTGTCTCCCAACACTGTGCTTAGTCAGCTGACAGCACTATCCTGGCCCATGGTGAATGTACTGGTGTGCGGTGGGGGTGCGGAGTGGGATGAAGTGAGGAATGGAGAGAGGTGGGAGGCAGGGAGGGGGTTGGGGAAAACCATCTGGCAGCTCATAGAAAAGTGAGGAGCCATCTATGGGCTAGTTAAGAGGCAAAGGTAGAGGTGGTAGGTGGCAGACGGCTGACAACTAGCTGACACAAATTGGGTAGGGTAGTGGGGCAGCGGCTGGTGCCCCCCCCCCCCTCCCCACTCACACACACACTGTTGGGTGGGGGGTGGGCAGCAAGTTAATTTATGTTTAGGACAGGAAGGTTACAGGAGTGAAGCATGTGCTGTAAGGATAGCTTTGATCTGCGCAGCACAGAAGAGCTCGTGGTGGTAGGGAGGGTGCAGGTGGCACAGGCTGTGAAGCAGCCACTGAAATCTCACATGTTGTGCTCTGCTGCTTTTTGTGCCACTGAGGGTCCATCTTGCTTTTGGCAACAGTATGGCAGTGGCCACTCACTCTAGTTGACAGCTGGTCGGTTGTCATATTGATGTAAAACACTGTGCAGTGGTTTCAGCAGAGCTGGTATATAACATAGCTGCTTTCACAGGTGGCCTGGCCTCTGGTGGGGTAGGATAAGTATGTGACAGAACTGGAGTAGATTGTGCGGTTTGGTGGATTGGGCGTTTTGCATCTGGGTCTTCCACAGAGGTGTCATCCCTGTGGCAGGGGATTGGGAGTGAGAGTGGCATAGGGATGGACAAGGATGCTGTGGAGGTTGGATTGGCAGCAGGACACTTTGGGAGGGGATGGTAGTATCTTGGCTAGGATATATCTCATTTCGTGGCACGAGGAGACCTAATTCACAGACATACCGCCCGTGTCATATCCCCATACATACCTGATCCTTACATCCACTGCTAGAACCAACCACAAAAACGTGCACTCCTTGTCACCCAACACCATTCGGGACTGGAATGACTGCACCACATCCTTTGTCAGGGTCTGATCATTTATCATCCCTGAAATGAGGGACATCCTATCCGAGATACTTCCTTTCCCTCCCAAAGTGGTGTTCCACTGCCCACCCACTCATCCTCCACAATATTCTAGTCCATCCCTATGCCACTCCCACACCCAGTCCACTGTGACAGTGATTGTAACCTCTGGGAAGACCCAGATGCAAGACCTGCCCAATACATCCACCCAGTGCCACCTACTCCAGTCCTGTCACAGGCTTATCCAGCCATGTTGTATACCGGCTCTCTTGCAACCATTACACGGCATTTTAGATTAGTATGACAACCAACCAACAGCTAGAATGAATGGTCACCACCAAATTGTTGCCAAAAACAAGGATCCTCCCCACCAACACCAGCTACTCTCAACTGTGCAGATGGGAGCTATCCTTTACATCATATCCTTCCTGGCTAAACCCAAGGTAACTTGCTTTTCCCCCACCCCCACTCAATTGTGTGTGTGTGTGTGTGTGTGTGTGTGTGTGTGTGTGTGCGCGTGCGCACATGCATGCATCTGTGTTTTGCCTACAAGTTTGAAAACGGAAGCTAATTCTGAAAGCTAGCAAAGCTCTGTATCTTCGTTTGTGTACCCATCGACTATGCAGCACTTCTGCCTCTCAGTGAATCTCATAAATGTGTAATTCGACAGACTTCATATGTTATAACAACCAAAGTTCTATGTCTTGTTACCTAATGCCATTGAGTGGCACTGTCATAGATTAGATTAGATTAGATTAGTACTTGTTCCATAGACCATGAATATGACACTTCATAATGATGTGGCATGTGTCAGGTTAATAAAAGGTGTCTACACAAGATAATAGATTACACAAAATATTACAAGACATTTGTAAATGTCTGCTTGTTTCTGTGTATATGCGGATGGATATGTGTGTGTGTGCGAGTGTATACCTGTCCTTTTTTCCTCCTAAGGTAAGTCTTTCCGCTCCCGGGATTGGAATGACTCCTTACCCTCTCCCTTAAAACCCATATCCTTTTGTCTTTCCCTCTCCTTCCCTCTTTCCTGACGAGGCAACCGTTGGTTGTGAAAGCTAGAATTTTGTGTGTATGTTTGTGTTTGTCTGTGTGTCTATCGACCTGCCAGCGCTTTTGTTTGGTAAGTCTCATCATCTTTCTTTTTACATATATTTTTCCCACGTGGAATGTTTCCCTCTATTATATATATATGGGGGGGGGGGGGAATTGGGGTAATTACCCATTTACTATATCCAAAAATTCATCTAATGAGTAGAAGGAGTTGCCATTAAGAAATTCTTTTAATTTCCTTTTAAATGCTATATGGCTATCTGTCAGACTTTTCATGTTACTAGGTAAGTGACCAAAGACTTTTGTGGTAGCATAATTTACCCCCTTCTGAGCCAAAGTTCGATTTAACCTTGAGTAGTGAAGATCATCCTTTCTCCTAGTGTTGTAGCCATGTACACTGCTATTACTTTTGAATTCGTTGTTAATAACAAATTTCATAAGAAAATATATATATTGTGAGGTTACAGTGAAGATCTCTAGCTCTTTAAATAAGTGTCTGCAGGATGATCTTGGATGAGCTCCAGCAATTATTCTGATTACACACTTTTGAGCAATGAACACTCTTTTACTCAATGATGAGTTACCCCAGAATATGATACCATACGAAAGCAGAGAATGAAAATAGGCATGGTAAGCGAATTTACTGAGATGTATATCACCAAAATTTGCAATGACCCTAACAGCATAAGCAGCTGAACTCAAACATTTCAGTTGATCTTCAGTGTGTTTTTTCCAGTTCAACCCTTCATCAATGCACACACCTAGACATTTTGAATATTCTACCTTAGCTACCGATTTCTGATTGAAGTCTATATTTATTAATGGTGTCATTCCATTTACTGTGTGGAACTGTATGTACTGTGTTTTGTCAAAGTTTAATGAGAGCCCATTTGCAGAGAACCACTTAATAATTTTCTGAAAAGTATCGTCTACAATTTCACCAGTTAATTCTTGTCTGTTGGGTGTGATAGCTATACTTGTATCATCAGCAAAAAGTACCAGCTCTGCATCTTCTTGAATACAGAATGGCAAGTCATTAATATATATTAAGAACAGCAGAGGATCCAAGACTGAACCTTGTGGCATCCCATTCTTGATTGTACCCCAGTATGAGAAATCACCAGTTTTTGGCATATTATGTGAACTGCTTATTTCAACTTTCTGCGCTATTCCAGTTAGGTATGATTTAAACCATTTGAGCACTGTCCCATTCATACCACAGTACATGAGCTTATCTAGAAGTATTCCATGATTTACACAATAAAAAGCCTTTGAGAGATCACAAAATATCCCAACGGTGACTTCTGCTTACTCAGAGCATTTAATATTTCATTAGTGAAAGTATATATAGCATTTTCCATTGAGAAACCTTTCTGGAAACCAAACTGACATTTTGTTAAAACTTTATTTTTACAAAGGTGTGTAGCTACTCTACAATACATTAATTTTTCAAGAATTTTGGGTAAGACATATCCCCCTTTTTATGCTGTGGTTTAACAATGGCATACTTCAGTCTATCTGGGAAAATATGCTGCTTCAGAGAGCTATTACATATGTGGCTAAGAATCCCACTTATCTCTTGGGAACAAGCTTTTATTGTCCTGCTGGAAATGGCACCAATTCCATGTGAGCTTTTATTCTTGAGAGAGTTTATTATCTTCCTAATTTCAGAAGGAGAGGTGGGTGGAATTTCAGTTGTATCAAATGGTGTGGGTAAGGCCTCTTCCATTTACTGCTTGCTTCTTCTAATGAACATTTAGGTCCTATTTTCTCTACATCATTTAAAAAATGATTATTCAAAATGTTTTCGACTTCCGGCTTGTTGTTTGTCAAGTTTCCATTTGCTTTGATGGTAATGCCATCATCCTCTACTCTTGGTTGCCCTGTCTCCCATGTAATAATATTCCAAATTTTTTTGATTTTGTTATCAGAGGTATTAATCTCAGACATGATGCAACATGCTTCTAGACTTTTTAATAACCTTTCTCAATGTATCACAGTAGTTTTTATAATATTTAGCTGTTTCTGGGCCATTACTCTTTCTTGTTGTTAGATACAGTCCCCTTTTGTGGTTATACTTTTATTCCTTTAGTAAGCCAAGGTTATTTGCATGGTTTCTTATAATTAGATTTAACTACTTTCCTGGGGAAACAGTTTTCAAATTCTCTTACAAGTGTATCATGAAATAAGTTATATTTTAAAGTAGCATCGAGTTCCTTGTACACCTCATCCCAGTCTAACTGCTGAAGATTTTCTCTGAAATTTCTAATTGTTGAGTCATTAATTGAATGCACAACTTTGGAGGGTAGTTTTGAATTACTGAATGGAGCTATGTCGTGTACTGTAACTAGCTGAGCACCATGATCAGAAAGGCCATTCTCAACAGGACAATAATTTATGTTTTTAAACTTATCTTGGTCTATAAAAGTGTTATCTATCAATGTGCTGCTGTCCTTTACTACCTGAGTAGGAAAATTAATGACAAATGTCAAATTGAAAGAACCAAGCAAGACTTCCAGGTCATTCTTCCTATTACACTCTTTCAGTGAATCAACACTGAAGTCCCCACAAATAATAATTTGCTTTCCACCATCTGACAGATAGCACAACAAGACATCCAAGTTTTCCAGGAATAAATGAAAGTTTCCTGAAGGGGACCTATATACTGTTACAATTATAAAAGGGCCCTCCTTCAGTTTAAGTTGACAGGCACATGCTTCTCTGTGTTGCTCTAAACAAAACTTTTTTGTATCTAAGCTTTTTACACAGTGATGACTTTTGATATATATGGCAACTCCTCCTCTCACCTTATTCTCTCTACTCATATGTGCAGCTAGTTTATAACCACTGATATTAACCTTCTCCATATTAGACACAATGTGATGCTCAGACAGGCATAGTATATCTATAACATTTTCAGATTCAATGTCATCTAAACAAACCAGGAGCTCATCTACTTTATTCTTCAATCCCAGAATATTTTGGTGAAAAATTGTAACATTATTTTTTACTTCACTTTTGTGTGAATCTACTTTTTTCTTTAATCCACCAATATTTTGATTAAATATGGTAACATTATTATTTACTTTCCTATTGTGAGAATCTTGTGGGTTTGAGACCTCTTTAGCACCTGCTTGCCTGAACTTCTCATTGGACACTGATATTAGTCTAAAAAAGAGGTACGTCCATGAGTACTAGTGTCTCCTATTAGGGATTTTGCCAACAACCCTGCCAGTTTACCCTTCCCTTTCCTATTGAAGAGTAGGCTATGCATTGTGAAATCCCCCCTATCAATAGCCTCGACAGGAACCATTCCAATGTCTGACAGAGTGGCCAGCCTACGCAACTGATCTAACTCCATATTTACTATCCTGACAGAGTGGTTCAACTGGGACTGCTCATGCCGCACAAAAGCAGGCACCAGCGCATTATTGGTATGGGTCATTGCAGGGGCTATTTTCACCAAGTCACACTCAATACTGTAGCCCTGATCCCTATCAATACTGTTTTGCACTCCACCCACTATCATCACATATATCCTGAAGAATGCTTTTAGCTGTTAAACAATAGTAATATTAGGAATACACTATTTTTATCACAAAAAAAGGATTTACATAGACAAAAAAATTCATTGTACTGTGTGCTTATTCACATGTGATGAAAAAGATCAAATTTTATTTGTCCTATTTTTTAAATTTAATGTAATGAAAAAAAAATCACTTGATCATTTATAAACTTATTGATGTGCTAAACCAATGTAATTGTCCTCCTTCTCATTATGTTTACTTATGTTTTATTTTGATTAACTAATTTTCTTGTATTATGGATTTTAAAAAAAGCATTATAATACAGGATACTTAATCTAATTATATTTATGGGTATGGTTATATCTCCACAAACTGCTTGAGTGGAACCCATAAAAACAAATCTTAATAGTTTTGATTACTTTTCCTATTTTTTAAACGTCTCTGGTCTTATATGAATACCTTGGCTTCATGACTTTGATTCCTAATCCTGCTAATCTGTAATGCACTGATGTGAATAAGCTTGTTGCTTTTTTAGTACCATAATATCCCTGGAGCTGTTTGGATTACCAGTGTGCCTGCAATCGGAGTGGTGTTGTCAGTTTGTCCTGGTGTCTGACCTTACAGACTGTCAACAGAGAAAATTGTTGCTTTTGCTCTGCTGGTGTACTCATGACTTTGGTTGGAAATCCACTAAGCATTTCTAGAGCTGATGTATCTAGTGCTGCCATGATACTACTAATGGGAAAACTTTTCTAGACTTCCTCAGAGAGACAGGAGAGTATTAAGGAAAATTGTTACATCCAATAGGAAGACCATTACCACTAAACGAACTACTGATTTTAATATGTGTCTAGAGAATGAAAAGTCAATAACTTCACAATTCTGAGCTGCAGTACTGTTAGTTTATCCTTTTACATACTGCAGTATATTAGTGGTGGTATTGTTATAATTGGCTAATTGATGTATATAATCATTATATGTATGGAGTGATATATAATGTGCTAATGTGATTATAACATTATTGCATGGAATGATATACAGTGTGATACTTGATGTATATATCCATTCTTGGAATGACATGATATTGAAGTAATTGTACAAAAAACGACGATGTCCAAGACTGTAAAGTTAACATGGACAAATAAACATTATTATTATTATTATTATTATTATTATAAATCTGGTGAATACAATGAAGAGATTTTAGTAGTTCAAGGAATATGACAATTTTGTGACTATCAATCTGTACGGCACTATAATATTGTCCAGTGAGTGTGCTTTTGTATTAGCAGGGCTTGTTTATGTATAATGAACACCCAGAGCTCCATAGAATCCAGATAGTATTTTTCAAACTGTGAAGCATGGTGGAGGTTCTCTATGATTGTTTGAACTGTTAAACAGTTATTTTTAATGTACCCTAAGTTCACACAGAAAGAAAATCTAAATTTATGAAACAGTAAATGTAACCATAGTAATTCAGTGATGAATTAGGAGATTACATATTTAAAAATGTTCCCACTCACAACTGAAAATGCCCCATGCTGTGATGATAAATAAGGTCACAGAACATTAGTAGGCCTCTGAAATCACTAAATGTGATACTAATGAAGCCACTGTAGTCACAATTAGAAGAGGGGTAAATGTAATGGTATAAAAGCTCATTAATCACAGTTAAAGACTTAACTGTGGTTGCATTGAAGAGGACTCAAGATGTTTTGGATCCCGGAGGTGGCCCAGAGCATCAGTTATACGAGGCATGTAGTCATATTACTGAAAATTCATTCTATTGTTTGTGTTCCACTCAAGATTTTCCATTATTATGTTCAATGTTGTTTCAGCAAAGTTTACTAATGTACAACAAATGTCTGTCAGCTTCAAACAAATCTGAGGCAGTACTCCAGGACACAAAATGATACATTACCTTCGTAGTTGATCCTCCCATCTCGATCTACATCAGCCATAGCCAACATTTCATTCAGGTCTCCTTCTGTTACTGTCTCTCCTATCATATCCATGGCTGACTTGAGCTCATCCTGGAAGAGATAAGGGGTATAGTTAATTCATAGATTCACATCTGTTAGTTACTGAGTACTTAGTTTATGCTTGTATAACAATGAAAATAATCAATTTCTGACAATATCTACTATCAAAGTGGTGACCGGAGAACATGCATATAAAAAAAGATTTTAATTATGCAAGCTTTTGGTGCCAGTGGCTTCTTCTTCCATCAGAATGGTTGAAGGGGATGGAAGAGGGGTGAAGGGAAAGGGAGAGGTAGTTTTTGGAAAAGTCACCCAGAACTTCACATCAGGGGAGACTTATGAGACAGGATGAGAAGGAAACAGTGATTGTTGGGGACTGCACTGGATGAGATTTGAAAATCTTCCACCTTCAAGCTCTCAGGTTTATGCTTAATTTAATATGGTACTGGAAAGTCCTTCGTGGAATATAAATAATGGAAAAGTAGATGAAACAACACAGTATCGTTAAGTTCATGACAGGTCCAGAAACTAAACTGGAAGAGTTAAACTGTAATTTTGGCACAATGTAGCCATGGAGGGTGCTATGGCTGAGTGGTTTCCTTTCCCTTGTTTTATGTACCATCCAGAAATTTGCTTTACCAGAAAAAAATAACACACGCGCACAATTTCCTTTACTCCTTCTGTTATTTATACTTAATTTAATTTATTAATGAGTGTAAAGTTCTAGATCTAGACTGAAGGAACTTTGTTATCCTGGACTGTTTGAGTATCAGCAAACTTTAATGGATCTAGAACATAAAATAATGAAACATCCAAACAAGTCAGCCTCTCTGTACCCTTACCTTAGTGATGTAGCCATTGCAGTCTCTGTCAAAGACCCTGAAAGCAGCAATCAGGTCCTTGGTGACATCATCATCCCCCTCAGTGTCCTGTGTCAAGGCCTGGATACGTGCCACCCACTGGAGGAACTCAGCCTCATTGATGAGCCCATTTTCTGAAACCACAGAGAATATATTCTGAATGAGACTGATAAGTACTGTGTATGGGACATACTTTAATGATACATTGGCCAAGGATTATGAGATGCAGGAAATGAAAGTAAAAAACAAAGGAAAATCCAGGATGGAACAACAACAACGTCATGAAAGGAATCAATTGCTCCTCTCCATACAGACATAGGTGCTTGTGTGAATCTGTGTGTATTTTCTACTATAGAAAATGTCTTTTGGCATAAAGCTTACCTGGACAGCAGTCTTTTTGTTGTGCCTGTCTGCAACTCAACCTCTCCTCAATATGGTGAGTAGCAATCAATCCTTTCTATAATAAAGTAAAAATAAAGGCAGATAACACTAAAATGTTAATGGCACACAGCAAAAATAAAACTGATTTTTTTTCTCTTCTTCCTCTGTCTAGAACAGGGGCGGCCAGGAATCCTGCACATGTGCGGTGCACTTGCACGCGTGCAGTTAACAGGTGTTCCGCATGCACACAGGGGCAAGCTGGCCACCCGCTTATCTCCCATCCCCACCATACCTTCTGTCCGCTCCTTCCTCTGTAATGCGTTTTGTTTCCTAGCTTGCTTTATTGAGTGAATCAATAAGGTTAGTAGGAGTGCTTGAAAGAAATCATGGTTTGAAAGAGTACCTATTACCTATGATACGTTTTATTTAATTATCACAGGTGGAGTTTACAATACATTTAATATCTGGAACAAAATTTCTACATACAGACAAACACAAACAGTTACGTAAATTTTCATCACTGATGTTTGCTCTTAACCGAGACTTATTAATTCAGCAAATGGTTTTCCAGCTCTCGCTATATTAAGCACAGTCTTATAACTTGCACATACCGCTGGGCTATTATTGTTGTCGTCCTGAAAACTTGAAAACAGTGCTCTATAAAATGTTAGATCAGTTAGATGAGAGACATGACAAGAGAAAGTCGCAGATCTCTCGTGACAACAGCAACTACGACAAATTCAAATGGCTCTGAGCATTATGGGACTTCACTGCTGTGGTCATCAGTCCCCTAGAACTTAGAACTACTTAAACCTAACTAACCTAAGGACATCACACACATCCATGCCCGAGGCAGGATTCGAACCTGCGACCATAGCGGTCGCGCGGTTCCAGACTGTAGTGCCTAGAACTGCTCGGCCACTCCGGCCGGCCAACTACGACAGATTCATCTGGTATCGTCAGATCGGTCTTCTTAAGCTCAGTCAATTCCCCATCCGCTCAGAATCCGACAATAAATTGTACTCGTCCTTGTGAAATTTATTATAATGGCCTTCAATACTAAACTTCCGTTGACCAGCGAGAATACTGCCACATATTAAACATTTCGAATTTTCACGTTTTTGCACAAAGAAAAATTGATTCTCCCATTACTTTTTAAAAGATAGCAAATCTCCACTTCTCCGTTTCTTGAAATACAATGTTCACTACATAGTGCTCACTTCGCATCAACGTCCGCAGCTTAGCCTGGCACTACACCGCCACAACCTGCCGGCTGTCGCCACAGCCCCGGTCGACGCCTGCACGCGAGCAGCACACGTGCAGCGCTGTGCGCTCATGAACCGCGTGCAACGTTTGCCCGCCCCTGGTCTAGAAGAAGAAGCAATATCAGATATGTTCATTGAAGCAAATGAAATCTTTATTGCATGGAATCTCTTCTATGCAGGCGTGTCAACTATCAGGAATTATTTGTGATTTTGGCCATTCTGTAGTGTGTTGATACAATATCATAAATAAATAAATTATTTATTGTTACTATTTATCTACTCAACAGATAGAAATACAATGATGGTAATGAAGTGAGGATATCTAGAGGAACAGCTCATCAGAATAATCAGGGATACTTCCAAGAGCAGCCATATTGAGGCATGTACTGTAGTAACGACAAATGCACCCTGCCTTTATTAATTTTATCTTTTGACAATCTTTGTTCTAGAGAGTTAAAGTATGTTGTAATTTACTTGAGATCTGAAAACTGCGCAACTAAAAATATTAATACTATAGAATGTCCACAATTTTGTGTGTTTGATTTATGCATAGTTTATGAGACATTTGTACTTTCTTCTAAAGAAAATGATACAGAAGGGGAGCAATAGCACATTTATTGACAAATTTATGAAATAGTTCTTGACAGGCTCTTGACAAGTGACCAGAGACGGTGTCACAATTACACAATCTTATTTTTATAACAAAAGTTTCTACCAAAGCCATTGTCATTGCCTGAATATTAATTCACAATGTAAAATCTAGACATTTCTGTCAGGCACATTTTAAATGATTTTTCTGACCACAAGGACAGTTGCTGATACCAAAGTCAAACAGTGTCTCTCAAAATGCAGGGGCACAACCACATTAATAAATGATGAAACTCTTTAAATGTGACTGGAATGGGAAGAAACCATAATATGTGATACAGTGACAAGTACTCTGTGCCATGCACTTCATTGTGGTTTGCAGAATCTGTACATAGATGTAGCATACCTTTTTTTATTCATAATGTGACAATAGTGATAATAGTGATCCACATTACCAAATTAAGTTTTTTTCTGCACTATACATGAAGTGTCCAAATATTTCTGCAGAAAATATTAAGGTATCTTTTCCACTTCTGTTGGATCAAAAGCTGGTGTGTAGACAGTAAATTTTCCAATAGAAATAAATCACTAGTAAGATAATAATATTTCAACGTATCTTTCCTCACTTTCTGGGATTAAACACGAAGAGAAGGAAGGTGACTAGGAGACAATATTTCAAGGTCACAGCTGCATAACAGTGTGTCCAATAAGGCTGCAGAGCCTTGGTATGTACAGGGTGATTATAATTAAACTTTTAAAACACTGTAGAAATAACACCACTGGTCAGAATGATGTCAAATTGCAATGGAATATTATTGGAGAAGGGGGAAAACGTACGGCAGAAGAAAAAAAAATAGTGTGAAAATTGATCAATAGATGGCACTGTATCTGTCAGAAAAAGTAAATGGAAACACCTGTCATATGCACGACCCATTAAAGTTGGTATCAACACACTGGGTACATGGCATATCCTCCTTTCGCATTTGCAACATTTGCAACTGTCTCAATGCAGGATCGTGCTATGATGATGACTGTGCACGTGTCGCTCTGCAGAAGTTCCAGACATTGAAGGCATTGGTCCAATGACTGCTGTGGGTCTGGAAAAAATGATTTGGAAATTCGAAAAGACAGGTTCTTTTGCTGTGCAACCTGGTAGAGGGAGGAAACGAATTGATTCGACATCAGGGGAAGCAGTGGCTACAGCAATGCATGAGGAGGTGAGTGGTGGTGTGAAAACTTGTAGTGCATGGAGACTTGCCTGAACACTGGGCATAGCTGTGAGCAGGGTCCATAAAATCCTACAAAACATCCTTCTTTGCTATCCATTCAAAATTACCCATGTGCACGATTTGCTTCCTGTTGACCTGGCAGCAAGACAGAATTTTGCTTTAGAATTTCTTGCTTGCATGGAAGTGGACTATGATTGGTCGTGGAAGATTTTGTGGACAGATGAAGCTCACTTCCATCTGACAGGATATGTCAGTACACAGAATTGTCAAACATGGGCAATGGAAAATCCACATTCAAATCAACCAATACCACTTCATCCTGAAAAAGTCACTTTGTGGCACAGGTATACAGCATCATTTATCATAGGGCCATATTTTTTAAAAGAGACAGGTGCTTCTGGCTGTTACCTGTACCATCACTGGTAAACGCTATGAATGTCTTTTATGCAACCACGTCATTCCAGCTCTCCAACAGCGTGGATGTGTGGATGGGATCATTTTTATGCAAGATGGCACACCTCTGCAGTTAAGTAGCTGCTGAAGTGTCATTTCGGAAATACTAGAATTATCAGCTGCCATTTCCCTACAGCCTGGCCGTCCTAGTCACCTGATCTTAATCTGTGTGACTTCTGGCTGTGGGGCTACCTGAAAGATGTTGTGTTCAGTGTTCCAATTCCAAACTTAGCTGCTTTGAAGGCATGCATTGCGCAACACATTCTGGATGTCATCCCGGTAACACTTCGATCAGTTGTGGAACATGCTGTTCCTCAATTTCAACTTGCAGAAGTTGAGTAGTATAGCTTGTTTAATGTCAAACATACACCTTATGCATTGTTGCACGAATCATTTGTAGTCAACCACTATTAAATTATGATGCTTACAGCGCTATCTATTGCTACATTTTATAACTAGTTATTTTTCTTCTGCCATACGTTTTCCCCCTTCTCCGATAATATTCCATTGCAGTTTGATGTCATTCTGACCAGTGGTGTTCTTTCTACAGTGGTTTGAAAGTTTAACTTTAATTATAATCACCTTGTATGTATTATCATTTCAGACAGAAGAAACTAAAAATTAGTTCTAATGTCAATGGCATGAGAAGTAGGCTATTCAAAGTGCCGGGAGACATGGTATCCATTACTTTTAAGGATGTAATCAAGAATAAAGGTACTCAACTGGAAAGCATCTTGAAGGCTAAGTTAGTGCTTTACAATGCTGCACTAAGAAAAGTGTAAATGAAGCATGAAAATCTGTCAATGAAATATTACTGATATTTCCAGTTCATTAGCAATGATTAGCCTTCTGCCAGGTGTGGTGTTCTCCACAAAAACTTAGGGCTTGGTGTACCAAATTGATCAAATTGCTTATTCTTAAGTATCTTTACGGAAAGACAAAAGAGTACAACAATGACATTAATCATTCAATTGTTTCTCATCACTGTTGTTCAATGGTAACAAATTACAAATTTTATCACAATCAGGGCAAAAAGTATCAATGTTCCTCAAACAGCTTGGCATTTGATTCATTTTGCAACAATATTTTGTCAATCTTTACCATGTTGATATTACACATTTTTCTTTTGTCCCCAGTTTTGCCTCCTTTATTTCTGCTTTTGCCTTCTGCTTCTTCTTCACACAGTGTCCTATAACACTTTTAGACTCTACTGAAAATCTATTTGAATGCCTGAGGTGTCCAAACATGTTTGGACCAAATGAGGCAAAAGTAACGCATGAGATGGATGTTTCAGGAACCCTTTTCTTCTTATACAGTTTTCATTGTTGCTAATATAAATTACTTGTGCATTGATTTCACTCATATTGATCACTGCAAAAAAATAACCATGGGCCAATGGCACAAATTTCTTGCATCATTGTATGAAGTGGTCAACATATCAACAATGACAGCTCCACAGTTTGTGCCATTATAATATGTTACAATGTGTGTCTTGTGTATATCTCCTGTATCAGAGTCTATTGAATTATTCTTATGCAAGCTTGATGCCAGGGTCACTCACTTCACTTTTTTGAGAACATAGGAAACTAGAATACAGGTTTTCTCCAAAAAGCGAACTGTGGACAGCTCTTCCTTACTGGTATATAACTCTCAAGCATGTTTTTGTTCTTCATCATCCCAACAAAAGATAGAGTTTTTCTTCCTGATTCTTCTATCAAGTAGCTGGTAGATCAGTTATCTGCATTTCTGACAATTGAATCACCGTTACCTTGTCACATCTGAGGTGCCGCATGATGAATCTGAAATATTTTATCAGCATTATGAGGTAAAATTTTTCAGTGCTATTCCAATCAGGTCCTGACAAACCCTCTAAGCTTAACGTGTTACTTCTGTTAACATCAGCTAAACACAAGAGACCAATGAAGGCTTTCGGTCCCATAACATCTGTTGGCTTTATGTCTTTCTCATGATGAAATGAAGCTATTGACATTCTCAAATATTGATTTGCATGCAGGGCTGTGTGAATGATATGATGTCATCTCTGACGAAATTCCAGCATTCCAAAAGCGTTCTCATGGTTCTCACTGGACCTGAAGGTCTAGGTAACTTTCAAATAATATTGTGGCCCTGATCTGTCCTCTCTGTGATGGTGTAATTTATTCTATTTTGTCTCTTTGTGCCTTCCAAAAAATATGGTAATGGTTGTCAATGTCAAGTACTTCCTCATTATCTTCACTGTCATCTTCCTCCTTCTGAATCTTCCTGCTGAACTTTATCGTCACAGCCTGTTTCCACTATGTCTTCAAAATCCATTTGAATTTCACTATTATCCTCTACAAATGACATTATTTGGATTTATTCAATATGTTTTGGGTTGAGGAGATTACATTGTCTGATCAAAAGTATCTGGACATGATGATGTAATGTGCAGCTGGCCAGAAGATATTGTGAGAGACAGACCTGCCAGTATAAAGGGAGGCAGGGAGTTTTGAGTTCCCCCACAATACCCTCCAAATAAATTCCCAGTAGGGAGACATAAAAACCCAACACCACAAAAATACTAATAAAGATGCAAATAGCGTAACACAACCCAAATTCCTGAAAAGAGCAATAAGATGCTTTCATGGAGCCTAACCCCTCCACACAAGGGAAAGGGAATGAAACATTTAAAAAATAATTAAAAAATTGTGTTGGCAGTAGAAAGGCAGCAGCAGCAGGAGGGGTTGTTGGGAGGTCTCAGTGACTTTGTAATTGTGCTGCTTTGCTGGAAGTCATCTTAGCAACACATCCATCAGACACATTTCAACCCTTCCGAAGCCACCCAGGTTGACTCCTGGCGATGTGATTATGAAGTGTAGAAATGCACGAATAACCACAGCTAAACTAAGACCAAGCAGACCTCATGCAGTGACAGGCAGGAACTGTCAAGCATTGCAGAGGGTGGTTGTAAAAAATCACATGAGATCAGCAGGCAGAATCACTAGTCAGTTCTAAAGTGCTCCATCAGTCCATACCTGATCCCAATGGAACATCTTTTGAATAAGTTAGAACATCTTCACTCCAGCTCCTAGCACTCAATACCACTACCTTCTCTGCATTTGGCTCTTGAGGAAGAATTGGGTGTCATTCCTACACAGACATTCAGACGCCTGAACAAAAATCTCCCCAACAGAGTTCAAGCCATCATACAGGAAGTAAAGGGTAGACACACAACATAATAATGCCCACCAGCAGGAGTCTAGATACTTTTGATCAGTTAGTGTTACCAAAGCCAGCCACAGTCAAATACATCCTACCTAAATTAATAAAATTACAATAAAATAAGTCAATTGTGCACAGCACATCAATTTGATGTTTGATATTCAGACACCCATCACAAGCAATTAAACATTCCAGAAAAAAAGTGTTTTAAAAAATGTGATTAGAAAGTCTTAAGAATGGATCCACTACTGCTTACTGGTTTGGAGGGCAGGTACATGGAGGGTGGGGAGTGAGTCATTGCCTTGTCCTTGAATGCCCTCTGACAGGAAACTACATTTCCTTTATTCAGTTCATCATGGCAGCTGGTTGCGCGCAGGTCTGTTAGGGCTTGTTGCCGGATTCTGTCTGCATGAAAATGGACATAAAAATGGAGCAATGAGTTTGGTTGAATTTTTGTTTTAAAACCAGGAAATCAGCTTCTGAGACTATTAACAACAGCTTTTCGAGATAATTGTATGAGCCAATCAAATTATTTTTGTCTGGTTCAACAGATTTAAAAATGGCCGTGAATCATTTGAAGATGAACCACAGTCCGGCTGTCGTTCCACCTCAGAAACAAATGAAAATGTTATGAAAGTTCATGATTTAGTGTGCTCTGATCGTGGACTTACAATTAGGGAGATGTCTGATGAACTTAATTTAAGTTTCTATGCAGTTCAGTCAATTTTAACGGAAGATCTGAACATGTATCGAGCATCCGTGAAATTCATTCCAAAAGTGTTGTCAAGTGACCAAAACAATACTGACTTGAAGTGTGCCAAGGACTGATTAATCAGACTAAAGATGACCCATATTTGTTAAATAGGGTGATTACAGGTGACAAACTGTGGGTATATGGATATGATCCTAAAACCAAAATGCTGTCTTCGCAGTGGAAGACTCCAGGTTCACCATGACTGAAAACAGCACGTCAAAGTTGGTCGTAGGTGAAGACAATGTTGGTGACTTTTTTCGATTCTACCAGTATTGTGTATCATGAATTTATAGGAATACTAAAAATGTGTCCTTGAGTGTTTGCACGAAAAGGTGTGGAAGAAAAGGCCTGCATTGTGGAAAGACAGGAGTTGGGTGCTACACCATGACAATGCTCCAGCACATCGTGCCTTCTCCATCGTTGAATTTTTGATGAAATTCAAAATTCCTGTGCTTCCACAACCACCATATTCCACTGATTTGGCCCCTGCTGACTCCTACATGTTACCTAAACTGAAATTTTCACTGAAAGGGAAGCGATTTGACTTGATTGAAGACATCCAGGCAAATACGGAGAACGCCCTTAACACACTTCAGGAAAAAAATTTCCAGGAGTGTTTCCAAAAGTGGAAACACTGTTGGAGTCAGTATGTTCAGTCAGAAGGGGACTATTTTGAAGGAGATGCATCACAGTAGCATGTAAGTACCACCATTGTACAATTACAAGCCTACTCTTAAACCTTTTCAATCACACCTTGTACATTATAAAGTACGTTTGTACTGTTTATAACATTATGGTGATAAACAAATAAATGTATTGTTCAGAGGAATTGGGAATGGGAGCAGTATAACAAACTGAGAGGGGGAAAGTGAAGTTACTAGTGGGAAGCTATCATTGCTGTCAATGATTGACAAATAAATGACAGACAATTTCAAATATATCAGATTGATCAGCCCAAAGGAAAGTTAAAATAACACAACATTTCATAATAGCTCTTCAACATAACAACCTATCCGATATTCAAAGCTGTCTCTATCCCAACTGTTTTTCAAAAACAAACTTTTTGCCAGCAGTTTGCTGGCAAAACTTTCGAATATATGTCTATGATGAGAAACTCATTTAGGCCAAAACTATAGCATTCACCAGTGAGTGTAAAAATAGTTTAAATAAAATCTGTCATGAAAGGATCAAAGATGTGGAAGAAGAAAAAAGTTCTACAAAACATGCTAACTATGAAAAAAGGTGCAACAAAATCATAGTTATGGGTGTTTATTTCTCATTTTCACTGTATGATAACTGGCTTATAACCGGTAAAAAACGCATAAAAATGTAAGATGAAGCATCTAAAAAATTGACATGCTCGTACTAATCAAAGGCAGATCCTTCACCATAATAAATGCATCACAGATTATAGCTGAATAGCTCTGCAATTGGTTCACAGCTTACACTTAAGTCTGGGTCAAATATGATATCATTTCACATTATGCAGCATGAAAGAATTAAAAATGGCCCCCTGGTGCCAGCAAGAGACAGTCAATGGTTATACGGTTATACTCTAAATGAAGCAATGCACATAAAATTTCTTAGAGTCATTGTGTATAAAAAGCTAAAATGGAGTCAGTTTATGGATAAGTTGATCTCTCATTTTGCTTAGCTCAAGAACATAGTGCTACATTACATTGCATATCTTCACTCCTTGTTGTCTTGTGAGGTATGTAATTAAATTAAAGAAAACATTCATTTAGAAGAAGCAAGCTACCCAGACATATTGCAGGTGATTCTTGACAGATCCTGGGAACCTTAAACTCACATTTCAATAGTTTCATTCCTTAATAGCAGTTGTTGCTAATACAGGAACTCTCTTTCATTAGGCAGGTGATTTACATAAACATAATACAAGACAGGGAAATAATTCCTATGTACACCATATTTCCTTTTCTAGGGTTCAAGGTAGAATTATTATATTAATTCAAGAAAACCTGTAAATTTAAAATGTACGATATTAATCACTCTTTCTACAAATTGCCTAAGTTTGGGGGTAAAGGTTCCTGTTTGGTGCATGAAAATAGATGCTCAACTTGGAATAGAAAACAAACAGCAACTTTTTAATAAAAGTGAAGAAGAAGCAGATCTTCTTGTTTTTAATTACTTTTTCTTAATAAAATGGAAACCTATGTACAAAGAAACCAACAACTTCCCTTATAATTTTACCATATTAAATTTAGCAGCAGTAAACCCAAATAATTCACAGCAATTTACCAATAGTTAGTTGGAAATGTTATAATAGATGCTTTTCTTTGTTTAACTTGATTCATTCCACATCCATGAAGCTTCTCCTTCATGAGGTAAGTTAGTTATGGATATACACTGCCTGACAAAACACTGAAGCATCTACAAGAGTAGGAAGAAACAAAATGAAATTTCATGAGTTTAAAGAGTTATGTGATCTTATTTCAATGATTTCAAAATCAAGTCAAATTTACAAATAACTTGACAGTATAAGCCTATTTATCAGTATGATATTACACCTCCTCTGGTCTGGATCCATGCACTCATTCAGTTGGCAGGGGTGTCATAAAGCCAATGTACCATTGCCTGAGGCAAGCTGACCCACAGCTGTTGTAGCTAGTCTCAGATATCCTCGAAACTGGCCCTGGGAAGGGGTTGATATCCTACCTGGTCCCTCGCATTTATTGGGGACAGATCTGGGGATCTTGCTGGCCATGAAACTACCTCAACATTACACAGGCAGTCTATATAGACACGTGTCATCCATATACTACCAGCTGTGACCTGAAGTCATATACAGTGGTTCCCCACACCAAGACGTGAAGAATAACACCACAGAGCATCAACAAAACATTGGAAGGAAGAGACCTCTCCCCAGGTTGCCACCATACTGACAATAGTTATCCAGGATAGAACACAACTACATTTTATCAGTGAACATAATGCAATTCCATTCGTCAGCAGTACATGCTTTAGTGGTCATAGCACCTCTTCAAACACAGGAGTTTGTGTTGTGGTATGCATGGGATGGTACTTTCCTAGTCCAGCTGGAATGGTCTCTCTGTACTGAACCACAAACATTGATGTCAGTGTTGCAACTAGGTGGCGTCTGCATACTCTCCCATTGCAAAGTGGCTCCAAGCACGAGTGGACTGTGTCACTGCCGCTCACCATTCTACGTATACTGTGGCACTCGTGGTACTGAGGCCCTGGAGTGTGGCTCATTGGGCATGCTTCATCGGGTCTGCTGGACCACTATCAGCCTCTCATGGAAACTCGCAATTGGATTGATATGACACTGGTGGGTTGGTATCATACATGATACCACATGTTAACATGGCAATAGCAGGTAGGCCTTCATAGAACACTGCTGATGCTGAGATTGACAATCCCATTGTCATATGTTATAGAACTGAGGCACTGATAAGTCAACAGGTACATAAATAAGAGTTTGTTCATTGTTCATGCATGCTTGCGCGTACACACACACACACACACACACACACACACACACACACACACACACACACACATGGTTACTTTGTCCCAGCCAGCCCCGCTACTGTCTTGACACTTTTTCCAGAGAAGTAATACTGATGGAAGAAGGATACCAATGAGACTAGATACTTTGAGTCAGAAACCGATCATTCATCTTCTGAGGCCAGGCTAGCTGTAACCTGAAAGCTCTGTATGTTTAAACATTTTTGAGGGTAGCTCGGAACTCTAGGAAGCAAGTCGTGGGCATTATTAAAATGTAGACTTTCACGGCCGGAAATATCATGTCCATTACGATTATCCGGGCTGTTATGCCGTGGTCGGTTGATGAATTCTGTGGTGCAAACGGATGGCGTGGCTATGGGAAGCCCCCTAAGTCCCGTATTTGCAAACTTCTTTATGGAGAAATTCGAAGAACAGGCCTTAGGTACTGCCAGCAAGAAACCAAATGTATGGTTCCGATACGTGGATGACACGTTTGTGCAGTGGAGACATGGTAGGGAGGAACTAAGCCGGTTCCACCAACATCTGAACAGTATAAACTCGAGAATTCAGTTTACAATGGAGGAGGGGGTAGACGGCAAACTACATTTCCTCGATGTGCTTGTGTTTAGAAACGAAAATGGTAGTTTGGGCCACTCAGTGTACCGCAAACCCACGCACACGGACCGTTATTTGCACTGGGATTCGAACCACCACCCACAACAGAAGCGGGGTGTTATCAAGACGTTAGCGGACAGAGCTAGAAATATTTGTGAACCTGAGTTGCTCGACGCTGAGATGGAACATCTCCACAATGCACTAATGAAGAACGGATATTCGTCCGCCGAAATAAAACGTGCGTTGAGGCAGCCACGCAGGAATCATACTGACGTACAGGCTACTGCAAAATCTAAGGTTTTCCTGCCGTTTGTTAAAAATGTAACGGAAAGAATAGGGAGGATCTTGACGAAGCGGAATATTACCGTACTTTACAAGCCCACTAGGAAGATACAGGAATACCTTAAGCCTGCCAAGGACGCTCGCAAACCATTGGAAAAATCTGGAGTGTATAGGATCCCATGCAGCTGTGGTGATGTTTATGTGGGTACCACTAAAAGAACTGTTTCTAAACGTTTGGAAGAGCACAAGGGAAATTGTAGAAGAGGAGAAACGGAACGATGAGCTGTTGCGGAGCACGCTTTCCAGCCAGGGAACCACAATATTCGTTTCGAGGAGACGCAAGTACTAGCGGCCACGAGCGGATATTACGAAAGGCTCTACAGGGAGGCAATCGAAATCGCTAAACACCCAAATAATTTCAACCGAAAGGAGGAGGGCGTCAAATTAAACGGTATATGGATGCCGGTGTTAAAGAAGATGTGTACCACCCGTCCACTACTGGGTGATGGCAACGGCGATCGACGGCGACGGACAGCGGCCAATTGCACTGACGTTTTCAAAACACGTGACGTCACGCCCCGGCGCGGGGGCGCGCGGACACGGAATTTAGCGGCAGTCAGTAGTGAGCCAGTGTGTGTGTTGGACCTTCCATGGAGCTACGGACCCCCTTGAAGATGTCTCCCGCAGTTGGAGACGAAACGTTGGGAATCACCACAGAATTCATCAACCGACCACGGCATAACAGCCCGGATAATCGTAATGGACGTGGGCATTATTGGTTTCTGATGCCGTAATTTAGTGATGTGTAGTGATGCAACAAACTTACTCTTTCAGTACAGAAAGCATACAAGGTTTTCAGGTGCATTCCGGTGTGTGGATGTTGAATTCTGATCGGTTTCACTGGTTCTTTGTATGCGATTTTTGCGACTTTGTGAGCGAGCACATAAATTGCAGTCATTGGCCTTACATAAGACGATGTCACCATTAGCTAGCTGGATCTAGTGTTTCAGGGAAGTGATGGACATGACAAGGATCAATTAATCTGCATTCTGTTTGCGGACATTTGAAGTGTTTTCGTTTCTATGTGTCATTCGAATCATGTAGTTGTGAACTACTACCCTGTTTTATCTCCATGAAGATTTCTCCAGAAATTACAAGTGTGGTGTCACCGCCAGACACCACACTTGCTAGGCGGTAGCCTTTAAATCGGCCGCGGTCCGTTAGTATACGTGGAACCCGCGTGTCGCCACTATCAGTGATTGCAGACCGAGCGCCGCCACAGGGCAGGTCTAGTCTAGAGAGACTCCCTAGCACTCGCCCCAGTTGTACAGCCGACTTTGCTAGCGATGGTTCACTGTCTACATACGCTCTCATTTGCAGAGACGACAGTTTAGCATAGCCTTCAGCTACGTCATTTGCTACTACCCAGCAAGGCGCCATATTCAGTTACTATTCTGAACAGATAATGTTGTGAATCATGTACCGTCAAGAGCGACGTTCATCATTAATGGATTAAAGTTAAGTATCAAACTATCGCTTTCCGCTTTCCGATTTCTAATTCCTTGTCATGTTCCAGACCTCACGTCAGTATAGTTCTTCCCTCCTCGCGCCAGCCTGCGTGAGCTAAAACGCGTGCATTTCGGCCTCCATTAGTAACACGGTGTTGGCTCTTCTGCCAACCCAACAACAAGGATCCATTTAGAGACGGTATATTAACTGTCAGCGTTTGACATTCATCTGTTGTCGAAGAAAAAAAAATGCCTCCGCCTGAACACGCAGTGAAGGCCCAACAGTACCCACCGGCTGCCGTGTCATCCTCAGTCCACAGCCGTCACTGGACGCGGATATGGAGGGGCACGTGGTCAGCACACCGCTCTCCCGGCCGTATGTCAGTTTACGGGACCGGAGCCGCTACTTCTCTATCAAGTAGCTCCTCAGTTTGCCTCACAAGGGCTGAGTGCACCCCGATTGCCAACACCGCTCGGCAGACCGGATGGTCACCCTTCCAAGAGCTCAGCTCGACAGCGCTTAACTTCGGTGATCTGACGGGAACCCCGTTGGCCATCTGTTGTTAACCCTAGTGCATGTTCTGAGTTCAGACATAATAAGCGTCTCCACGCCATCCAGCAAGGATTCCTAAAACATGTCAAGCGCTTTTGTCCAGTTTGCGCTTTTCTCTCATGACATCCTGAAAGTCATGGATCACGAAACTCGGGTGGATTCACTTCCGCAATAGCAGACACACACACACACACACACACACACACACACACACAGCCCAACTTTATTGACAACCTGGTGACGCGTCCCTGTTTCGCACGGCCTGCACAAAGTCTCTACCGCCGGCGTAGCGGTAATTTTGTTTGCGTGACCGTGCATAGAGTTATGATTTACAATAAAAAAAACCACGTTAGTTACCGGTAAGTGGATGTCATTAGTTTCATATAAATTACACGCTTTAAGCAGCAGGCGCCACTTGCCGGCGTACTACGGCGCCTACAGGCGTAAGCGCAGTGCCCGACCTCGACCCTCTTAACAATGCGGGCCGTGGATCAAAGGCGATGCGCGCTGCTTCGGCAGGGACCCACTTCTTGGCTCGGCTGTGGCGTCAGCCCATCCCAACACCAGTTCCTGACAGCACCCTTCACGTACAGAAAAAAGAACCGCGGCTTAGGACTGAAATTCGATAGCTCAGTCAACTTGCACGTTCGTAAGTTACATAACACGAACCTTCCTCGTGAAGCAATGTATCTATCAATGAAAATATTGTCGGAATTCCTGCAGTAGTTATTCAGACTAACCGTCATACATAGACAGAAAAAGGTGGCGGGGGACATTAATTTATAACATGTACATAAGGAGAATGTGTGTACAGGGTGGTTATAATTAAATTTTCGCTACTTGAGAGGTGTCCCCAACAGAAACGAGTGATCGTAGGACAATGAACCTTTGTGGAAACATTTGTAAGGGTTCACGGAAGAGAAATAGCGAATAAAACACTGAAAGGAAGGCATTCTACTTTCCACACGAGACGGTAACATTTGTTAGTTGCGTACCATGTTTACGTTCCAGGTTACCAAGGTTGCTCGATATGACTACCATCTGCATCCATGACAGCTGGGAATCACACTAGAGATTGCTGTTCAGCTGCCCAAAACAACGGTGGACCACGGAATGTTCAGCTGTCGAGACACAGCTCGTACACTGCTTGAAGATAGCACTTTGCGTCCAGCATTACCAGCCATGGCAACAGTAACTTCTTCAACAGTCTGTGGCGCAACTCGCCGTCGGCCTCTCCCAGGAGTCCTTGCCAAATCGCCGGTTAATTCGAACTTTCGAATCACGCTCTTCAACTCTGGTGCGGAAAGAGGACCTTTCCGCATTCCTTTAATACGTCGATACTCGTGAGGAGCAGAACAGTATTGCTGTAGTTTTGGTAAAAGGGCGTTCGAGTAAAGCGCTGCTCACTTTGTTCAAATGGTTCAAATGGCTCTGAGCACTATGGGACTTGACTTCTGAGGTCATCAGTCCCCTAGAACTTAGAACTACTTAAACGTAACTAACCTAAGGACATCACACACATCCATGCCCGAGGCAGTGTAATGTCTCTTGCAGCGGTCTCTCCACAATATTTTCAGAAATTTTATAAATTGTATAACTCAGTACATATCTCGAAATATCTCTTTTTATCTTACCGATTATCAATGCAAAGTAGCTTCGAGCCCAATTATTCCTTGGAGCGTCCATTTACTCCATGGAATAGCTTCTCTGCTATCTATGTTTTCTCTTATGGAAAAGAATGAGAGGACTTCTTGCCGATTAGTCGTGAAAGAAGGCTGTATATGTATGTATTGTTGGGCGAGTCGCCATCTTGATGAGATTCTGTATGAGAAGGAATTTAATACATGAACTAAACTAAAGTAAGTGTGTTCGCGTATTATTTAACTGATTATTATTGACAGTGTCTGCTTACTACGCTGTGTTGCACGGGATCAGTGGGGAACGTCTGATTTACACTGGACGAACCTGCCGTTTTGTATGCTCAAGATATCCAGTTACTTCAAATAAATAGGCTAACACGGTCTTACCAGCAGATCTCCGGTCTTCCCCATGTGATCACCGAAAGTTAATAATTATTACAAATGTTTCCAGGAGATCGACTGACAATTTTTGTCGCACCGAGACTTCAAAATTGCTTCACTGCCTTATGGAATTTAAGTTAAGCTCAATTTAATCAGGATAGAACAGTATTGAACTGCGTGAATGTGATAAGCCTGCTTTGTCAATGAAAATTCCCTTAATATACGCATGTTTTTACTATCCTGATCAGTGAAGCTAAATCAGGCCGGTGTGAGAGAGGTTTTTAAATTTAAGGTCACACACAAAAAAAATATTAAATTTTGCGACCGTGACTGGTCTGAAGGAGTACAAGAAAGTTTAAGGCAGGAGGTATTATACCCGGAAGCTTTTTCCTTTTTACGTGGGTCTTTAAAGAAATACTTTGAGAAATATATTAACAAATCGCGGTATTGGGATAAGCCTATGCCTCTACAAGACGTGATTGGCATATTAAAATCTCGCCTTCCGGCCAGCATCAGAAATAGAATGCTGTATATTAATGAGCATGACCTTGACTCTTTCATGACTACGCTTGACATTATAGATATGATCGAGGAAGATGAACATCGGCCAAGACAACCGGTTATGCAGAGGAGAGCGATTGAGGCGCCAAACGCAAACCGGAAAGCAAACGGCTTTAATAATTATTATACTAGGAATAGTTAGAGATTCAACGGAAACAATTGCAACGGAAATGGAAATTCAATAACAGTGCTGCGAGGGGCAGTTTCAGAGACAATCGAACAGGTCGCAGATACAACCCAACGTTTGGAAATGCAAGAGATTATCAGAACCAGCAGTCTTCAAATAATAATAATGCGTACAGAAATTCTGACCCTCGATTTGAAGCAAATAACACAACCAGTCATCAACAACAACCAGTCATAACAGAAGTAGTAGATGATTCAAGAGGAAATAATAATCGACATTTAAACTGAAGAGAGCCGCTTTATGCTCCGTAAAGTCGGCCGGGGAATACAAAAGGGGCAAACCTGTTTTAAACGAAATTAATTCCGTGGCAATGTTGAGATATAATGAAGGCGAATTAATGACAGATGAATTGACGAGAGACTTAGAGGCCTGTGTAGTCGAGGATAAAAGGGTTCCTGTGTCTGAGATCATCACAGAAGTGGGAGGAATTTTAACCAATGTTGTATTGGACACAGCTTCATCTACAGACGTAGTATCCGGAACTTTGTTTCGCAGAATTAGTAAAATTAAGAAAATCCCTGTCCTACCACTACAAAATTGCCGAGTTATAGGTGCAGTGGGAGCAAAATCCCGGAACGTCAAGATACAAACGCTTATAGAGATAAAATTGGGAAATGTAGCTAAACAATGCACATTCCTTGTAGTGGAAAAGTTGTTAGTAGATTGTATTCTTGGCACTGGAACTTTGCAAGCCTGCAATTGCAAGTTGGACTTGGTAGAAGGAAAGGTGCATTTTAAAATCGAAGATCAATTTGTTACACTGATCTTACTGAAAAAGGAGGCAGTGTATGAGCGATATTTCCGTGGTGCTGCTGTGCTGTTGATTTGTGCTGAAAATAATAATATGTACAGACTACCGATCAAGTCAATTCAAGAAGAGGATTTCAGACAAACAGTCGAACAGAAGATTGCTGAGTCAGATCGCCTAACGGATAGTCAGAGGGAACAATTATTCAATATATTAACAGAATATGAGTCAGTTTTCGATGAAAAGCCCGGAATTATTAGAGGATATGATTGTACATTACAGATTAAGCCCCATAAGACAATTTGCCGCACACACTATCCCATTCCCTGGCGATTAAAACAACCAGTTCAGGAAGAGATACAAAAATTGTTAAACTGGAATCTTATTGAACCGTCGAACATCCCATATTGTTCTCCGTTGCTTGTTGTACCAAAGCCAGGAGGAAAAGTTCGATTGGTATTAGATGCAAGGGAAATTAACAAAATTATAGTACCTGTGTGCACACATCCGGAGAACATCGATGAGTTAATACAGAAATTTCAAGATGTATCCTATTTAACCAGTATTGATTTGAGAAGTTCGTTCTGGCAAGTCCAGTTAGACAAGGACTCAAGAAAACATACTGCTTTTATATATGGAGGGAGAAGCTATCAGTTCAAGGTCGTTCCGTTTGGTCTCAATATCAGCTCTGGAGTTTTTATTTCTGCGTTGGACTATGCCCTAGGACCAGAACTACGTAGTCGAGTAACAATTTTTGTGCACGATCTATTAATTGCCTCTAAAACTTGGGAAGAACATGTACAACTTATTAGGAGGATTTTTGCTGTGTTCAAACAAACTGGTATAACGGCAAATCTAAAAAAATCCCAATT
Source organism: Schistocerca cancellata (assembly GCF_023864275.1). NCBI lineage: Eukaryota > Metazoa > Arthropoda > Insecta > Orthoptera > Acrididae > Schistocerca > Schistocerca cancellata. Next base: position 17,963,374 of record NC_064626.1, on the reverse strand, counting down.
TTCTCTACAGAGAATTAAATTCTTAGGACATATGATTAATGCAAAAGGCATTCTTCCAACAGAAGCGAAGATTAGTGCGATAAAAATTTTCCAACTCCAAGAAACAGAAGACAACTGAAAGGCTTTATAGGCTTGGCTTCATTTTTTCGTCGATTTAGCAATGAACTCTGAAGCACTAACCGGCTCCTGAGGAAAGATGTACCATGGCAATGGTCTAATGATTGTGAAAAGGCTTTTTGTGAAATTAAGGATCAACTGATAAATGCTCCGTTATTATACCACCCTGATGTGAATGTCGGATTCTGTTTAGCCACTGATTTATCAGATGTGGGATTATGATCTTGTTTATTTCAAATTAGGTACATCGATGGTGTAAAAACCTTTTGTCCAATTGCATTTGCTAGCAGAGTTTTATCCACCTGTGAAAGAGCATATACCACTACGGAATTGGAAGCTTTAGCAGTTATTTGGTCTTTGAAAAGGTTTAATTATTATGTATATGGCTCAAGGATAGCCGTTTATTGTGACCACCAATCACTAGCCTTTTTACAAACTTGTAAGTTGCTGCATCCTCGCTTGTCAAGGTGGACGCTGGCGCTGCAAGAATATCAGTTTCAAATTATTCATGTAGCCGGAAAAGAAAATATTATAGCTGACGCGTTGTCAAGATCTCCAGAAGGAATAACACCTGAACTGGATGTAAATAATAAGGCAGAATTTCCAGTGCTTCTTCTTCAAGAAAATAATTACAAGTTATATTATATTCATTTATGTAAGACAATGGCTCAGCTTCAGAAGAAGGATCGACGATGGAATGCTATAATACGACAATTTAATCAACAAAATCCTATGGTCAATTTGGAATACTACCGGCTTGTGAATAATATTTTATTTTTTAAATCTGGGAAGGCTGAGAATCCAAAGTGGTGTGTCTGCATACCCGAAGAATATGAAGAACGATTAATTTGGTTTACACATTTGACCTGGGGTCATGTTGGTGTTGTAAAGTGTGCTAATAAGATTAGATATTATTGTTACTTCCCAAATATAAGGCGAAAAGTGCAAAAAGTCATACAGAAATGTATTCTCTGTCAAAAGGCTAAGCCGGACAACAAGGGAAATAAAATTGCGCTTCACTCAATAATACCTGAAGCATCAAGATCACTTATATCATGTGATATTTGTGGACCACTTCCTAGACCCAGAGGTGGTGTTAAGTACATTATTGGATTCTGTGATGTGTTTACAAAATATGTTAAACTATATCCTATAAAATCAGCAACTGCAAGAGCTGCCGCAGTAAAGTTTGTAAATGACTACATTCTTCATGCAGGGATTCCAAAATCTATAATCTCCGACAATGCGAAGATATTTACTGGATATTTATGGAGAAAATTAGTATCACAACTAGGAATAAAACAGATATTTACATCTTGCTATCAACCACAAGGGAATTTAATTGAACGGGTTTTTCGAGAACTAAACAGATTCATGAGAACGTACTGTCATGATAAACAAACTACCTGGATAAACTATTTGACCGAGTTTGAGCAGATTTATAATAATTTACCTTATAGTTCTACAAACTTTACCCCGAATGAACTGATGTTCAGAGATAACGAAAGAAACTTTTGGGTAGATAACTTGCCTAAACTCGAGGACACCAAAATGCCATGGGAAGAAAAAATTCGCAATGCTCTCATTAATATTACGGAGAAATCAAGACAGCGAAAGGAAATCCATGACAGAAACATCAAACGGATTCAGACTTTCAATATCGGACAAAAAATTCTTTTAAGAAGACACATCAAGTCATCAAGGTTGAAGAAGACCATCAGAAAATGGAATCTAATTTATACAGGTCCATATATAATAGTTGATATACCGAATACTGGTGCGTATTGATTAGCATATCCGGATTCTGGAAGAATAAAAGGATTATTTCCCCATGTAGACCTAAAGAGGTACTTTTAAGGAAAGTGTTTCAAGTTAAATGAAAAGTCTGTATGAAGTAATTGAGTGTTAAAAAAAAATAATTGAAGTGCGAAGGACAGTATGCCTCAGCTACTGTGATAGGTTAAATGACAGCATGCCAAGCATCTGTGATAGTTTAATAAACAGTAAGCGATTGCTTCTGTGATAGTATAGGAATATTTAGAAAAGTAAGTGGAACTGTAGCTGTTGCTGCTGTGAAGACTTACGGATTATCGGTCTACACGATGATCACCAATAAAGCTTATGCGTGTGAAATAATATACATTCAGGGAGTGTTAATCTCCAGTGAGAATAAGTTTACTGAAACTATATGATCGAATACGGCGCTTGCGTGTGAAGTTAGCGTTTGTAAACTGACCTTCGACCATAGATACTAGTAGACTGGCCTTGCTATGCAGAAGCTATGGGACTAGTGTGGCTCCAACATAAACCACGTGACTGTTGGCAAAACGTGGCGGGATTTCAAATCAGCGGTCTGCCATCCTATGTTTGTATCGGATTTTCCCCTCATTTTTCAATTGACTGCCAAACGCTTCCAACAAAAACTACTTTTTTATTAGTGAAAAATTATGCCAGAACTACATTTGACCTGGATTTGTTCAAAGTACCACTTATAAAATCTAACAAATACATCGAACACCACTCTGGTGGGCAGCGGGACGAAATTACTATCAACTATCAATTATAGTAAAAAGTCGTTAAAATTCTTTTAAACAGTAAGAGTGGGCTCGTGTCAAAACTTTAAACATTGTATTCGCCACGTTTCGAGCTTTAGTCACTTATAAAAGAAAATGGGCTTTGGGAATTATGTCAACTATAGGTGTCAAAATTGTTTACTTTAGAAGCAGGTCCATTTTATAGTATCAATTTTAGGTGCACTTCAAAGGTTTAGTTCCCACTATTTTTACAAAAGTTTAAACTATCAGCTTAAAAAAAAAATGATATTTTAGATGAAAGGTGAGACTTTGCAGTTTCAGAAAATAATTTTGGAGCCTAGGTTTAAAAATGACAGACACTGTAAATACAAATTATAGATATACATTGTAAATAATAACTAACCTATCAAAACACTTCTCCGCGAAGTGCTTCGAGCAAAGGCGCGTATGTGCAAACGGCTTAGAGTTTTTCCGTTTCAGGGCCTGTATCCAAAGCTGCCTTCGGTTTTCATCCTTACGGAACCTATGAGTAGGGACGAGAAACGATTATACTTACTTCTGTAACCGAATTATCACAGATACTTTCCAAAATGTAATATCAGTCTGACTTTACAGGCATCACTTTCAACACTTTAATTTACGTGATACTCTATTTCAAGTGAAAAAAACATATAAAAGTCACTTCAGCAGATTTCAATAAACGCATCTGCACCATCTTAGACACACTTACACGTGAAATGTAATGCCATTTCCCCGACAAAACGCTGAGTACAGCCATAAGCGCAACACGAAACAACCATGTTTTGCCAACATTCACGGTACTTCAGCCCAGAGATGTTGGAGCCACGAAAATGACGTCAGGGCCAGTCTATTATATTTATGGTCGAAGAAACTGACAGTTCACAGGAGAACAAATGAACCGCGTTAGGAAATTAGAATCGAATCGATTGCTACTGTCCACAGATATAAAGACTCGCTGGTTTTTTTTTTTAATTAACCAGCTTAGTGTGTGTTTATAAAATTAGAGTTAATAAGAAAGTTCTTCATTGAATTTGTAATAATGTGTCATTTTCCAGTTGGATTTGTTTATTGTTATATTGCATTTATATATGTTCATGAGAAATGCGGCATTTGGAGTATAAAAGAGAAAATTTTGATCGTCAATAAATACTAATTAAGATTAACTTCAGCTGGAGAGGTCATGCAGCAAGACTTAATTAAACGTTCTCTTTCAGCAAAATTTCATTTTAATCATGTATGAGTAAGATATAATTTTTTTTGGAAATTGTCTCAAATAATAAAGTTTTTAATATTCTGACATGCTATCCACATTCGTACTTGAAACCAAATTAGGAAAGATTCAGATCTACTTCCACCCGGAAAAGCCAATGAAAAAAAGAATTAAATAAATAAATAATTAAAACCAGGATTAGAACCCTTTGGCTTACTCAAGAAGATGGACGAAATTATCCATGTTTTCAAAATTGTTTTCCGATCTGGAGTTGTGATATTGTGCAACTACAGTATCGATTAAGACACCTAGGTGTGCAAAGTATAAGACGAATGGATTTTCCCATCCCTCAGATGGAAGATTGGATGGATGAGGTCCATATTTGAGTTCAAAATGAATCTGGAAAAATTCGACTATACCTTCTCTTCCAGGAATCTTTAATAGTTGACCATTCCTTAGACGAATTTCGATTGTTTCATGCGACAATCCTGAGTACCTGTTCCTGAGGTTCCTTCTGGTCTCTCAAATCCGTTACGTCTCCTGTCCGGTACGCCAATGCGACGTCTGTCCTCCGTGCCGTGTCCCATGTTCCTGTTCGATCAGTTTCACCGCAGTTCAGCAAGACATTGATGAAGAACATTTTTAATAAGATTGTAAAAAATTTGCATGTGTAAAGATTTTCTTTTTTTTTTGGCTATGAGGCAGATTTTATCTTTCCTATGAATTCTAGAATATCTCTCAAATTTCTAAATTATTCTGTCTTTCCTATCATCTGTGATACCTAGTTGGGGTCTAAGCCTCCAGGTTTTCCGGGGTTTCCCTGTGAAGGCCAGTTCCTGAATAGGTAGACCTGATTAACAACTACACTCCTGGAAATGGAAAAAAGAACACATTGATAGCGGTGTGTCAGACCCACCATACTTGCTCCGGACACTGCGAGAGGGCTGTACAAGCAATGATCACACGCACGGCACAGCGGACACACCAGGAACCGCGGTGTTGGCCGTCGAATGGCGCTAGCTGCGCAGCATTTGTGCACCGCCGCCCTCAGTGTCAGCCAGTTTGCCGTGGCATACGGAGTTCCATCGCAGTCTTTAACACTGGTAGCATGCCGCGACAGCGTGGACGTGAACCGTATGTGCAGTTGACGGACTTTGAGCGAGGGCGTATAGTGGGCATGCGGGAGGCCGGGTGGACGTACCGCCGAATTGCTCAACACGTGGGGCGTGAGGTCTCCACAGTACATCGATGTTGTCGCCAGTGGTCGGCGGAAGGTGCACGTGCCCGTCGACCTGGGACCGAACCGCAGCGACGCACGGATGCACGCCAAGACCGTAGGATCCTACGCAGTGCCGTATGGGACCGCACCGCCTCTTCCCAGCAAATTAGGGACACTGTTGCTCCTGGGGTATCGGGGAGGACCATTCGCAACCGTCTCCATGAAGCTGGGCTACGGTCCCGCACACCGTTAGGCCGTCTTCCGCTCACGCCACAACATCGTGCAGCCCGCCTCCAGTGGTGTCGCGACAGGCGTGAATGGAGGGACGAATGGAGACGTGTCGTCTTCAGCGATGAGAGTCGCTTCTGCCTTGGTGCCAATGATTGTCGTATGCGTGTGGCGCCGTGCAGGTGAGCGCCACAATCAGGACTGCATACGACCGAGGCACACAGGGCCAACACCCGGCATCGTGGTGTAGGGAGCGATCTCCTACACTGGCCGTACACCACTGGTGATCGTCGACGGGACACTGAATAGTGCACGGTACATCCAAACCGTCATCGAACCCATAATTCTACCATTTGGGACTGGATGAAGCGTCGTCTCACGCGGTCTGCACGTCCAGCACGAACGCTGGTCCAACTGAGGCGCCAGGTGGAAATGGCATGGCAAGCCGTTCCACAGGACTACATCCAGCATTTCTACGATCGGCTCCATGGGAGAATAGCAGCCTGCATTGCTGCGAAAGGTGGATATACACTGTACTAGTGCCGACATTGTGCATGCTCTGTTGCCTGTGTCTATGTGCCTGTGGTTCTGTCAGTGTGATCATGTGATGTATCTGACCCCAGGAATGTGTCAATAAAGTTTCCCCTTCCTGGGACAATGAATTCACGGTGTTTTTATTTCAATTTCCAGGAGTGTATATAAGTCCATCTTCCCTGGTTGTGCACGTGGGATGCGGGTATGCCCCAGTACACGTGAAAGCAACAACTAGGTATTTAGGTAACGAAGATACCAAATCTCTTTCAATTCTTGTAATCAAAAATTCTTACTAACTTCTTAAAATTTATAGGAACGTACGTTCCACAAATCTAACGAGTTAGCTAAGCCAATAGTTAGCTCGCAAAGTGGATATATATATCAACTTTGCTCGCTGCGAGGGGCGATGTAATGTCTCTTGCAGCGGTCTCTCCACAATATTTTCAGAAATTTTATAAATTGTATAACTCAGTACATATCTCGAAATATCTCTTCTTATCTTACCGATTATCAATGCAAAGTAGCTTCGAGCCCAATTATTCCTTGGAGCGTCCATTTACTCCATGGAATAGCTTCTCTGCTATCTATGTTTTCTCTTATGGAAAAGAATGAGAGGACTTCTTGCCGATTAGTCGTGAAAGAAGGCTGTATATGTATGTATTGTTGGGCGAGTCGCCATCTTGATGAGATTCTGTATGAGAAGGAATTTAATACATGAACTAAACTAAAGTAAGTGTGTTCGCGTATTATTTAACTGATTATTATTGGCAGTGTCTGCTTACTACGCTGTGTTGCACGGGATCAGTGGGGAACGTCTGATTTACACTGGACGAACCTGCCGTTTTGTATGCTCAAGATATCCAGTTACTTCAAATAAATAGGCTAACACGGTCTTACCAGCAGATCTCCGGTCTTCCCCATGTGATCACCGAAAGTTAATAAGTATTACAAATGTTTCCAGGAGATCGACTGACAATTTTAGTCGCACCGAGACTTCGAAATTGCTTCACTGCCTTATGGAATTTAAGCTAAGCTCAATTTAATCAGGATAGAACAGTATTGAACTGTGTGAATGTGATAAGCCTGCTTTGTCAATGAAAATTCCCTTAATATACGCATGTTTTTACTATCCTGATCAGTGAAGCTAAATCAGGCCGGTGTGAGAGGGGTTTTTAAATTTAAGGTCACACACAAAAAAAATATTAAAGCAGAATTCGAACCTGCGACCGTAGCCGTCGCGCGGTTCCAGACAGTAGCGCCTGGAACCGCTAGGCCACAACGGCCGGCGCTCACATTGTACAGCCCATGTTGACCGTCTGTAACCGTAATGTTCGTATTTCAACTACACGTCGCCATACCAATACTGGCAGCTAACGGCACGTCATGATACTAACACTGAAAATGAAATGATCGTATGGCATTTATGGCCGGGACATCCCCCTCGGAGTTCGGCCGCCGTATTGCAAGTCTTTTTAGTTGACGCCACTTCGGCGACTTGCGTGTCAAATATGATGAATGGCACACAACACCCAGTCCCCTGCCGGGAATCTAACCCGGTAACGCTACCGCTGGGCTACGGAGGCGGACATACTAACACTAATAATAACGAAAATCCTGCAGCGCACAGTCTGAACATCATTCCTATGAAGCCGAGTACCCATACAGTAAACAGTTCTGTGGTGTCACCGCCAGACACCACACTTGCTAGGTGGTAGCTTTAAATCGGCCGCGGTCCATTAGTACATGTCGGACCCGCGTGTCGCCACTGTCAGTAATTGCAGACCGAGCGCCACCACACGGCAGGTCTAGAGAGACGTACTAGGACTCGCCCCAGTTGTACGACGACTTTGCTAGCGACTACACTGACGAAGCCTTTCTCTCATTTGCCGAGAGATAGAATAGCCTTCAGCTAAGTCCATGGCTACGACCTAGCAAGGCGCCATTAACCAATTCTAGAGAGAGTATCACTTGTATCATCAAGAATGCTGTATACAAATGATGGATTAAAGTTAAGTATTCCAGCAGCTACGTACTTTTCTTTATAGCATTCATTACGTATCCTGTTTCAGACCTGACGCCAGCCGGCGTGAGTTGACGCGTGCATTTCGGCCTCCTCTATAAATTAGTGTACGTTGGCTAATCTGCCGACACAACAAGTTCTCCGTCCACTGGCTCGAGTAGCGAAACTTTAATTATAACCACACTGCATCCATGTATGTATGTATACCTTCCGTAATAATAATTTCGCGTGGCTCGGTGTCGTGGTGCAAGTCTCACTACTGGAAAGAACTTCAGCAACTTGCGTTTCCACAGCCAATTATTCAACCGGGAACAGGTGACCTACAATTCAACATGGACTCCGAAACACGTTTCGTTTCTGGCGAATCTCCTCATTATTGAGAACTGATTGCTATGTTACAAAGAAAGAGATAAAAATGTGTGTGTTGCCTAAGATTAGATCGCGCAGTCTATTGGTTTCCAAGTCCACACTTTACACATTGTTCATCTTATGTGAGAGGCATGCTCACAAAGTTTTGTTTTGAGTATTCCAAGTTGTTGTGAGCCAGTCATAATGACAACGGTTCAAGAAAACGCTCAGTGTGTGGAAATGGTTTATTCAGACACGATTTAGAAAGTAACCACAGTAGTGAGGCAGTGGAGGTACCAATCCAATTTTGATATCAAATCAATTATGCTATTTAATTAATCAGATCATGGGTTTTCCCCTACTGGCACACTGGTCCATTCCCCCTCCACCTCCCCTGGAAATAATGGGAAATTGAAATTTTGGGGAGAAATTCAGAAAACGGCGGGAAATTGAAATTTATTGGTGGGAATATCAAATATCTGTGTGTACCTTGAGGTTTGGAGACCAACTGACGTATCTCACAACGCCACCACCAGAGGGTGCTGTTGACACTCCCTCACCCTCCCACTCACAATCTCCTCTCCCCTCCCCTCCCCTCCCCTCGCCCCCTTCCCTCTCCTGTCTAGAAACTGACAGGAAAGGGACTCAGCATGTACCAGGCTGTTGGATAGGATGGACATAAGTATTTTATATGTGATATGGTATACTGTTTATTTGAATAATTTGAGTAGCCATTGATCGAGCACATGTAGTTTCATCAGTAACTGCTAGATGTGGAGGGGATATTTCCGCTATTAGTCTAGCGCTGGAGAGTTGCTCCAGTCACTCTAGCCAGTAGTCCTGTATGGGAGGCAGTAATAACAGAACAGCAAGCTACGTATCACTGAAGTACAGGGAAGCAGCCCCCTGCCGATCTACAAGTGAACAGCTGGTGCTGGGAGGAACATAAGGACGGGTGACAACAACATTAGAACAGCGGCACACTGCCCCACTGAGGCTGTAATATCCTGCCCCTGTATACAGGACTCCTGTAGCAACATTATTTGGGAATGAAACACATTTATACCTATTTACAAGTCGCAAGTCGCATCCGAACCCACAAAAACGTGGCAAAATATCACACAGTATCTTTTACGAGCGTAGAGCTCATTAAGGGGAGGTACCGTTGAAATTTCTACACGATCGTAAAAAAATGACATGGGGCTGAAAATTAGTCTCTTAATATAACCTGGCATGCTGAATTAAGTGGGTAAATCCAATTCGTTGAACAAAAATTTTTTTCATACGTTGTGAAGTTGCTCGTTATCACAGATTGTATCTACAAAATAAGTCTGAGCCAAAAATTTTAAAATTGACAGGAGCATTTTTTCGTTTCGGCCATTATGATTTTTTGCTAAGAAATTGAACTTTGGGACCTGTTTAACACTATATACAAACGAAACGTGTAGCTAATTTTTTTAAAGTGGTTTTTATAATATGTGACAAAAAAGATCTGTTGCAGTGCGTCAGTACTGTTCTGTACGTACAGTATTCTGGGATATTTTTTGTTCTGGAATAAAGAAACGCGTAATGTTTAAATGTTAATATAAACAAATGTGCTTAACTGATAAAAGCATGTTTCGTTAATAAATGGATGTTTCGTTACCTTGCCTTTCGAATTGTTATCTAACAATTGTACTGCATCACACGTAATTCAGTTTCTCAGGCAGAAGCGGATGAGTTAATCATCTGAATTGAAACTGTCGTAGAACGGAAACAGTCCGTTTGCGAACATGGGTTGCTATTCAAAATGCTATGTAGTCAGCCTCCTCCTCGAGTCCTGGGAGTCTGTAACGTGAATTGTCGAACAACACCCTGTACAGCTAACCGGCGCTGCAGTACAGGGCTATTACAAATGATTGAAGCGATTTCATTAATTCACTGTAGCTCCATTCACTGACATATGGTCACGACACACTACAGATACGTAGAAAAACTCATAAAGTTTTGTTCGGCTGAAGCCGCACTTTAGGTTTCTGCCGCCAGAGCGCTCGACAGCGCAGTGAGACAAAATGTCGACAGGAGCCGAGAAAGCGTATGTCGTGCTTGAAATGCACTCACATCAGTCAGTCATAACAGTGCAACGACACTTCAGCACGAAGTTCAACAAAGATCCACCAACTGCTAACTCCATTCGGCGATGGTATGCGCAGTTTAAAGCTTCTGGATGCCTCTGTAAGGGGAAATCAACGGGTCGGCCTGCAGTGACCGAAGAAACGGTTGAACGCATGCGGGCAAGTTTCACGCGTAGCCCGCGGAAAATTGGCTCATGCCACAACTGGAGACCGACAGCGCCGACTTCATCTTTCAACAGGATGGTGCCCCACCGCACTTCCATCATGATGTTCGGCATTTCTCAAACAGGAGATTGGAAAACCGATGGATCGGTCGTGGTGGAGATCATGATCAGCAATTCATGTCATGGTCTCCACGCTCTCCCGACTTAACCCCATGCGATTTCTTTCTGTGGGGTTATGTGAAAGATTCAGTGTTTAAACCTCCTCTACCAAGAAACGTTCCAGAACTGCGAGCTCGCATCAACGATGCTTTCGAACTCATTGATGGGGACATGTCGCGCCCAGTGTGGGAGGAACTTGATTATCGGCTTGATGTCTGCCGAATCACTAAAGGGACACATATCGATCATTTGTGAATGCCTAAAAAAACTTTTTGATTTTTTGTATGTGTGTGCAAAGCATTGTGAAAATATATCAAATAATAAAGTTATTGTAGAGCTGTGAAATCGCTTCAGTCATTTGTAATAACCCTGTACGTCCCGTAATTTTGCGTCGCGCGCAGCACATCGCCAGTAGCGTGTGGATTCTGGCGACGGGGTTCGCGAGACACATCTCCGACGACGAGACGAAGCAATGTCACGAAGTGTGTAACCATGTACGACTCCTTAGTTGCCTATTCTCGGGAAGTAATCCTACAGCATCGCTGGTAACGAGTCTAAGAAGCTAATTCAAGAACAGCATTAGCACGGCTAAATGCGGAACCGAACCCAGGCACTAGCACATTCCACTCGCGTGTTTGCGAGTTGCCCCAGACAGCTCAATAAAGCCTTCCTATTCTGTTGGTTGCCGACGGCGAAGCTCAGACCTTAATTGAGACTATCGGTAATCGAATCGTGATGCGACCAGATTCATGTGGTACACGATACTGCCAGGCTATTTGCACGAACGTGGTGGGTTTGAGGTACGGTACTTCGTCTGCATTTTACTGTGACAGGGTCAGCCGTAGAGCTCCCCGTCCAAATACAAACTTTGAGTACAATTCGCTCGTCGTTTGTCACGTTCGTGTTTTTCTGTGATTTTCTCTGTTATGCACTGTTAGATGTGATGCTGCATCTAACAACATGCGGTTTCAGGACTACATGTTTACACATGGCATGGTGACCTTTCCTACACCTTGTGTTTGAGGCAGAGTATTTCCTGTACACTGCCAATGTTTTTAATCCCGTTTTTCACGCTTTGGACAGATAGCGCCCGTCAAAATTTCCTGAACGCGCGTTATTTTATTTTGGAACAAACTACGTATCTTACACCTTGACCATAACGTATGATGGTTTTAGTGTAAGAATTTTTTTTTACACCTGAAGATGTGGCTGTAAGCCGTAAGTGTGGTCAATTAAAGTTTCAGCATACGGCAGCGGAGTTTTCATTCATTTTTGGAGTCTTGCATAATGCTCGACGGACACGTTGTTCTATACTCATTTCAGCATTTTTCTTTGTGTCTTCGTTCATTACTATGTCGACAAGCATGACTGCAGTCTACACTTTTCCCCCTGTCCTTTCTAACCGTTTCAACTGAACAAACCCACTGAAATGCTGAACCAGTGTCGTCTAATGTCTGTGCTGCTTGTACATCCTTCAGTCTTGGTTGTCCACTTCAGTTTTTCCCTCTACACTCGATCTTACTTACCAGATAGACGAGTTATGAATGACATGGCTGATTTCTGATTGACTTGTTTTCCAATTTCTTTCTTTGCCTGTTTTGGGCAACATCTCTTCATTTTAATGGATACTTTTGTCACTTGTTGCTAGAAATACTTCACATTTTACAGTAAAAAGCAAACACATAGCGTTTTGCTCCACTAATATTGGTTCACTACAAACTCAGAAACGAATGTTAACATAACAAAAACCAGTTAGTTCGTTTTTCACCGTTAAATAATCTACTCATACCGTAATTTACAACGTTTATTTGGTAAGTCTGGTAAATCTGAATGAAATAATTGGGGTTTTAAAGCCTTTACTATTGACAACCATGATCAGTGTACCAGCTTTGGTCAAACTTTCAAACAATGCCTCCGAGTGCTGTTTGTTCGAGATTATCTCAGATGATTGGCGTAATACGTTTTGTAGAAATGGATCAAGATGAATAATGCGCACTAATAAACCATTTTCTATTCAAAAATTGGATATTGGGAGCATTTGGAAGTATGTTGAAGGAAGTTGATTGAGACTGCACCAGCACATGATTGGTTCAAATGGCTCTGAGTACTATGGGACTCAACTGCTGTGGTCATAAGTCCCCTAGAACTTAGAAGTACTTAAACCTAACTAACCTAAGGACATCACACACATCCATGCCCGAGGCAGGATTCTAACCTGCGACCGTAGCGGTCATGCGGTTCCAGACTGTAGCGCCTTTAACCAGCACATGAGAAATTATTGAAACGCGGCAGTACGAACGATAGAGACTTTGTAAGTTCCGGGGGACCACTGAAGAAATGGCCCCTAATATTCAATATTCATCGTACCTTGATAGAAGACCGTTGATAAGCTTCGTGAGATAGTTGAAACGCTAGGAATCTTATAAGAACAGCTGGAGCTCTGCTCAAGAAGAACCCCAATGTGTAAGAGGTTCCGCGGTTGTCAATTCAAGACCAAAAACTTATCTCGGAAGAAGATTTCTGAATATTATTTGGAAAAGATGAAGCATAATCCGAAGGTGGTTCACCATCATTGCGTACCTGCAGACCAAACTTCGATCTGCATTTGTAACCTGGGGGCAGAAGTGCAGCGAAAATAGTGGGTTGGCGAGAATGAAAACACACAAAGAAAAAAGGAGGAACGTTTTGTGGTGAGATGAATGACAGCGACTTTAAGGGAAATCATTTTTTCGATTGACTACGCGGAAAAGTGTGAAACAGTGACTGCCTCTTATTGAACAACGTTGTCCGTCTGTTTAAACAGCGTGGTGAAGCAGGAGGGGCGAGAATAATGACAATCCATGTGGAGATCACCACAATGACCAGTGTCCAGATCTTATTACAGGGCAATACTAACTACCTGCTGTGATATCGAAAGACAACGCGTACCTTTCACTTATCCAATACGAGTCCCAGATCTGGCACCATACGAAAATTTTTCATTTACTAACATGAACAAAAGGACTAGGAAGAGAAAAGAGGGTAGTCGAATGAAGAATTACGTTCGCTGTGTTACATATAGTTGGAAACTGTTGGTTCTGCCCGCCCTATAACACAACAAATATTCCGCGATAACCAAATTTATTTGACCTTCTGTCACTCAAAACAAAACTTAAGTTCGACTACACAACACTTAGCTGGCTGTAGCGCCAAGGAGAAATCAGAGTCATTAGTAGAGAATACAAGTCCAAACCACTGCCAACCATTTGATACCGACGCGTCGCAAGTTTCCGGCCAGGGAGGCCACAGTACGGTACGGTCGTCGTGAATCCAGCAACCGGGTAGTAACACAGTCATCGGCGAAGACTGAACTGGTTAAACGGGATCAGGGAGCTCTCTTAAATCCGCAGGTCCGGCGAATCAGAGTGTCGGTAGATGGCGCCCTTATACGGTTGCTCACTGTGGTGGCAAGGGCAGCGCCGCCAGGGTAATCCGTATCGCTAGTGGTGTGTACGCTGCGGCTAACCCCGCGGCGACGCGTTCACTGGCGCCAGTTGTTGACATCGTGTGCGGCGCCAGCGGTACTCGCCGCGTGCCGCGCGTGTTGTAGCACGCCCCGCCGGGTTGACGGCTGCTGTGCGGCGGCCGATACGACAGAAACGAACTTCCTTTTTGAATGAATAAGAAAAATGTTGTCTTGCTGGACCACATATCCACATCTACATCAGTACTCTGCAAGCCACCTGACGGTGTGTGGCGGGAGGTACTTCTGGTATCACTAATTGGCCACGTTCCCCTGTTCCACTCGCGAATGGCACGTGGGAAGAATGACTGTTGGCAAGCCTCTGCATTAGCTCTGATTTCTCGAAGTTTTTCAAATGGTTCAAATGGCTCTGAGCACTATGGGACTTAACATCTGAGGTCATCAGTCCCCTAGAACTTAGAACTACTTAAACCTAAGGACATCACACACATCCATGCCCGAGGCAGGATACGGTCGCAGGTTCGAATCCTGCCTCGGGCATGGATGTGTGTGATGTCCTTAGGTTAGGTTTAAGTAGTTCTAAGTTCTAGGGGACTGATGACCTAAGATTTTAAGTCCGATAGTGCTCACTAACTAACCTAAGGACATCACACACATCGACGCCCGATGCAGGATTCGAACCTGCGACCGTATCAGTCGCGCGGTTCCAGACTGAAGCGCCTAGAACCGCTCTCGGCCACAGCGGCTGGCTTGAAGTTTTCCATCGTGGTATTTCGCGGGATGTACGTGGGTGGAAGTAATATTGTCCGACTTCTACATCTACATCTACATCTACATCCATACTCCGCAAGCCACCTGACGGTGTGTGGTGGAGGGTACCTTGAGTAACTCTATCGGTTCTCCCTTCTATGCCAGTCTCATATTGTTCGTGGAAAGAAGGATTGTCGGTATGCCTCTGTGTGGGCTCTAATCTCTCTGATTTTACCCTCATGGTCTCTACGCGAGATATACGTAGGAGGGAGCAATATACTGCTTGACTCTTCGGTGAAGGTATGTTCTCGAAACTTTGACAAAAGCCCGTACCGAGCTACTGAGCGTCTCTCCTGCAGAGTTTATCTATCATCTCCGTAACACTTTCGCGATTACTAAATGATCCTGTAACGAAGCGCGCTGCTCTCCGTTGGATCTTCTCTATATCTTCTATCAACCCTATCTGGTACGGATCCCACACTGCTGAGCAGTATTCAAGCAGTGGGCGAACAAGCGTACTGTAACCTACTTCCTTTGTTTTCGGATTGCATTTCCTTAGGATTCTTCCAATGAATCTCAGTCTGGCATCTGCTTTACCGACGATCAACTTTATATGATCATTCCATTTTAAATCACTCCTAATGCGTACTCCCAGGTAATTTATGGTATTAACTGCTTCCAGTTGCTGACCTGCTATTTTGTAGCTAAATGATGAAGGATCTTTCTTTCTGTGTATTCGCAGCACATTACACTTGTCTACATTGAGATTCAATTGCCATTCCCTGCACCATGCGTCAATTCGCTGCAGATCCTCCTGCATTTCAGTACAATTTTCCATTGTTACAACCTCTCGGTACACCACAGCATCATCTGCAAAAAGCCTCAGTGAACTTCCGATGTCGTCCACCAGGATAGTGCTCTCTCAGATGTTCAACAATGAACCTCTCCGTGATGCACAACGCCTCTCCTGTAACGCCTGCCGCTGGAGTTTGTTGAGGACCTCCGTAACGATCCGGTGACGAAACTCTGCGCCATTTGTGTGGTCTTCCCTGCCTCTTCCATCAGTCCAGTCTATAAGTACACTGACTCCAAGAGACGTTATGTAACGAAATAAAATTTTATTATTGCAAAAAAAAAAAAATATGTAGGAACATTTTCAAGTAAGCTGCCATTTACGCTACCTACAACGTCTGAGTCTCTGCACCTTCCACTTCTACAAAGTTCCCTATTGCAGAGAGATCCTCTATTTCGAGTGTTGTCCAGTATTTAGTATCAATGGAAACCTATTGCTGAAGTGAGCTTCTCTCCCAGCTCGATAGTGGTCAAGAAACTTCCTACTCCTTTCGCCTCTAGTTGTGTTTTCGCTATCGCAGAAGACTTCGACTTCTCGTACAGTACCTTCCTTACTCTATACGAGTTGGACTGTATTCAGAAATCTGCCGCAGTGTATGACATAAAACATTTATCTCTTTCAGTCACACAATTACATCTGTCACGCCTGATGCATTTTACATGGTTGTTAAGGGGGGTAGGACGTCAAACGGGCTGACTTGGAGCGGGAGAGGCACCAGAGGACATTTTAATTTCCACTGTCTATACTTTTACAAATAATTCATAAAACTTTGTCAGCATGACCAGGAAGGATACAGGATTCACATTCGTAACAGCGGAAGTTCAAAAACATAAGAAAATAATTTTTTTACATGTGAAATTTCATCATTTTTTCACTTACTATTGGCTCCATTTGTTGCTATAGGTACACTTTTCTTCATAAGTAGGAGAGAGACTGCTCGATGAATTTTGCACAGCATACAAACCATACTACAGGTGTCCGAAACACTAGAATATATTTAATTTATAAAAAAATGAAAGAGCTGTTACGTTTTAAACTTTATGTTTAGAAAAAAATCAAATTTTGTAGTTAATTATCTCAATTTTTACCACAGTTTTTAATAGATTTGAAAAATTCTAGAATTTGATACACCTGTAAGTATGGTTTGTATGCTGTGCAAAATTCATCAAAGAATCTCTCTTACTTGTGAAGAAAAATGTACCTACAGCAATAAATGCAGCCAACAGTAAGTGAAAAAATGATGAAATTTCATATCTAAAAAAAAAAATTATTTTGTTATGTTTTTGCACTTCCACTGCTATGAGTGTGAATCATGAATCCTTTTTGGTCATGCTGACAAAGTTCTATGAATTTATTTGTAAAAGTATAGACAGCAGAAAATAAAATGTCCTGTGATGCCTCTCCTGCTCCAAGTCGGCCCCTTTGACGTCCTACCCCCCTTAAGGTGGACCTCGGGGATTTCTCACTTTTGCAACCATTTCAATGCTTTCGTGTGGTATTAAGCATTGAAAATGAGTGTACACAGTAGTCACTGGCCAGATCTGACACTAGTCTCTCTGCATTAGAATCTTTTTACGACTACTGTACCAACACCGTCTGTTCTGTATCGTGCCAGATAGTGTTAACATTTCTTGTAGACATGTCGGACACTCCGCGATGATGCACCAACAGGTTGTTTACGGAGAGGCCGTGGACACGTCCAAACATAACATCTCACTCTGGCACTGTGCCACGTCTCAACGCCCACCGGTTTCACGGGGCTGATTTCACAGACTGGCATCGACTGTCCTCACTGCGCCACTGCCATCACTTAACCTCAGAGGTGGAGGGTCGTACTGCCACCTAGTGCCATTCCTGCAGCACGTAATGAGCCTCAAAGGAAACTGTGGTATACACCACTTCTAACAAACACCGAACAACGCGCTCCAGTACGCGGCCGCCAAATACATCGCTGGCCGCACTTCTCTAGGCGGCGCGCTGCTTCCATCGCTGGCCGTCTTCACACGCACGCTCCCTTACGTGGCCGAGAAATACACTCCTGGAAATGGAAAAAAGAACACATTGACACCGGTGTGTCAGACCCACCATACTTGCTCCGGACACTGCGAGAGGGCTGTACAAGCAATGATCACACGCACGCCACAGCGGACACACCAGGAACCGCGGTGTTGGCCGTCGAATGGCGCTAGCTGCGCAGCATTTGTGCACCGCCGCCGTCAGTGTCAGCCAGTTTGCCGTGGCATACGGAGCTCCATCGCAGTCTTTAACACTGGTAGCATGCCGCGACAGCGTGGACGTGAACCGTATGTGCAGTTGACGGACTTTGAGCGAGGGCGTATAGTGGGCATGCGGGAGACCGGGTGGACGTACCGCCGAATTGCTCAACACGTGGGGCGTGAGGTCTCCACAGTACATCGATGTTGTCGTCAGTGGTCGGCGGAAGGTGCACGTGCCCGTCGACCTGGGACCGGACCGCAGCGACGCACGGATGCACGCCAAGACCATAGGATCCTACGCAGTGCCGTAGGGGACCGCACCGCCACTTCCCAGCAAATTAGGGACACTGTTGCTCCTGGGGTATCGGCGAGGACCATTCGCAACCGTCTCCATGAAGCTGGGCTACGGTCCCGCACACCGTTAGGCCGTCTTCCGCTCACGCCCCAACATCGTGCAGCCCGCCTCCAGTGGTGTCGCGACAGGCGTGAATGGAGGGACGAATGGAGACGTGTCGTCTTCAGCGATGAGAGTCGCTTCTGCCTTGGTGCCAATGATGGTCGTATGCGTGTTTGGCGCCGTGCAGGTGAGCGCCACAATCAGGACTGCATACGACCGAGGCACACAGGGCCAGCACCCGGCATCATGGTGTGGGGAGCGATCTCCTACACTGGCCGTACACCACTGGTGATCGTCGAGGGGACACTGAATAGTGCACGGTACATCCAAACCGTCATCGAACCCATCGTTCTACCATTCCTAGACCGGCAAGGGAACTTGCTGTTCCAACAAGACAATGCACGTCCGCATGTATCCCGTGCCACCCAACGTGCTCTAGAAGGTGTAAGTCAACTACCCTGGCCAGCAAGATCTCCGGATCTGTCCCCCATTGAGCATGTTTGGGACTGGATGAAGCGTCGTCTCACGCGGTCTGCACGTCCAGCACGAACGCTGGTCCAACTGAGGCGCCAGGTGGAAATGGCATGGCAAGCCGTTCCAGAGGACTACATCCAGCATCTCTACGATCGTCTCCATGGGAGAATAGCAGCCTGCATTGCTGCGAAAGGTTGATATACACTGTACTAGTGCCGACATTGTGCATGCTCTGTTGCCTGTGTCTATGTGCCTGTGGTTCTGTCAGTGTGATCGTGTGATGTATCTGACCCCAGGAATGTGTCAATAAAGTTTCCCCTTCCTGGGACAATGAATTCACGGTGTTCTTATTTCAATTTCCAGGAGTGTACATCGCTGGCCGCACTTCTCCGGGCGGCTCGCGGCTACCATCGCTGGCCGCCTTCGCGCGCGCGTTTGTCAGCACACAGCAATTGGCTACAGCAGGGAACAATGCGATTGGTTTTCCCTGGAAAACGGCGACCCCAGCCGACGGCTCCATTAACTAGCAAGCCTTATATAAACCCGGCCGCCGCCGCAAACCACCTATGGTAAACTAACATACGCGAACAGCGACAAACGTCGGTAAGCCCCTGCATATCAGCAACACTGACTGGCAACTACCAGCTGCTATTAGAGCCGACCAACAGGCCACAGCAGGGACACCGACGAGCTCGCCCACAGATGCACGAACAATCTGCCAACACTCCCTCACACTGTGCCTCTGGTGTAAGACCTATCGGACACAAGACCGATAACAAACATAACTGTTGCAGGTTGCAGGACGCTGAACGAGGACTTTGTGCCAGCACCCAGCGCCAGCCGCCGAGCAGCACAAACGCACAACGTCAAGGTATCGACATGCATGATACCCACTACTAACAAAGCCTATCCTTGCACAACCTATCGCAGGCAGCAAGACAACCGCTACTGCTCTTGCCGCCCGACCTAACTTTCGCAGAGGTTTTTTTCCCTTGGGTCTTGCTTTCGCACTTTTTTTCCTCTGCCCTTCAAACCGCTACCCTTCGTCAGATTTCAACCAATCTATCTCCAGATGAGCGGGTGTTAATGGTTAATCCTATCCAGACGTACGCAAACATCGCAGTACCCACATCCTGCGACACCTCACTTTAGTGAATACTAACCCTTATGCAGAGATGGCAGTAGACCTTTTGTGTTGGCCATCGTGCCGGTGTGGGCGTGGAGGGGCTCCACCTCTATTAAAAAAAAAAAGCAAACGACAGTTCTCATCGGGGAGTGCAGTACGCCGTGTTCCAGCTGCTTGTGGATGACTCGCCGCACCACTCGAGGTTACCTGGCTGCTCGGCGGAAAATCTTGCGACTTCACTCGGAGAGACTGAACTTCACTGGACTTGGGAATAATTACGGAACGTGCACCCCACCATGCACTTTCGGACATTGGTATAACCAATTTTTAATTCTGCATTACTTCTGAGTGTGAGCCTGGGTAGACGCTTGGCTAACATAATTGTTAAAAAGTGATTTGTGATTTAATAAACCAGACTGAACAGGTTATTGTGTTATTCCTGGTTATAACAGAAACGATGTTGCTTCCTCCCGCATACACCTCGCGAAATGACCTCGATGGAAAAATTTGAGAAATTAGAGCCAATAGAGAGCCTTACCGACAATCGTTCGTCCCATGTCTCATTCGCGAGTGGAGCAGGGAAGGGGGGGATCAGTTAGCGGTACCAGAAGTACCCTACACCACACACCGTCGGGCAGCTTACGGAGTACTGATGCAGGTGTAGACAATGTACTTTTTTAGGTGAGTGTCTGACTTGTATCAGATGGGTTTATTAAAGCTGCAAACACGGGTACAGACGCCTAAGAGCAGACGTTTCTGCTTTGTAGCGTCAGTCAGTGGGATACATAGAGGAAAACAGTTCCTACCGGCCTGTGGCTTATAAATGGAGATGTAAACTCCTCAACAGTATGGCTGGCACGTTCCCAGTCTTCTTTAACGTTCTGTCCAAATGACTATGTCGTCTGTGGTGCTCATTGAATTACACAGTTATTACCCCAGCAAAGAGGGAGAGCATTATTTATAGACCATACTTTGTACGTGTTCTAATTAACATACCGTCGCTGAGAGGTGAATGATAAGGTGGGCAGCCCGAAAATATTTTTAGGCTCGCCGCAAAACTGCTCCTGGAGATCCGCCAGTAGTTTCTTGATGAGCAATCTTTATTCCGCTCGCTGCCAGTGAAAAAGATCAGCATCTTTGTAATGCACTCGCATGACTGTAATGGCCAGTTTATTATTAACACGCCTGCCGGATAACAGTCGGACGCGCAGACCTGTCTGCGGCCCATGCATTCGACGACCACTCGAGAAGAGCCCGCGTGAATAGTTTACAAGCCTGGGCAAATGCAGGTTGTTCTTTCATCCATCAGTGAGCCGCACGAGTACACACCCCTACGTGCAGTACCCTGAAGTGGAATAACTCGATGATATCGACCTGGGCAGAAATTTACCGGCCTCGGTTAACCCCCGTTTTGCAACCCTCTGTCGTACACTAGCAAATTCCAAATTCTCGTGACGCAGTATGAACATCAAATGAACTTGTGCTCCGTCTCTACTGACCTCGTCATCGACGACATTTAAAACTTGATATGACATCACGAGACATAATTTTACACGCCACCTTGACATGTTACCACAAGTGCTCCAGTGCTGTTAGCGATAACGCATGTTGTGTCATATGCCGTCCCAATATGCCCCACATGTGTTCAAGGGGGCGCAGATCTGATGATTCTGTTGGTCAGTGTCTTGCACAACATGTTGAGTAAGGTGTCAAACTCGTAGACGGGCATTTTCGGCTGGAAAAATACGCCTCTGCCCTTTGTAAGAATGGCCGGAAAAAACGTTGCTTTGGAGCGCTTTTGGTGCAGAATTGGTACCAGGAGGTCATGTTACCCTCCACCGCTGATCTAAGTCAGTGAAATGGTGTATCTGTGCCATTTCAATGCATGCAATCAACACAATGAGGTTTGCCAAAGAAAAGACGAGACAGAATGGCGAAACGGAGATATCGTCATGCCTGCACGCGCCAGTGACTACACCGTTAATGATCTTGAGAGATTTGTTAGTGTGTCAAAGCGGACTGTCAGGTGTGTCTACAAGGACTGATCTGCCACTCTCGATCACGTAATACGGCAGAAGAATAGTGCCTCTGGAAAGGTACTAACCGACAGGGACCGCCTTGTCAAAGATAATCAGTTTCACAGCCGACAGGATTGTTGCTTTCAGTGAATTCATGCCCACCACATGCCGTTTACTTAGCGAACATTGTAAAGGGAAGGAATGAACATCTGAAGTCGGGTACAGTGGCACTTGAAACTGCACGTCTTCAACGGGCCAGAGACAGATTTTGGACAGTAGGCGAGTGGAGAAACGCAGTGTGGACCGACGAGTCCGGGTTTTGGTTCTCTTCAGCAGTCAAGTCCAAATGAGGTGACTAACCTCCAGTGTGTGGAGGATGTGGTCGGAGCAAAGGTGTTTCCGTCGTGCTTTTGCGGATGTTTTCGTACCATGATTTGAGAGAATTCATTCAGATGACCGTGAAAATAAACCAGCGTGTCTATCTATTGTTCTCGGTGACCAATTGTTCCTCTTTCTTCTATATCTTCATTATCATATGTTGTGGACTCTCCTGCTTTCCAAGATGACAACGGCTGTGTTCCCAGGACTCAACCTACGTATTGCTTGTTTGACGAAAACTCAGGCACTGTATCTCACCCCGGCTGACCCACTTAATCACCGATCTTAGTCGCACAGAAAATTATGAAGACTGTTTGGAAAATCGGGTGAAATAAAGCACCCAGGATTGTGGTGGATCTATGGGCTTCTGTAATTGATGGCTTCGGCTGGACATGGCATACATGAAAAAGCTTGTGGACCCTCTTCCACACCTAGCTGAGACCATTATCGAGACCAACTTTCGGAGAAATACGCCGACTTTCTTACTTTCTTTGCACCGATCAAGACAGCCGTCCACGTTGCCCATCACTTGCTAATCCTGTGGCACTTGCCACACATCATCGTCACTTATATTGTCTATGGTCTTTCGTGAATACCTGTACCATCATCACAAGACAGAAAGGACTTTCACGGTCATCACATATACACTCCTGGAAATTGAAATAAGAACACCGTGAATTCATTGTCCCAGGAAGGGGAAACTTTATTGACACATTCCTGGGGTCAGATACATCACATGATCACACTGACAGAACCACAGGCACATAGCCACAGGCAACAGAGCATGCGCAATGTCGGCACTAGTACAGTGTATATCCACCTCTCGCAGCAATGCAGGCTGCTATTCTCCCATGGAGACGATCGTAGAGATGCTGGATGTAGTCCTGTGGAACGGCTTGCCATGCCATTTCCACCTGGCGCCTCAGTTGGACCAGCGTTCGTGCTGGACGTGCAGACCGCGTGAGACGACGCTTCATCCAGTCCCAAACATGCTCAATGGGGGACAGATCCGGAGATCTTGCTGGCCAGGGTAGTTGACTTACACCTTCTAGAGCACGTTGGGTGGCACGGGATACATGCGGACGTGCACTGTCCTGTTGGAACAGCAAGTTCCCTTGCCGGTCTAGGAATGGTAGAACGATGGGTTCGATGACGGTTTGGATGTACCGTGCACTATTCAGTGTCCCCTCGACGATCACCAGTGGTGTACGGCCAGTGTAGGAGATCGCTCCCCACACCATGATGCCGGGTGTTGGCCCTGTGTGCCTCGGTCGTATGCAGTCCTGATTGTGGCGCTCACCTGCACGGCGCCAAACACGCATACGACCATCATCGGCACCAAGGCAGAAGCGACTCTCATCGCTGAAGACGACACGTCTCCATTCGTCCCTCCATTCACGCCTGTCGCGACACCACTGGAGGCGGGCTGCACGATGTTGGGACGTGAGCGGAAGACGGCCTAACGGTGTGCGGGACCGTAGCCCAGCTTCATGGAGACGGTTGCGAATGGTCCTCGCCGATACCCCAGGAGCAACAGTGTCCCTAATTTGCTGGGAAGTGGCGGTGCGGTCCCCTACGGCACTGCGTAGGATCCTACGGTCTTGGCGTGCATCCGTGTGTCGCTGCGGTCCGGTCCCAGGTCGACGGGCACGTGCACCTTCCGCCGACCACTGGCGACAACATCGATGTACTGTGGAGACCTCACGCCCCACGTGTTGAGCAATTCGGCGGTACGTCCACCCGGTCTCCCGCATGCCCACTATACGCCCTCGCTCAAAGTCCGTCAACTGCACATACGGTTCACGTCCACGCTGTCGCGGCATGCTACCAGTGTTAAAGACTGCGATGGAGCTCCGTATGCCACGGCAAACTGGCTGACACTGACGGCGGCGGTGCACAAATGCTGCGCAGCTAGCGCCATTCGACGGCCAACACCGCGGTTCCTGGTGTGTCCGCTGTGCCGTGCGTGTGATCATTGCTTGTACAGCCCTCTCGCAGTGTCCGGAGCAAGTATGGTGGGTCTGGCACACCGGTGTCAATGTGTTCTTTTTTCCATTTCCAGGAGTGTACAACTAAAGGCGTTCTGCGTCCTCCGTTTCGGCAAGCGCAGTTCAGTGACACCTGTACGCCGTGAATTCTGACTGGAGTATGACACTGTAGCTTATACAGTGTAAGGGGCGCACAGATCTCACATTGTACCGTTGATTCCTAACGTCGTCTGGTCTCCCAAGTAACTGATATATTTCGTGGGGAGAGGGGTTGTGAAAGATTCAGTACACATGCCTCTTCCTCCAACAGTTTTGTGTGAACTGTGACGCCACATAACGGAAGTGGATGCAGTTAACTTCAGACGTGATCACAACAGTATGGTACAGGTCTGACTATCGTATGGATATTTGTCCTGCGTCCATGGATGGCTTATGAACGATTACTGAAGGTGAGTGAAAGTTCTGCTCTAGCAGCACGCGTTAGCACTCCACTTCTGGGATTCGGGGAGGTGCATTGGTCCCGAATTGACTCCGTTCCCCCGGATTAACGGTGAGGGCCAGTGTGCTCTTCAGCATGAATGTGGTTTTTGGGTAGTTTTCCACACCTGAATAGATGAATACAGGGCTGATACCCACGTCAACGATCTCGCACTTTCACAGGAGATGATAATAAACGCAGACGGATGGGGTACACAAATTCCGTCCCGGCTGCGAAAGGGTGCCGACAGCAAGTGCATCCGTCTACCTTCTACCACTAACATTCTCAAATCTAGACTAACAGGCCGGTCCTGACGCGGTAGAAGGCACGGAAACAGGAAAAAAATGAAACTGCTGTCCTAAACGAAACAGTAAAATGTACCTTAGAGTTGTGTGTGCATGCATGTAACAGTTATACCCTCGCGTAAAATTGCATAGTTTTTTGGAAACTAAAAATTTTATAGTTCTATCCGAAAGTTAAAATTTATTCTACGTTTTCATCTTCGTTGCATTCTTCATGTTCTTCTTATTTAGTTACAGTACCTGTAGAACCACAGATACTCCCCTCAGAACGTCTTCATCCCACCTCTTCTTCCCTACAGATGTTCTTCCTAGATCTCCAATATCGTCCGCTCTTGCCACCACCACTGCTGATGCTCTGTTCTTTTCCTGTCTCCCTCTATGTCGTCGATTTCTGGCATATTGGTCGACGTGTACTACCATCTCAGACTTTCTTTACCTTACACTTCGATCCCGAAATCCAACCAATGTTTTGGACACCAAAAGATCCTGAGGAAGATCCCAGGAGAGGGGTCGAAATGTCGATAATTTAGAAGAAACATGACGCGGCCTAATAACCCAGAAGATGTTTCCTGAGATCAGTAAACCACTCGATTCCTGTCGATCTTCTCGTCCTCCCTGTTGATCCCCAAAGTCTTTTCGTCATTCTATCCACATTCATCCCGATCACTTTTCAGTCCGATTCCTCCTAATATTGTACTGATACTTCCCTTTGTCTTTGCATCCACGTCCCACAAGCTCTTTTGGGAGCTAATATAATTCTCGGTATTTTTTCTCCCTTATACTTCTAGTTCAGCTGCACCCTTCCTCAGCCATATACAGTACCGCGTTTCTCACCGTTGCCTTGTGGTGTATAATCTTTGTGTCTGTAGTTATATCTCCCAATTCATAGTGAAGCCATTATTCATTTAGAAGATTCTAGGTTTATGAAACCAGATGAATGTGTTTTAAATGTCCTATAGAGGATGTGGTGTCACCGCCAGACACCACACTTGCTAGGTGGTAGCCTTTAAATCGGCCGCGGTCCGTTAGTATACGTCGGACCCGCGTGTCGCCACTATCAGTGATTGCAGAGCGAGCGCCGCCACACGGAAGGTCTAGAGAGACTTCCTAGCACTCGTCCCAGTTGTACAACCGACTTTGCTAGCGATGGTTCACTGACAAATTACGCTCTCAATTGCCGAGACGATAGTTAGCATAGCCTTCAGCTACGTCATTTGCTACGACCGAGCAAGGCGCCATTACCAGTTACTATTGATGCTGTAAAACATGTACCGTCAAGAGCGATGTTCACCAATTATGGATTAAAGTTAAGTATTCCAGAAGCTACGTACCTTTTTTGCTAGTCTCATTTCCTTGTCCTGTTCCAGACCTCACGCCAGCCTGCGTGAGCTTAAACGCGTGCCTTTCGGCTTCCTCATAGTGGGTTGGCTGTCTTGCCAATCCACAACAGAGGACATGCAGTTTTATGGTACGTTTGGGTCCCAATGTGGATATATTTCGATTGTCGGCTCTTTTGCTTTATCATTGAACATATTTTTCTTTGTGGCGTTCTTTATGAAATATACTTCAAGCATGATGAGCGCGCTCTTTCCTCTGTCACTCTGGTACATGTTTGCTGTATCTGTTAAACCACCATCACAATGAAATAAAAATAGATATAACTACTGCACCTCATTTTCCATATTTTCACTGTATGTACCGTAGTTGTGCATGGCGCTCGCAGTTTCGACACACGTAAAACCCACACCCATATCGGAGGCGGGACTCAAAAGGTGACCACGGCCTTTCGAGGAGGCACCAATGTTGCCCCTAGACTCGCAGAAGTCCGCCTGTGGAGGTTCCGGGCGGCTGTGCTGCGACAAAAGTGAGGCTCTCTGCATGCTCAATAAGCAAGCCATGAGAGTACAGACCCGTTCCTTTGTCTACCTGTCTTTATCACACAGTATGAGACCGGAAGGTCTCTCATGTCTCTGAACACTTTCGTCTTTTCCATCACATTAGGCAGCCAAGAGAGGAATGTGGTTATGGAAACGAGTACCATGAGAACATAGTCTGCTGTACAGGCGTGACCTCGGATAAATCGAAAACGTAAACTAATCAACGAACAATGTTTTAAAACATCTGGAAGATGCTGGAACAACAACAACCTCCACTGCCATGTTGCGTGTGGTTTGTCTGAACTCTGGAAGGAGGGGGGGGGGGGTGGCATCAGTCGCCAGCTGCGCGCCTCCATGGGGTGAGCTGAGGCACTGAAAGCTACACTGATCACTGATCAGCCACGACACTCTGACCACCGACCTACTGTCGGTATAAATAAGTCCAGGCGATAGTAGCGTGAATTGGCGAGCAGTCACTGCTAGTCACACGCAAGCACGGTGCGTGTAGTATCAGTGAACGTGCTGCCCGTGTGTAGAATGGGGAAGGCGAGCGACCTATCTGAGTCTGACTGAGGGCAGGTTGCGATGGCCCGGAGGCTCGGCAACAGCACTTGGCAAACTTCGAGACTTGTCGGGTATTGGAGAAGTGCTGTGGTGAGTGTGTTCAACACGTGGTGAAACCAAGGTGAAACCACGTCCGTACGCCGTGCAGTTGGGCGGCCAGCCTTTACAACCGATCTCGGACATCGTACGCTGAGTAGACTGGTAAAAAAGACCAGGCGACGGACTATGGCCGAACTAACAGCGGACTTTACTGTTGTGCTATGTACAAGTGTGTCTGAATGCGGAGTGCACCGAACACCTATAACGGTGGGCCTCCGCAGCCGACGACCCGTATATGTGCTATTGTTCACATCACGGCATCGCCAACTACGACTGAAATGGGCGCCCGACTATCTGCACGGGGCGTTGGCGCAGTGGCAGAACGTTGCGTAGTCTGACGCATTCCGATACCTTCCTCATTATACCGATGAGAGGGCGCAAATCCGTCGTCCTCCAGGGCAACAGCTCCTTGATACCTGTACTGTGGGATGGAGACAAGCTGACGGTGGCTTCATTATGCTGTGACGAACCGGGTCCATGGGTCCAGTGCAGCTCGTGCAAGGCAATGATGGCCAAGGAGTATAGAACACTGGTTGCACCCCTTCATGACGATAATGTTACCCGCCTGCAGTGGCATTTTTCAACAAGATAACGCGCCATTTCACAAGGCCAGGAGTGTGATGAAGTAGTTCGAGGAACACAGTGGTGGTCCCAATTGGCGTGCTAGCCCCCCAACTCGCCGGATCTGAACCCGATCGAACACATCTGGGATATTACTGACAATGGTGTCAGACCTCATCGTCCCCCTCCGCAGAATTTCCGGGAACTGGGTGACTTGTGTGTGCAGACACGGTACCGACTCCCTCCAGCGACCCGCCAGGGCCCCACTGCTTCCACGCCACGACGCGTCGCCGTTATTATCCGTGCCAAAGGTGGACAGACCGGCCAATAGGTAGGTGGCCTCAGCGTTTTTGTTGATCAGTGCATTGGCGGCCGCATATTTCAGGTCCAGGGACCACTGCAGCGGGCAGATGTTTTGCGAGTGGCATAACCAAGGCCGTGGCGGAACACCCGACCCGACTGCTAACGACTCCCGGCGTTGCGGTCAGCTACGATCCAGAGGGAGTCCAGAGATTATACCGGCCACCAGTAGGGACGATATAGCCCCTATCCTTCATGTCTTTTTTTGGGTCATCAGTCTGCTGAATAGTTTGATATAGCCCGCCACAAATTCCACTCTTGAGCCATTCTCTTCATTTCAGAGTACCCCTTGCAGCCCACTTCCTCAATTTTCCGTTTGTTAGAAGTATTATCTTACAGTGTTTATTGTCTCGTACAATATCGTATACTTCGTATGGATATGAAGCGGAAAGATAACATGGTCTCAGTTGTACCAAAACAAGTTAGCAGACTTCGCTTTTTGGTAAAACACCGGGGAAAAAGCAGTCAGTACAGTTACTCGTGTGTACCACCCAATATTACACATGTATGAGGGAATTATATAAGACCAATAAAGGTTACTGAACGTATCCAAAGGAAGACAGCACGAATTGTCACCGGTTTGTTTGAATCCGTCAGGAGACCGTCACGGAAATGCTGGAAGATATTAATTGTCTGTTCATTATACCGCAGAAGCCTACCCACAAAGTTTCAAGAACCAGTATTAAGTCAAGAATCCATAAACATACGTCAACTCCATAGGAATGGTTCGCGTAGAGACCACATAAAAACATTTAATTACTGTGCACCCACAGACATTCAGTCTTTCTTACCGCACTCCGTACGCTGTTGGAGTGGGAAGAATCGGTGCCGTGCACTGCACAGTGGTTTGCAGGATGCCAGGTGTAGACGTATGAAAGCGGAATTTCGTTCCAATAATTAGACGTCTGTTGTTTAAAACTGATAAACAATACTTTATTCAAAATAATCTCCATTGCTATTTATACATTTCTCTATGTGTCCGGCAGGCTATGAATGCCACTCCAAGGCAGTTCTTCTTTTGAAGCGAACCCCTCAGGGAGCCATTTTCGTACATTCACATACGAATTGAAGCGTTGTTCAGCGAGAGCGTGTCCAAGTGATGTAAATGGACGACAATCAGACGGAGCCTGCTGCGCGAGTTCCTGTTGTCTTGAGTATCATCTCCATCCAACAAGGCCTGCAGTTGGTTGTCTTCGAACTCTTTCGGTGGCTTCCCGCGCTCGTCGTTTATCACGACAAAACTACCACTTCTGAATTTTTTTGAACCACCAGAAACATTGTGTTTCCCCAAGAGCATGCTCGCCGAATGCTTCGACAAGCATTCGATGCGATTCTGCAGCAGTTTTCTTGAAATGATAACATAAAACCAATGCTATCCGCAGATCATAGTTCCTAGGCAGAAAACTCGACATGTTTACGGGTTCAAAACAGATACCGATGTACGGAACTTGGGTGACTGAGTGTAGACATCGTCGTCAGCCGTTACAGGAAGCAGATGGCGCTGCAGACGCACTCTCACGGGCCCTACACTGACGGTTAGCACCATCTATAGGGAAATTCCGGTTTCATACTTCTGCACCTGGTGCGCCCACTGAGTGAAGAATCTATCCAGAATACACGGTCGCAGGTCAGTGTAACTTCGTACACGTACACACCATCGGAGGGTACGTAAATGATGCAGTTCTCTGTGAAAGGTAGAACGGCCATCAGAGTACATTAGTGTTTCTCGTGCTTAGTATCGTTACCAGGACTGGTACGGTCACTGTAAAGGATATGGAGATGCTAGTACTCGTGTGAGACAGCGTTATCAGCATACGAAAGAGTTTGAAAGTGGCCTCAGTGCGGGTCGCAATTTGGCCAGCTGGTCGAATCGCTCAGTATTCAGATGAGTGGGGCTTTCAGTTGTGGCAGTGGCGCGATGTTGGACGGCATGGGAACATGAAGGCAGCGAAACTAATGGTCAAACTTCCGGTCGACCATAGCTGACCACCACAAGGGAGGACCGCCATACTGTACACCGAGCACATTGTACCCCTTCCTTCACGTCTGAGAACAAGTACTGGATTCCCTGCAGCATTCAATGTCATCCCGCGCCACTCTTTGCGGACAAGCAGCTGTCGGACTGGAGAATTACGATCCCACGCGTCGGCTACTATTAACACCACAACACAAACGGCTGTAATTTATTAACTAAGGTTTCGGCCAGAGCGTCGTTCATTCTGAAACCGTTACCTGCAATATAATGTACAATGTTATTAACGAGAGACTGAATACAACATTTTCAAACACTTGGTGTGCACAGATTACAGCAGTGCAATAAATCTGTTGTGACATGCCTGCGTTTGTGGTGTTACACTGTACATGGTACATTTGGAATTACGTGAAATCGGCTGTGTTTGGGGCGCTGCCGTGACTGGGAGGCATGGGCTGCAGGCGGATGGCGTCGCGCTGGGCTCAGCGATGAATCGCGAGTCTGCATTACCACAGACGACCCTGGTCATCGTCAATGTGTACGGCGGCGATCTGGAGAGAGGTGCCATTCTTCAGATACTCTGAAGAGGGACAGCGATTGCGGATGACACAACGATACTTCACGGACGTCCGATTTCCTCATATATTGCCTCTCATGCGACGGTTTCGTGCCGCCATTTTCAACAGGTCACTGTTCGTCCACGTGTCTCTGTGAACAGCCTGCGTGATGCTGCAGTACTCGTGTGGACAGCGACACCGCCAGATCTGCCCCCATTACAACACGTGTGGGACTAGCTGAGGCGTCAACTCCGTTCCACTTCCGGTATCCAGGATCTCAAGGACCAGTTACAACAGTTGTGGTTCAGTTTGCCTCAGGAGAGGTTGTGTTGTTGTCGTCTTCAGTCCAAAGACTGGTTTGATGTCGCTCTCCATGTTACTCTATTCTGTGCAGGCCTCTTCATCTTCCAGTAACTACTGCAACCTACATCCTTCTGAATTTGCTTAATGTATTCATCTCCTGGGGTCCCTCTATGATATTTGCTCGCCACGCTTCCCTTCCTTGATGACTCAGATAGTGTCCTACCAACTGATCCCTTCTTCTAGTCAATACATTTTCTATTCAGTACCTCCTCATTAGCTATGTGATCTACCCATCTAATTTTCACCTTTCTTCTGTAGCACCACATCTCGAAATCTTCTATTCTCTTCTTATCTAAACTGTTTATCGTCCATGTTTCATTTCCATACATGGTTACAGTCCACACAAATACTTTCAAAAAATGACTTCCTGACACTTAAATCTACACCCAATGTTAACAAGTTTCTCTCTTTATAAACATTTTCCTTGCCTTCGTCAATCTACATTTTATATCCTCCCTACCTCAACTATCACAGTTATTTTGTTTCCCAAATAGCAAAGCTGATCTACTACTTTAAGTGTCTCATTTCCTAATCTGATTCCCTCAGCATCACCTGATTTAATTCGATTACATTCAATTACCCTCGTTTTCCTTTTGTTGACGTTCACTTTATATCCGCCTTACAAGACACTGTCCATTCTGTTCAACTGCTCTTCCAAGTCCTTTGCTGTCTCTGACAGAATCACAATGTCATCGGAAAACCTCAAGATTTTTATTTCTACTCTCTACATTTTAATTCCTACATCAAATTTCTGTTTTGTTTCCCTTGCTGGCTGCTCAATATACAGATTAAATAACATTGGGGATAGGCTACAACCCTGTCACACTCATTTCTCAACCACTGCTTCCCTTTCGTGCCCTTCAACTCTTATAACTGCCATCTAGTTGCTGTGCAAATTGTAAACAGACTTTCGCTCTCAGAATTTGAAAGAGAGTATTCCAGTCAACATTGTCAAAAGCTTTCTCTAAGTCTACAAATGCTATAATGTAGATTTGCCTTTTCTGAATCTACCTTCTAAGATAAGTCGTTGGTTCAGTATTGCCTCGCGTGTCCCTACTGTTCTACGGAACCCAAACTGATCTTCACCGAGATCGGCTTCTACCAGTTTTCCAACCAGTCCTAGCCAAAGTCGGAAAAGCAGGAAGGGATACGTTGCCTTTATGACACCCTTTTCTACAGAGTCTGTGCAGACATCCACATTAGGCAGGTGTAAATGATAAGCGGGCGCCTATTGCTAAGTTCTTTGTAAATTTGGCTCGATAATACAAACATAGCACACTCTTTCGACACGTGAAGTTTAATTTCGTTTCCTCCTTCCTTCTGGGTGGTTCACTTGTTTTTGTCGGGCTGTGTACATAGATGCAGATATCTATGATGTCTTCGACCGCAGTATGGGTAACACTGACGAACCGAAGGAGACTCCTTTTAACATGTAGCAACAGTTTGAATATTTTTATTTATTCATATTTCAAGTGGCTATATGAACTATGGGACTTAACATGAGGTCATCAGTCCCCTAGACTTAGAACCACTTAAACCTAACTAACCTAAGGACATCACAGACATCCATGCCCAAGGCAGGATTAGAAACTGCGACCGTAGCGGTCGCGCGGTTCCGGACTGAAGCGCCTAGAACCACTCGGCCACAACGGCCGGCTATTCATATTTGGCGTGAGTTCCAACAAGGATGCAATTTTATTTTACATTCTCTTGATGCATGAAATTCTGTACGAAACGTTCTGTTTATGAAAACGTGGGAACTCTAGTGGCTTAATAAAGTTCTCACGCTACGTCGCAAGTAATTGTCGAATTCATGAAACTCACCTACGTCAACATCTACATATATCCTCGACAAGACAGCTTATAGCGTGTGACGAAGAGTGCTTGAGGTACTAGTGTCGTGACCCTCCCTTCTTATCCAGTTAAGTTCGGAAATGGTGCGGAGATACAATGATTGTGGGTTATCTTTCGCATCCTCACGAATTTCTTTTAATTTTCCGTCCACGGTCATTTCATTAAAATTCTATGGAAGAACTTAAGGCTCACCCCTCGCTCTTCTTAGAATGTACGCTCTCGGAATTTCAACCTCAAAACCCTTCGTATAGCATTAAGTTCTTGTTGCGTCGTCTGACACAGGAGATTTATGAACATAAATCCGCGACGGTACTGCATTTTAGAAACAGACAGTTAATCATAACCCCGATTCTTTAAAGAGTCGAGCCCCCAAAGTATAAAGCAGCTTTGGTTAAAGAAAGCTTGTTTTTCATGCATCTGAATACTTATGACGTCGTATCTCCTGGACTACTTTTCGTAGAACTGTATAATTTTGCTGATACATGTAGTGTTATATGTAGACACTGTCTACATCAAAACGTCATTAGAGATTCTGAAGTTTTAGTGCACAGACAATGAATATGTAGTAATTGATAACTTTCCTTCCTTTCATTGTTTTGTGATAGGCCAACGAGAAAAATTTTCAGAAAGGTTTGAATTATATGTAAACTTTGTTGGAAGTCGCTCAGTGCTGTCAATCCCAAGTACTGGATGAATATAGCCTGGGCAATACGCGCGCCGTGAGTTACGCTCCCTAAAGACACATGCACAGTTTAATACCTGACCTACTGTGTTAAGCCTTTAATGTAAGGTTATGTCTCTTAATGAGCAGAATGTGACAGTATTCCAAATTTTTAAGCTCGGTTAGTCGTTACACGAAATACTGAAGTTTTTATTGCCCCTGAAAGCCATTAGATAGGCGACCTACAACAGGGAGCGAGTGACTGGCTGACCGTTTATATGAATCTGTGTCGATATGCACCACTCTTCCTGTCTTGTCTATCTACCCTACCACTCAAGGATCACATACTGACGAGCAGTATTCAAGAGTCGGTTCAACGACGGTTCTCCTTCGTGGATGAGTTATATTTCCTTAGGATTCCTTCAAAGAATCTCGGTGTGAAATTTTCTTTCCTGCTACAACCTTCCACCGAATATGTTCCAAAACGCCGCGCATAAAAACAGGATTCTTCCGGGGCTCATAACTCGGGTTACGCTGGTAATAGGAAGGTACGGAAAAGTGCTGTGGACAGCCCTTGGGCTAGGAACCGTTTGTATATCCAGCAGAAGGAACGCCTCGTGTCACTATCCTACAGTGTAGGGTCAAGGGAGGAATATCCCACACTTCCTCCTCCTTAGGCAAATGCGATAAATTGGTTCGTTCTTTTTGCAACTGGTGCCGTCTACGGCATGCTTTAAGGTGCTTACGGAGGCACCATTAGTCCATGCCTGTTCCTTAGAAAACTAAAAAACTAGCGCCACGGATTCCTAGACGACTATGCACTGGAAATGGCTGAATTTTTTACGATATATTTCTAAGATCCCGATCTCGCAAAACCTCAAAAATTTTACTGATATCTTTATCCGTTCCGGAGATGGAGAGGTTCAAAGTTACTCTACTTGTACACGTAGAGGATACACGTAAAATACGGTGTGAGAAGGAAATATAGTTTATAAAGTGACGTAGCTCGGAGAAATATGGTGTAAAGCGTGCCCGTTATTATCACAAGCGTTCTGGGAATCCAACGTTGTAGCACTGAAGCACATACAAAATTTTTGTGCACGTAAAATCCGGTCTGAGATGTACCGTAAAATCAGTTTTGCGTTCAAAATATCCACGGGTGTACTGCTGGTCTACAGTGTGATCATACATGTCGCCATCATCAGGTCAACTGAGGGACTGAGCTCCTGTGAACGTGCCGGCACGGAGATCCGTACGCTACGGCTGTTCAGAGTGGACTGGGTTCGGTCGCTTGCAGCTCTCTAGTATGGACAACCTCCCCTGAGGTGGTCTATAATATCGGAGTCTGTTGTCTGTTGACATTTACTCCACAAGCATAAAGGTAAAATTTGCTGGGATTAAAAAGGGTTTACTAAAACTTGTCTGAGCTCGACAAGATAAAATACAATTGGTGCTAGGAAACTACCGGTGAAAGGAAGAGGAATGTTTGTTCTTCTTCTGCTTAACTCTCGGAATAGCAGCGATTATACGCTGCCAGTCATGATCGGTAAAAATAGGGAAGCGGTTTATAAGGTCCAAGTCCCTCTTAGGAATGACGGCGGTCAGATTTGCAATTGCCCAACCGAAATCATAAGGCTTATGGGGTAGGGCTGGTTTAGGAACACTGGAGGCGGTAAAAGGGTACGGGGTATTGTGATGCGCGAACGTCTTGCCGCGCAATGATATTGCAACCATCTTCAGCAGTTCTGGCGCAGTGATCTCTGTGTCTGCTGGCGGCGTGTGGACTGCCTCTTCTGTGTCCTGTTCTCGGATGGGCGCAGCAGTTGTGACTTCATCTCCCAGCAGCGGCAGTCCCGCCTTGTCCTCGGAAGGGCGGGCGGGCGTTTCGATGCCCTCGGTCACGTCATCTCGTATTGCTGGTGGAGCTGGTTCGGAATCTTGTTTCCGCTGGCCCTTCTCCTTCGAGGAGGGGGCAGACGTCACATTTTCCACCTCCGTGGGCACCCCCACAGCGCCCTGCGTTACCGCAGGAGCCGGGAGCGCGTCCGTCTGGGTGGCGACGGTGGCAGTCGTAACTTCTCGCCCCTTGTGAGACTTACAGGCCAGCAACTCGCGGAGCTGCGCGAGCTGGAGGCGTACCTCGTCCACCTCGGCCCGAAGTGCGGCCCTCTCACCTGCCGTGGCAGATTTGAGAGCAGCAACTGCGTTGGCGACAGCATCGTCGATCTTGTGAATGCTGTTGGGATTGCAGCAGCACAGCCCTCCACTCGCGCCAGCACCGGCAGAAGTGCCAGTGGCGTGATGCGCGGGCAGAGAATTTGCCGCTTCTCGATTCCTTGTCACCTTTTCTTGCGCAGTGGTTCGCCGTCGGTGTGTGTTCCGCTCCCTCCCGCGGCCACGGCTCTTGAGATAACTGCAGCCACGGTGGTTGGCGGCGTGGGAACCGCCGCAATTACAACATGTAGCAGCGGCTTCCCTGGGCTTCGTACAGTCGCGAGTGAGGTGCCGCTTTGCAGTACTCCTGTGCAATCCACAGCGAAGTGCCCCAACTTCTGACAGCGGAAGCACTGTACAAGTTTCTTCCTCTTCTGCTTGCTGTCCAGTCCAAGCGCTTGGCCCAGGAGGCTAACGATTGCGGCGACTTGTTCTCCTCGTCTTCCCTTCTGGCGTCCACACATGTTGGCGCGGCGAGCGAGAATGCCGGAATGCCGCGGCGGAATGGGGTTCGGTCACGGCGGCGGCCGATTTAAATACCCTCCGCCCGCGGCACACTCCCTCCGCTGTCCGCGTCCCGCGCCACGGTCGCGCGGTGGAACAGATTGCGACGGCGCCTGAGACGACGTCGGAGTGATGGCTCTGTCCGCCGTGGTCGTCACAACTATACGTTTGCTCGATTTACTCTTTATTAACCCAATCGCTGGTTCCCAAGCCTTGCTAAGATTATAGCTACAGTCACGGTTTATGAGGTCGTCATTGGTGCGAATTTCGATGGCCTCTCTAACAACGCTGTCCCAGTATCTCGACGTCTGTACCAGAATCCTCGTGCGTTCATACTCCATAGCGTGATTTTCCGACAGACAATGTCCAGCGACCGCCGACTTGCTCGGATACATCAGTCGAGTGTGCCTCTGGTGTTCACGGCATCGATCCTCGACGGTACGCATCGTCTGACCAATATACGACTCGCCACATTGACACGGAATCTGGTACACGCCGGCCTTCCTCAAACCGAGGTCATCTTTGGCGCTCCCCACCAGTGCACGAGTTTTATTCGGAGAACAAAACACAGTTCCGACCCGGTGTTTCTTCAAAATGCGGGCGATTTTCCCCGAGAGTGCGCCTGTATATGGAATAAACGCAGTGCCTACCTCCCCCCTCGTGATTTCATCCATCTCCGCAGGTTGTGCTGTAGTGGTTGGGCGGAGAGCACGTTGAATCTGCCACTCTGAGTACCCATTTTTTCGAAATACAGTTCTCAGATGTTCCAATTCCTGGGGTAGACTCTCTGCGTCAGAGATAGTGCGCGCCCTATGTACTGGAGTTTTAAGTACCCCATTCCTCTGTGAAGGGTGGTGGCAGCTGTCTGCGTGCAAATACAGATCAGTGTGCGTTGTCTTCCGATACACCCAACAACCTAGGGTGCCGTCAGCCCCTCTCTTGATCAAGGAATGGTAATTTACCCTCCGTTTCAGTCTCCATAGTGAATTTGATGTTGGGGGTGTATGGAGTTCAGATGTGTAAGGAAGTCAAGGAGTTTATCAATACCATGTGGCCAGATGACGAACGTGTCGTCCACGTAACGGAAAAAGCAAGTAGGTTTCCATTCGGATGACGACAGGGCTTCCTCCTCGAAGTTCTCCATGTACAAATTCGCTACCACCGGTGAGAGTGGGCTACCCATGGCGACTCCCTCCGTTCGTTCGTAGTATTCTCCATTAAAAAGAAAATACGTGGAAGTCAAGACATGCCTAAAAAGTTCAGTGGTCTTCTCGTCAAACTTCTGACTAATCAATTCTAGTGACTCTCGCAGGGGTACCCTCGTAAACAAGGAAACGACGTCAAAACTCACCATGATATCTGACTCATCCAACCTGAAGCTATCAAGGCGTTTAACAAAATCCACGGAATTACGGATGTGATGAGGGCATTTACCCACATAAGGACTTAATATTCCCGTCAGATATTTGGCCAACAAATATGTAGGTGCCCTGACGTTGCTGACAATGGGGCGTAATGGTACCCCCTCTTTGTGAACCTTCGGGAGTCCATATAGTCTAGGCGGTACCGGACCTTGGGGTAACAATTTCTTGGCGTCACCCTCCGGTAAATCTGCGTCCTTGAGAAGCGACCTCGTATTGTTCTCCACCTTCTTTGTAAAGTCAACGCTGATCTTCCGGTAGGAATCGTCATTTAGCAGGCTCTGCATCTTATAAGTGTAGTCGTTATGGGAGACAACAACTGTAGCATTGCCTTTGTCAGCCACGGCGGACAGAGCCATCACACCGACGTCATCTCAGACGGCGTCGCAATCTGTTCCACCGCGCGACCGTGGCGCGGGGCGCGGGGCGCGGACAGCGGAGG